>NC_134206.1:47428281-47728281 GCF_965140235.1 Caretta caretta | reverse complement strand
TATTTTGTGCTGTTTTTTTGGATGTTTGGGTCCTTTCTGCTCTATGCAGCAGGGAGAGAAATGGAGCATCAGCCTGAGCTCTGATTTTTAAGGCATCTTCAGGCTGGGAGTCTATTGTCAAGTTGTCTCTTGCTGCAGGTGAATGACTAGCCCAGACCATGCATGCGGCCGTGTCCCCTTTCACTGCCAGCAGCCCCTCCCTTTGTGCTCAGATATTGTAGCTTCTATCTCCATGACTCTGGGCATAGGGGCAGCCACCACTTGGCCTTGAGACTGTAGACTCCTAGGAATTTAGCTCTTGTTTGTGTCTGATACTGTACATCTCACTTGTGTTGGGGACACTGGGGCATGGCCACTAGGTAACTCGAGGGGATGGAAGACCACGAGTGTCGATGAAGCCCCCTCACACTAGGCCCAAGTGTCCTTGGCCCCCCCGCCTGGAGGCACTCGCAGCAGCTCTGCGTACTAGGCCCAAGTGTCCTTGGTCCCCGCGCCTGGAGGCACTCACAGCAGTTATGCTGAGGATCTGCAACAATATGTTGCAGAGTCAGACTGCCTGAAACTAAGCAAGGCCAGACAGGGCAGATATGGAAGAACAATGCTGAATAAAGCAGCTTTATGTATGGTTTAACAAATGATACAGAGAACCAGGGAACTAGCTGGGAACTGGATTGGCTAGCTATATGGATACTTAGAGCAGCTTGCTATTGGATAAGTATGCTGAAGAAAGGATGTATAAAAGCCTATGTAACTTCCTGCTCTGGGTGCAGGATTTGCGATTCTATTCTCCCTGTACCTTTTTGCAGCTGCAAATAAACTTTTCTGCTTCTCCACCCCGTTGTGATGATTGGGTGACGCACACTGGGTAGCGAACCAACCGCAGCTGTTGTTTAGCCTCTCAGCACTGGGTGCCGGCAACACTTGTAAAAGAACAACATGCCCAGCCATGGGGGATAGACAGATACTAGGCTGTGCTGCTAATGGAGGCTCCTCTAGCTGAAGGGACAGCAAAGCCTAGGTTGTGCCACTGGTGGCCACTCAGTCACATTTGCTACTCAGAGACAGAAGCCAGAGCGTCTATCCCAGTTCACCTCCGAGCCTCCACCACGGGCACAAGCTGACATCTTGGGGAGGACAGCCTTTGAGCGCCACACCCTTCCAGGAAGATGTTCTTCATTTCAAAGCAAACTGGGGGAGGAATAACTTGTAGGAAAAGTTTGCATCCGCCAGCGATGGGGAATATACTCCACACTGGTGTGGAAAGAGTTCACTGTAGCCAGAGAGTGATTTGCGCGCATGGGTGTACCTAGAGGGCGGAGCAGGCCCAAATAAAGATGAGGCCCAGCTGTGAGGGTTGGGGGGTGGTTAATGAAAGAAGGACTTTGGGAGCATAGGTGTTGGGATCCTCTTCTGAGATGGGAACTCTGGCAAAAGGCCAGGAAAGGCACTGAGATGCTATAGGGGTGGAGCAAGTGCCTGTGGTGAGCCTGGATAAAAGGGTAGGAACCAGGCTCCCGGACAGACCACGCTGGGAGATGTTGCTTACTACCAGAGCCAGAAAGGGTATGGGAATGGGGCCCAGAGACAATCAAAGGTAGGTAGTAGTCCAAGGAGTCTGAGGAAGCAGATCTTAACTGCTCACTACAGGGTCCTTGGACACCCGGAGCAGTGGGAAGGCCTAGGTTCACCTACCAGCTGCTGAGGGGTAAAGACTCTTGAAAGTCCTGGGGAAAAGGCTGTAGGGACCACTGGGCCCAGAGTTGCAGGCCAAGACCTGGTGTAAGGTCATTGGACTATTGATTGGGGGACTCTCCTACCTACAATGTGTGGTAACTCTGTAGGGAAGAAGAGGTCTGTCATTCAGCTTTCAGTTGTTTGATCTCTGTGATGTCATAACCCTACTTGTTTCCCAGTTGTCTGCACAGACTTCAAACGAAAACCAGGGTAGAGAGAGAACCTCAGTTCTACTGTTTAAATAAAAACAAAATACAGAAACACTCATTTCAAGCCTACTTTATACAGGATAAAGAAGGGCCTGAGCCCACTTGTGTGTTTCCCTTTGCTGGTCACCCAGTGAGAGAGGAATGACACAACAAGGCTGTGTAATTCAACAGCCTTCCCCACCAAGTCATGCTCCTCTACTCTTCAATAAAACATTCCATTGGGATCCCGTTGCTAACTCCTGCCCAGACAAACTCTTGCAATTGCACATGCTTCCACAGCTTCACTGTGATCTCCCCTGCAAATACCGTGCCGATAGGCCTAAGGTTGCTGGAGAATATGGTGTTCAGGCTCTGTCCAGTGTCAAAGGAGGATTCTTTCAGAGAGCTTGAATTGCTAGTGCTGGTTGTTTTGGGAGAATCTGGAAATGAGCCAGATACACTCTCATCTGTGTAGGCATGGTTCAGCTCGCAGTGAAAGGGAGAAATCCAATCCGGTACACAGATGATGTTTTCTGTTTTTCCAACCAAAAAAAAAAAAGTTTTATCTCTGTGCCAAAGCGCATGAGACATAAAGATGCTGGGGAGCGCTGGCATTCTCAACGCTCGGCAGGATTTCAAAGGATGTCTTGCAGGGTCCAGTAATAGCTATCCAGGGCCTTGCAGTTGGCAAAGAGCGGGTGAAGGTGCCATGCGTTCTGCCAAATACTTAACCATTCTTTCCTGCCAGAGGCTGACGTTCAGTTCTCTGCCCCGCGTGGCTCCAGGGGAAGGAGGCGTGGCACAGAGAATGGTACAAAGCCAGTGTTCTGCAAATCACAGTTCATTCCCGGCCTGAGGAAGAAGTCCCGAAGTGAGCTCAATTTGTAAGATAACCCAGGTCTGGCTTGCACAAGAGATGAAGACCTTCTGGGCTCCATGAGCCAGAGCCAGGGGGATGTGCAGGCTTGGTAGTCAGAAAGATGGACTCAAATAAGTGAGCTGTAGCTCACGAAAGCTTATGCTCAAATAAATTGGTTAGTCTCTAAGGTGCCACAAGTATTCCTTTTCTTTTTTCAAATAATTTGGGGTCTTAATATACTATATCAGAGGTGCTGATGGCTATTTGGGTTTGGTCCTACCTGTAGATTTTTGTACATAGGCTGCTCAGGCAGTTTGTTAACCAGTTCTTGAAAATGTTTGCTCTGAATTCTCGCTTTGCACCATTTTTTGCGGGGGGGAGCATCCAAAAATCCTGGTTAACACCAGTTCAAAACATGTACCTGTACATTTAGCTCGTTGCCCAGTGAGCAGCATCACCAAATCCTTTCATCACCCTTCTTGCCATCCCCGGTCAGTTTATGCCCTGGCTACTTTATATTCTGGTGTCCATAATTGGACTCAGTTGTCTGAATGTTGTCTGAGTCCTACAAACTATGCTAGAATAGTATTTTCTCCCATCTCCAGTGCTCCTCTTGATTATATATCCAAGTACTTGGTTTGTTTCTTTGACAGCAGCCATACATTGTGCTGACAGTTTCATGATTCTTTCCTTTGTCTCTCGTTGTCAATAATCATTAGCTAACTTGCCCTGGGCTACACTGAAAATCGGCCCACTTTCTCCTTGGATGTTACAGGCAGTGTCCTCTTCCACTTTCTTCTGTCTCGGAAAGAATCTCTGCGCATTTCTCTCAGCCCCCAGACAGTATGCAAGGCCACATTGAGGCTGGCTAGCGTCTGGGACTGCTTGCACTTATAAATCAAGTTTACTTTGCAGTTCAGAGGCAGAATCCATCATTTACCTGCTGTGCATTAAAGACACACATTTTTCTCATTCTCTCATGCAGAATATCGTGCGCAGATGGGAGGGAGCTTACGGCCTAATGTGAGTGAATGCGATCCAAATCCAGTGGAAACAGGCCAGGTCCACAGAGGGGTGCGGGAGGAGAGAGAGAGCATGCATGTGTATGTGCGTAAGTTTGGGGGGGGACTCGGTAGCTCCTGTTATGGTTCTTCCTCCCCACCCCTCTGCTCTTGTTGAAGCTCCAACTCAGCAAGGCATTTAAGCTTGTGCACAGTCCCTATTAAAGTCAATGGGACTAATCTAGTTAAGCCAGTACTTAATACTTTGCGAGAGCAGAACCTCTGAAGTGATTGCACCAGGAGCCTGGTGGGGCAAAGCTGGGGGATGGCCACTCTCTGGAGCATCACCCTGCAGCAAATCCATGGGGATTTCCCCCTGGGAGGTGATGACCCCTCTCTCTGTCTCTGTCTCTCCTGTACAGTGAACCCAGCCACACAAAGCCTGGTGGGAGACAACTACCAGCAGAAGGCCATGACAGCATATCTACACAGAGCACCATGGGGCAGGGCAGTGTGTCTATAGGAATAACTCCACATAGTTTATGAAACAACAAATTATTTTCACAGGCTTGAATTTTCTAATCCCTTTCTACAAGTTCGCCAAGAAACCCAAAACATCAGAGCTATTATACATAAAGCCAATCCCTAAATCTCACATACAACATGAAAAGACACAGTATAAAAGAGAAAACAATCTGCTGAATATTACAACCTCAACATCTCTCTGGATCCAATACAGATCGAACCCTACCATCAAATCCAATTCCAACAAAATGAAATTGGGCTGTTGGTCATGGTGGTCCCTTCTGGCCTTGAATTCTATGAATTCCCCCTGTGTGTTCCTTCTTCATAGACCATGGGGGAGAATTGTATTGGTTCAACATGCTTGTAACACTCACTGCTGTGTATTAAGACAATGATTATAATCAAATCTCATGCTTCAGGGCTTCAGATGGTTGCTTGCAGGGGTCAGGAAGGTGTTATTACCAGCAGGAGAGTGAGTTTGTGTGTGTATGGGGGTGGGGGGGATGTGAGAAAACCTGGATTTGTGCAGGAAATAGCCCGACTTGATTATGTAAAGAGTTGTCACTTTGGATGGGCTAGCACCAGCAGGAGAGTGAATTTGTGTGGGGGAGTGGAGGGTGAGAAAACCTGGATTTGTGCTGGAAATGGCCCACCTGATGATCACTTTAGATAAGCTATTACCAGCAGGACAGTGGGGTGGGAGGAGGTATTGTTTCATATTCTCTGTGTATATATAAAGTCTGCTGCAGTTTCCACGGTATGCATCCGATGAAGTGAGCTGTAGCTCACGAAAGCTCATGCTCAAATAAATTGGTTAGTCTCTAAGGTGCCACAAGTACTCCTTTTCTTTTTGCGAATACAGACTAACACGGCTGTTACTCTGAAACCCCAAAGGTGTGTCCCTAAATTATGTAACACTTTTTGGTGACTTTTTTTCCAAGTCTCACCCAGCCCTTGTAACACTAAAAGAAAAACATGCAAAATTAAGGATTACCCACCCCATAATGTGTTACATAATTTGTAGATTGCCCCCAATACATAACTGGCCAGATGTATTCTGGGTCTTTCCCCCCGAAGCATCTGGAGATTGGCCACAGCAGGAGACAGGACACCAGTAGTTCCTGTGCAGGGGCCTCAGATATTGGTGGCACCTCATTCTTCCCTATTCTCTGCCTGTGGCACACAACGGTTTAGTCTTCAGAGAACTGAAATGGTTTAGTCTCACTAAAGTCTTTGGGCTCAATATGGGGGGTAACTGGGTGAAATGCAATGGCCTGTGTTATGCAGAAGGTAAGACGAGATGATCACTGGTCCTTTCTGGCCATGAAATGCTACCTTTGCAAGTAACCAGACTGTCGGAGGCATTAAATAAGGCAGATGGAGGAAATTTCATATGCTGGGGTGCAAGAAATACTCAAACTGTATTCTTTGAAAGAGCGCCATTGTGATATGGCCAGGGAAGTAAAGTTAAACATTCCATTCTTGTTCTTTCAGGGAAAGGGGATCATTTCAGTTCAGATGTACTGGTAGTATTATCATTTATTACTGATCACATCTATTGCAGTAGCACCGAGAGGCCTCTTCTAGGTTGTTGCCCCATTGTGCTAGGTGCTGTACAAGCATAGAGAAAATGATAATCCCTGCCCCAAAGAGTTTACAGTCTAAAAGACAAGATAATGTAGACAAGCCAATGTAGGATGTGTGTTTGGCCGGGAGAGAGGGTGTGCATGGAAGAGAGGAAGGAGTAATAAAAATATGGCATGTTCTAGCACAGATTTGCTGTATGCCCCATTTTTAGCCAGTCAGTAGCAGCAATGACTATAATAGCAACATGAACAATAACTGGCAACAAAATAACTGTAAGCACTACCACATCCTGGCCAAATCTATTTCAGATATTATTTAATATACACAGATGTAACTAACTTGGTGTAAGAAGCTGTGACATGAAGCACCCCTGTATTCATATCCTACGCAGTATTGTAGTAATCTTTGTACAAAATATGCCATGTGAGGTATCGTTTGAAAACTACCAATTCATTGATCATTAATATTCTTGTGTGATGTATGTCTGAGATATGTATTGCGAGTCTGAGTTTATGCTGGAATTATAACAAAAGGTTGTGTAGACCAGGTGTGTCAGCGGGAGTTGTTAAACATGTTTCTCCTAAACATAAAGAATGTGTGTTTACCTCAATTTACATATACACAGTAAACAGACTCATCAAACTAACAAGGGATGGGGGCAAACCTCACATTAGGAAAGGGGGAAGAGACAGCCTGGTGTCTACACCCCCGCAGGAGAGAGAAACTTGGTCTGGGTTTCAATTTTCAAATAATAAATTGCAAAGCTTTACTAGTGGTGGTGGGCAGGGGGGCTTGAACCTCAAGTGATAAGCAACTGAATCAGGTGACCGTCTACAGTACAGAGTGAGGTCTTTTCTAAAAACTAATGACAGACTGGCGATTAATATTGTGCAATGTATGGTATTAACACTACGTAGGGAGTTACGGATACTCGTTGATATTAGGCTGTACAGTCTGCCCAGATACAAGGTGTTGTGTATTTGGTTGTCGTGGTAATATCACCTTGTTGTTGCTATGGCAACTGAGTTAGGTTATTAGGGGATAGTCCAGCCAGTTTTGGCTGGTTTGGTTAGTTCAGTGTGTGAAAATAAATGGCTGCTTTCATGCTTTCTATGTATATAAATCTCCCCACTGTATTTTCCACTGAATGCATCCAATGAAGTGAGCTGTAGCTCACAAAAGCTTATGCTCAAATACATTTGTTAGTCTCTAAGGTGCCACAAGTCCTCCTTTTTCTTCTTGCGGATACAGACTAGCATGGCTGCTACTCTGAAACCTGTCGCAGCTCTCTGTGTCTCAAGTGATTTCTTCCTAAAACTGCTGTCCCAAGGATACAACAAAGTGGCGATGAGGATGGGATCCTTGTGCTGCCCCAGCAACAGAAGGAAGTAGAAGCCAAGGTTTAAAAAAAAAAAAAGAAAGAAAGAAAAAAAAAAAACCTACCAAAATCCGTTAGCTGTTGGAAGGGGGTGAGAACTGGCTTGTTTGCACTGACTGTGCTGGCTTGTTGGCACTAACTGTGAAACCTGAAACTAAAACCATGGCTACACTTACAGGGCCACTGGGACCTTTTGAGGAGAATATAGTGCAATGGCATGTGTGTACTGAGCGTTTTGAGCTTTTTGTTATTGCAAATGACATTACAGAAGAGAAGAAGGTGCCAATATTCTTAAGTGTTGTGGGGGCTAAAACCTACTCCCTGCTACACAGCTTATTACACCCTGTTAAGCCTGAGACCAAATCTTACAATGACATTGTGGAAATCCTGGGGTCCCATTTTTCCCCCAAACCACTGGTAATTGCTGAAAGATATAGGTTCCACAAAAGAGGCCAAAAAGAAGATGAAACAGTTGTACAATTTGTAGCAACTTTAAGAAGGCTAGCAGAACACTGTGAATTTAAGGCTCACATGAATACTGGGCAACCCCGTTGGTGGATGGCAAACCTATATGCATGGAACTGGACACCGGTGCAGCCATCTCGCTGGTCTCCGAGACGGTGTATAAAGAAAAGCTACAGCAACTTCCGCTTAAGGCAACAAAAACTGTTCTGAAGATGTACATGGGGGAAGAGAGACCTATTGATTTTTGCTTCACACACTCTAAGCAAAGCAGAAACTAACTATGCCCAAATCGAATGTGAGGCATTGGGAATCATTTTTGGAATTTGGAAGTTTCATCAGTATCTGTTTGGGCGGAAGTTTACTCTTCTTACAGACCACCAACCTCTGATGTCAATTTTTTGTTCCCTACACAGGCATTCCCCCATTAGCTGCTAGTCGTATGCAACGTTGGGCATTGTTACTTTCAGCACACACATATGAAATCAAATATCGGAAATCCACTCTGCACGGCAATGCAGATGGTCTCTCAAGGTTGCCTTTGCCAGTCAAACATCAAGATACCGCCCAAAAGGAAATCTTCTACTTTGAACACATAGAGAATACACCCATCACTGCTACTCAGATAAAAAAGGCAACTCGCATTGACCCAGTATTGTCCCAAGTTATGGACCTGGTGATGCATGGAAAATCTCGACAAACCTCTCCTGTCCCACCCAACCTTGTTACCTACATGAACAGGAGGATGGAGTTATTGATCCAATCTGGTTGTTTGTTGTGGGGGAGACGTGTCATTATCCCACCACCACTGAGATCACAGATGTTAGAACAGCTACATTCTGGTCACTGTGGACTAGTGCACATGAAGGAAATTTCACGAAGCTATTTTTGGTGGCCTGGATTGGACAGTGCTATTGAAGAGAAGGCAAGAGCTTGTATGTCATGTCAGGGTGTCAGGAATGCACCCCAGTGGGCGAACCTACACCCATGGGACTGGCCTGAAAACCCGTGGCAACGTATTCATGTTGACTTCACTGGCCCCCTTGAAGGAAGCATGTTCTTAGTGGTGGTAGATGCCCATTCTAAATGGCCAGAAGTCTCTATAATGCAATCCACTACTGTAGAGAGTACTATTCAAAAACTACGGGGGCTCTTCAGTCATTTCGGTCTGCCAGAACAACTTGTGAGCGACAACGGACCACAGTTCATCTCTCAGGAGTTTCAAAATTTTATGAAGACAAATGGGATACACCACATCACTTCAGCACCATATCATCCATCCACCAATTAGCTGATTAGCTGAAAGATTTGTGCAAACAATGAAACAAGCTTTGAAATCAGCAAGGGGACAACACTCCATTCAAAAGTGTCTGGACACCTTCTTACTTTCCTACAGAAACACACCTCATGCTACGACCAAAGCATCCCTGGCCTTTCTAATGATGGGACGACAGCTGCACATTTGCTTTGATCCGCTGAAACCTTCTGAATCCAGAGAAATTGTGCAATGTCAGCAGCAATATCAAGTCATCAGACATACACCCAGAGCAAAAGAACGAACCCTTAGCTCGGGACAGCCAGTTTTGGCTTGGAATTATACTTCTGGAACTAAATGGGTCCCTGCCACGATCATCGCTCAAACAGGACCTGTTTCCTACACAGTCTGGATTGCAGAGAATCTCACCTGGCAGTGACATGTAGATCAGCTGTTGTCAGGTCATGGCAGTCCTCAGGACACATCTTCAGTTGAGTTGTCTGACTTCACCTCTTCTGGCGAGACACCGAATCAAAAATCACCTGTTCCTGACTGTTCTCCTCCATTACTGCCAGCGGCTGAGATATCCTCTTGCCCGAAACAAGCTGATACCACCTCCTCACCCGTTTGCGCTACGAACCCTGAGCCCATTGTCAGGCCTGCGCCCAAGGTACTTTCGGGTGCAACAACACCAGAAGTTCGCTGTAATCCACCTAGAGACAAAAGACCTCCTCAATGGCTGGATCTTTAGCTAGGGCAAACCCACGGTTATGGGGCAAAATAATCCCTGGGTTTTAGCCGGGAATGGAGGCAGTTTAGTTTAGTGTTTGTTTTATTTAGGGGATGTTCTTATTAAGGGGGGAGGAATATGTTGTGTATTTGGTTGTCGTGGTAATAGCACCTTGTTGTTGCTATGGCAACTGAGTTAGATTATTAGTGGGTAGCCCAGCCAGTTTGGGCTGGTTTGGTTTGTTCAGTGTGTGAAAATAAATGGCTGCTTTCATGGCTCACAGCTCTCTGTGTCTCAAGTGATTTCTTCCTAAAACTGCTGTCCCCAAGGATACAACACAAGGGACTGTCACAGCCATTTACCTGTCTCCTATGTAAATTACGGTGGAATCAGAAACAGTGGAAGCCCCATTTACATACAGAGGTGGGAATCCCACAGGAAGGGAAGAACAGTGTGATGTCATCCTGTGCACATTGAACGTTGGAAGATATAAGCAAGGACAGAAGCCATCTTTGGCATCCATCACTAGACAGACACAAGAGGCTAGAGCTCTTGTAAGCTGAGAAAGATGGGTGCTTCCGCCAACGAGGGGTTGAAGTCTCTGGAGCTGAATATAGGTGAGAAACCTGCTTAGGTAAAGATCTTTCAGCTAAGAAGCCAAGGGAAGACAGCACCTTGTATTCTTTGCCTCAGGCAAGATCTTCCATGAGTCAGCCATCAGGGCTGTCCCTAACCCTACCCACCCCTGCTCCGCCCTGCTCCGCCCCTGAGGTCTGCAGCAGGGTTGGGCCTGCACTCACCAGCGGTAAGTACAGTGACCCGGCCCTGGCCGCGCTGCCGGTGAGTGCTGGGGGCAGTTCCCCCTTGCCTCCCCAAGCCAGCCTCCCCCCGCCCCACACACGGAGGCCTGCCCCCCTGCAGTGGGGCTAGGGCCCCAGGATAGCTAGGGACGGCCCTGTCAGCCATGACTGGAAGGAAGAATGGTTAGTGTGAAAAACCATCTGGAACAAAGCCTGTATCTTGCTAGAGTGTTTTAGACTTTTAGAAGTGTGTTTTGTTTTGTTTTACTTGTAACTCCTTCTGTCTTCATTCCTTATACTTGAATTCACTATAGCCTATGTATATTTTGTTAATAAATATATTTCATTTTTACCATAAACCATCCCAGTGTTCGCAAAAAGAAAAGGAGTACTTGTGGCACCTTAGATTTTCTTTTTGCGAATACAGACTAACATGGCTGTTACTCTGAAACATCCCAGTGTTGGGGACACTGGGGCATGGCCACTAGGTAATGAAGGATCGTGTTGTAATTAATTGACCCTCCTGGTGGCCACCACTCCTGGTCCTCTAGTTGATATTGAGGCCAGTCAACTGTACAGAATCGTTTTAATTGGCTCTTAGTCATCGGATCCGCACCAAATACTTTCCAGTTTGCTAGAATGCACTCTAGGGGCGTACACTGTGCCCTAACCCCTGAGCTCTGTCCCTGTCCCATACCTACAGGGTAACTCTGGCCGTCCCCAGGTTCCAACAGAGCATACAATCCGGATTTCAAAAGATTCCTACCTTATCCAAGGGACCAATTCTTCACCGTTGTCCACCACTGAGGGGATGGAAGACCACGAGTGTCGATGAAGCCCCCTCGCACTAGGCCCAAGTGTCCTTGGCCCCCCCTCCCGCCTGGAGGCACTCTCAGCAGCTCTGCATACTAGGCCTAAGTGTCCTTGGCCCCCCGCCTGGAGGCACACACAGCAGTTATTCTGAGAATCTGCAACAATATGCTGCAGAGTCAGACTGCCTGAAACTAAGCAAGGCCAAACAGGGGAGATATGGAAGAACAATGCTGAATAAAGCAGCTTTATGTATAGTTTAACAAATGATACAGAGAACCAGGGAACTAGCTGGGAACTGGATTGGCTGGCTATATGGATACTTAGAGCAGCTTGCTATTGGATAAGTATGCTGGGAAAAAGGATGTATAAAAGCCTGTGTAACTTCCTGCTCTGGGTGCAGGATTTGAGATTTTATTCTCCCTGTACCTTTTTGCAGCTGCAAATAAACTTTTCTGCTTCTCCACCCCGTTGTGATTATTGGGTGTAGCACACCAGGTAACAAACCACTCAAGCTGTTGTTCAGCCTCTCGGCACTGGGTGCCGGCAACACCAGTGCAGCGTTTAAAGGGAAGGGTGTATTTACCCACAGTTAAGTTAATAAGCTGTGATGTGTCTAAAAGGAACCAATGAACCATATCATTTCTCTGAACTGTCCAGGAGAGGGCTGGACATTGCAGAGCATGTGGTTTTGGGAAAATTCGGGACTGGGCAAATGTAACCAGGTAGTAGGAGGAACCAAGGCTGGTGGAAGCCAGAGTGGGGGTTGCGGGCTGGAGACAGGCTGCTGGGGTCAGACCTGCTGAACCAGGGCCATCTAGCACACAGATGCTCAGGGTATGCCCTGTAGGCTGGTTGTGAGTGGCCCAGGTTGGGAGTTACAGGTACAAAAGGAAAGCACTGTAAGGCATCCAAAGTTACAGGACAAGTGGTGACACCCCTCACTGGTCTGATTTGCACCCCTGAACTGTGACATGCTCGGACAGAAGCGTAGACCATTTCTATCAAATATGACCTTGGCTAAATGAAGTTACCCCGTCTACTGATGTCTTGAGAGCTCATCTGACAGCCAGCCAACTCCCTCATACAGCCTAATTCTTTGGGTAGCCCAGGGAGCTTGAGCAGTGTTATGCAGTCTTTCTGAAAAATGGGTTTCTCTCTCATGTCATTGATTCCTACAGCATTTGGAAAAAAAAATTTTTTCTCAAAGAGAAGCAGCAGGACACTGCGCAGCTCCTCGCTGAGGCATTTTCTGAAGCCCTTTCTGCTCCCAACGTCATTCTCTCACTGCTATTGTTGTACACTGCATAACTAGAACACGTGTATTGTGGATGTAATGCCCCATAAGAGGGATTTGTTTTTGCCTTGAGTAGCAATATCCCATACTATAAAACATACATTTTTGTATTCTCCTCTTTCCTCCTTGAAAACTAACAGCAGGAATTAGTCTTAACATTGCATTCACATTTTTATTAAATTTTTCAATAAAGAAGAACAGAGTATAGAGAGATTCAGCTTGTAAGTTAAGCCAGTGGAATTCCCTTGAGCTCACAAACTGAGCTGATCTGAAGTTACTGTTTACAAAGTTTACACCAGTTTTAAGTGCCTATTTCTTAAACCAGTGGTTTTCAAACCATGGGTCACGACCCAGTTCTGGAATGGAAGGGACTGGGTCACGGTGGCTCTGGTCAGCACCACTGACTGGCGCATTAAAAGTCCCATCGGCAGTGATGCCTGGCTAAGGCAGGCTAGTCCCTACCTTTTCTGACACTGCGCTGTGCCCTGGAGGCAGCCAGCAGTGGGTCCGGCTCCTAGGCAGGGGGCCACAGGGCTCCGCACACTGCCCATGCCCCGAGCACCAGCTCCAATGGGAGCTGAGAGTGGGGCGGTGCCTGCGGGCAAGAGCCACATGGAGCCACTTGCGTACCTCCGCCTAGGATTCGGACCTGCTGGTGGCCACTTCTGGGGTGCCCTGCGGTCCATGGTGCTAGCACAGGGGAAGCCTGCCTCTGTACCCCAGCTCTGCCACTGACTGGGAGCCGCTGGAAGTAAGCCCATGCCCCAACCCGGCACCTCAATCCCCTGCCCCAGCCCTGAGCCCCCCTAAACCCAGAGCTCCCTCCTACACTCCAAACCCCTCATCCCCAGCCCCACCCCATAGCCAGCACTCCCAGCCCAGAGCCCTGACCTCCACCCGCACCCCAACCCTCTGCCCTAGCCCTGAGCCCCCCCAACCCAGAGCCCCTTCCTGCACCCCAAACTCCTCATCCCTGGCCCCACCGCAGAGCTTGCACCCCCATCCCAGAGCCCTGACCCCCTGCCCCAGCCCAGAGCCCCCTCCCACATCCTGAACCCCTCATTCCTGGCCCCACTGCACAGCCCTCACCCCGGCACCCCAGCCCTCTGCCTGAGCCCCTCCCACACCCTAAGCCCCTCATCCCCAGCTCTGTTGGGTCGCAGTCATCAAAAATTTTCTTCAACGGTCTCCAGAAAAAAAGTTTGAAAACCACTGCCTTAAACCACAGGCCTGGGCTACATCTAAAACTTAGGGTTGACCTAGCTATCTCACTCGGGGTGTGAAAAAGTCACACCCCTGAGAGACATAGTTAAGTTAATCTAAGCCCCAGCGTAGACACCACTAGGTCGATGGAAGAAGTCTTCTATGGAGCTCACTACAGCCTCTTAAGGGGGTGGATGTATGACAGAAATGGAAAAACCCCTTCCGTAGGCATCTACACTCCGGCAGAGTCGCGGCAGCTGTGTCACTGTAGTGCTTGTGATGCAGACATACCCGGAGGCTGCAGCCTTGCATAGCTTAAGAGCTGAACTGGAGCAGGACTGAAATTTCACAGAGCTCTGGAAGCCCTACAATTTGGCTTTTGGAGCAAACAGATGCATGGTGAACTCAGCCATCTGTAAAACTAGGTCCTTAAGGAGTTGAGACAAACTGCTTTAATTAATTTCAGGCCCCTTAAGCACTTCAGGAAGTTTTAAGAGCTTAAGTTAGCTTAACAGTGGCCTTAAGTGCTCAGGAACCTTAAAGTCTGTGAAAGCAGTTGCTAAGCCAGTCCAAAGGCTGTAAACAATTAAGGGCCTCAACTCAAGGCTGAAGTGGTTTTAATACCCGCCCTTCACTCTAAACTGCTTTGAAACAAGCAGAAGTCAAATGCACATATGCACAAAATCCTATCTTTAAACATCCACAACCTTAAAAACCAGTATTGAGCCGAGCTCCTAAAAAGCTGGCTTGTCTACAAGCAACTTTTAAAGCAAGCTAAATTCGAAGCGAAATCTTAATGTTCCCAAGCCCGTCATCATTTTTCAAGTAAGAACGTGGGAGGAAGGATTCTTCATGTGCTCAGAAAGCAGTAACCATTTAAAAGTCAGCGTTTACTCCCATGGAAGCTGGTGGAAATGTTTGTGTTTTCAAACTGTGCATGATGAAACATTTTCCAGTAGAATGTTGTTGGTAAATATTGAACCTGCTGTAGTCAGCACCATTTCCCCTCTGTACTTAGAATGGGAAATAGTTATGATATCAGTGTGATAGGAAAGGTATAAATCTAGGGAGAGGTATACTGTATTCTCATCCTGAGGCTCTACACATGTGAGTGGTCCTACTGAAGTCAATGGGACTACTCATGCCTGAGTGTCAATAGGATCAAGGCCCTAGATACCGGTCATCAGTGACAAAGTGGCACTGGCTTTTTAGTGGCAATTGTTTTAATGTAAAATGGCACAACTGACTTTGTTCAGACTTAAAACAAACAAACAAACAAACAAAAATGAGGGGAGCAAATATACCCAATTTTATCCCCAAAGGAATTTGTCTGAGGAAGGGACAAGCAATTAAAAAAGCAGGTTTAGAATGAAATTTGGAACTCAGTCTTTTATCAAATTTGTATTGATTACCATAGCACCTAGGTGCCCAGTAGCGGTCCAGGACCCCATTGTGCTAGGTGCTGTACAAACTCAGAACAACAAGACAGTCGCTGCCCTAAAGAGTTTACTGTCTAAATGATATCCGATGCTACCTATGCCCATTCTATGTTCGGGGCATGTTGGCCCACGTTTTCCAAAGAGCCCAGCCTCTTTGTAGGCACCAAAAGAGGTGGGCAGATTTTCAGAAGTGTCGAGCATATTGGGTGCTGAGCTTTCTAGAAAATCTGTCCATTGGTGTCACAATGGGAGCTGCTGGGTGCGCAGCACTTCTGAAAATCTGCTGTTGTGAATATTGTAGAGCCTTTCAGGGTGGCTGGTGAGTGGGAGGGCAAGTGTCTGGGTTAGTGGGTGCTGCCCAGCTTCCACAGCAACCTCCCTAATGAGAGGAAAGAGAACACAACAGGCATAATTGCTTATTTTGTCAAGTCACACCCTTATTCCTCTGCCTTTCCCTACCTTGTGCTTGCTCCCATTTCCCAGGCTCCAGGTTCACATTTGGATGGCTGCCTTCTTCAATGGCATGGGACAGATTTTCCTAGTTCAGCTGAGCACGATGCATTCTGGGGGAGCAGCGTGTGGGCCTGTGAAGGGGAGAGGATGTCAGAAGCTTTCTTTCCCTCACACCTGCCCCCAGGGAGTGAGCAGAGACCATGAGTCTCTGCTCCCTCCTAACACAGTGGAGGGTATAAACTGGTCCCCACAGAGGAGAAGGAAGATGCTAGGCCATTCCTGCACCCTTTGCACTAGCCAACAGAGATGGGTACAGAAAGGAGAGCTGTCTGCATCATCCTGCATATAGGGACATAGATGCTGGAACAAGGGGTACAGAGGGTGCTGCCACACCCCCTGGCTTGAAGTGGTTCCAGTATATAAGGGTTTACAGTTTGGTTCAATGGCTGTCAGCACCCCTGCTATACAAATTGTTTTAGTACCTCTGTCTGGGAGAGATAGCATCTGAGACACAGCACCTCCTGTAGGCAGTGTGGCTCTGCATCACCCTCCCGGCATGGCTGGTGCCTGGCAGACGCATGACCTCTATCTGAGTCAATTAGAAGGAGACTGGAGAGAGTCTGAGCTCAATTACACTGGTATAAATTAGGTGTAAATTCATAGCAATCCATTTAAATTCGCCGCTCGCCCCCGCACATTCCTCCACACCCCACTTTTTTGACAAAAGTGGGCATTTGGCCTGTTTGCTCTTGCCAAATGATCAAGTTGGCAACAGCAAATGGGACAAATGCCCACTTTTGTCAAAAAAGTGGGGATGGCCAAGACAGGGCTTAAAAAACTGACTGTCCCAGCCAAAACAGGACATATGGTCACCCTACAGCCAAAGATTACATTAGCCCTCTTTGCCACAGCAGATGGCAAAAGAGAGCCCACATTTAAGAACTGCGAAACTAGATAGTGATATTAAAAAGAGAAAAATGGAGCCAAGAGGAAAGCAGCATAACACACCAAAGCAGCAGTAACAGCCCAGTGTGACGCTAGCCTGAACAAATTGGTCAATATAGAATGCCGATTAAAACAGTTTCTTCTCCTTTAGAGACTGTTACAGCCATGTTGAGGCTATTTCCCTTTCCTTTAAGCTGTGATGACACCTTGGTGGGCAAGCCATGAGAAAGAGACAAGAGCGAGCAGCTGTGCGATGTGAAGAAGCCGACAGAGGTGACGCAATACGAAGAGGATTGGTTCCTGCTGTACTGCAGGGCACACACAGCCCCTTGTTAAAATTCTGTCCCCAAGCCGGAGAGCGGTTTTGGCTGATTTCCCTCCCTCCCTCCCCTGGGATCACCCCTCCGCTGGATGCTGCCAATTAGCCCTGCTAAATGTGCTTTATCCTCAGGTTTCAGAGTAGCAGCCGTGTTAGTCTGTATTCGCAGAAAGAAAAGGAGTACTAGTGGCACCTTAGAGACTAACCAATTTATTTGAGCATGAGCTTTCGTGAGCTACAGTTCACCTCATCTTTATCCTCAGGGCTCACACAAATGCTAATGAAGAGCACTTTTCTGTTGCAGGACATGCAGATAGTTCACCATGCAGCAGGTGTTTTCCTAAAGGTCTTCACCCACCCATCTTTCCTTTCAAATAACACATACTAAACATGGTGCTATCCTGGACTTGGTATAGTTTTCAGGAACAATCTGTGACAATTTCCAGCATCCCAAACGTTCCCAAATGTACTTGCAATATGCTAGTCTGCCAACCAATGCTGTCCCCTTCCTGTGTCACAGTTAACAGGAAATTTGGGCCTTTTCCAAAACCCATGAAAATCAATTGGAGGCCATGTCTGATTGTCTCAGGGGTAAATGAGAGCAAGGATGGTCCAGTGGTTTGAGCACTCCCTTTGGATGGGGGAACGCTGGGTTCCAGGCCTGCTCCATCATTGGCTTCCCATGTGATTGAATGCACTGGAGCGCCTAGAAAATCATGGGAACAGCACTGCTATCTGCAAAGGCAAGGGGGCTCCCTGTACAATGAATGAGGAGAGACAGGCACCTTAGATTGCAATCCAGAAAATTCTGAATGTTATGTGGGGAGCTGTCTAAGCTAGCCAGTGGGAAATCCAACCAGAGGGAAGTGTGCTAAACCCTGCCCCTTAAGTTCCTAAATCTGGGCTGTATGAAATTTTAGTTTGTACTGACTTTGCTAGTGCTTTTTATGTAGCCTGTTGTAAAACTAGGCAAATATCTAGAGGAGTTGATGCACCCCCTGGAAGAGCTCTGCATTCCCCCAGGGGTATGCGTACTAAATGTACCTGCAGTCCTAGGAGAGACCGCAGTTTTCTGGCTTCATGAGAGAGGGTTTGAATAGGGTCCACCCGCTCCATTGCAGGCTGACACTTGTCCTGTAAGAGGGAGCAGGGCTGGACCGGTGTACCTGTGACTCATCAGCTCACAACTGGGTTTTAAGAGAGGGCACCTGGGCCATATAAATGGGGGAGTAGGTGAGGACAGAGAGTGAGTCAGGCAGGAGACTGGGGGAGGTCTCTGAGGAAAACTGCAGAAAACTCTGTCGGAGAGAGGGAAGAAGTATTACAAGCCAGTGGAGGGCTTGGCCTGCTGACTTCCAAGAACCAAAGCCAGTGCTGAAAATGGCTGAGGGCCAGGAAGCAGGCATTTTGCAGCTGTCCCATAATCACAGTCCAGAATTCCCCAGCATCATACAAACAATACATGAAACTCACCAAGTACAGCTCCAGCATCACTCACCACACTTCACACAACCTTCAGCCTTTTCTGGCCCTCTACCTTCAGCTCCCTGGCACAGAGAGCCACCAGTCATCTCACACAGAGAGACTTTAATCAAAGTTGAAAAGTTGTTTACTAAAATGTTTGATAAATTATGTGATTTTGGCTCCTAAGTACCTCTCTTCTGTAATACATTAACCCTCAAGGGCTATTTGTGCTCAGACTGTTTGGACTATTTCTGGGGATTCTAAAGAAGGGAAACCAAGGCAGGCGTACATGTTGCGCTGCGGCCTGCCACAGGAGGGTGTTCCAGGCAGGGCCACCCTCTGACAAGCACATTGTCAAAGGGCTGAACTTTAGTGATAGATGGAAGAAGTCCTTCTCTCTGAAGTAAATGACATACAAGCAAGGCCCTTTGTTTTCAGTATTCATTGAACAATTCCTGAATTTTACAAAAGCTGTTTGTTTCCATTGATTTTACACTTAAAATTTGGACCACTCAAGTACATGAAAATACTGATTATGTCAAGCAGATTCAATACTTACATTAGGTAGATGTGTTTCTGTTAATAATAAGTTAGCCTAAGTGTAAATGCAAGGCTGTCTGTGAAAGTAAGGCACTGTAGTGGAAGATATATATACACACACACACACATATCTGCATACAGGCACATCAGTGCTCAAGTGCTTTAAAAAAAAAATTCTGGCTCCCTGCTCTGGAAGGAGAGATGGTTGCTCGGTAACCTGGGTGACCCAGATAACCAGGCAATCATCTCTCCTTCCAGAGCAGAAGCGGTGGAGGAGACAGCATGAGGAGATAGTGCCCTTGCCCCTTCCACCTCTGGGCCCATTTTTCTCTTTGTTGCCTTTTTTTTTCTGTCCCCCGATATTTACCCAGAAAACCGTGAAGTTAATTTTTTGCACCGATTTTTTTTACCTATTTTTAATTTTTTTTGTAATAAACAGATAAATTCCTGGGAAATGTTAAACAAAATGAAAATGAAGGGCCTTGTGCACACACATTCAGTGAACGGATCTTGCTTTGCTAACCAAAGACAATTGCCTCGAAACTAGCTCTCTGCGGCTGATGGTGCTGCCACAATTCCCAGGCTACAGAACCAGCTGACTAGGGCTGGTGCCGATAGTAGGAGGCTGTTGTGGAATGTTAAAGACGTGGGGGCAGCAAGTCGGAGCCCAGATCGCCTAAGCTCAGCTTTGCAACAAACTTACTGTGTTACTTGGGCAAGCCGCTTGCTCTGTGCTTCAGTTTCCCCAGCTGATAATCAGAGCCTGGTGCAAATCATGATTAAAATCTCCCCACTGTATTTTCCACTGAATGCAACCGATGAAGTGAGCTGTAGCTCACGAAAGCTTATGCCCAAATAAATTGGTTAGTCTGTACGGTGCCACGAGTCCTCCTTTTCTTTTTGCCATTAAACAGTAACTTTTACAATAAGTTACAACGCAATGGTAGTGCAGTTATTTCCTATTGGAAGCACAGAGAAATCCTGCACTTCTAAGCTACACTAATTGTTGCTAAATTGTGACTTTTTAGCTGTGATCCCTGCCTCAGAAGTTCACTGTAATAACAGTGCCCTTTGCAAACACTTAGGCACTTTTGTTCATAATCTTTCTCTAGGAGAGAAGTTGGTAAGCCTTTATTATTGAGTAAACTCATCACCTGTGAGGCAACTAATGAGTCACAGATGGAATGAAGCATAACTCCCTTCATTGGCTACCCCCACCCTGTGACACCTCCTGCAATGTTGTGCTGGATCAAGCCCAGAGTGATTAGTACCTTATTCTTCAAAGGTGACTACAAATTTTGGGGGCCGAGTCCCTTTTGAAAATGGAAGCCATTGTTTATCAGAACTTGCCGCCTAGAAACAGAAACATGACAGGAACACACACTGTGGTGGCTGTAAGTGAATAGATCAGAAAAAAACTCACTAGTCTTTGAAAAGGCAGAGCAAGAGTCTTTGGGATACTGCAGGCAGCAAGTAACTTTTCCTTCATCTCCAAATCTAGAGCAGGCAGAGCAAAGAGGTTCTTTAACCCAGATCTTGCTCTGTAGTGAATTCTAGGGCCAGAGGGAAACTTCCTTACAGAACCACAACAAGCCTGGTCTGGAAGCTCTTCTCAAAGAGAGAATTTACCGGCCGGCTCCACAGACCCAGTGGTCTTGCTTGTCTCAAAGTGAATTATTTACACAGAGTGCAGTCAGAAATCCTCGCACTAGACAGTTGTCTGTTGGTATGATTTTAAAATGATCCCCACCCTTTTCTTGAGCCCTTAATTTTTGGGGTGGGAGGGCTGCCTAGTGGTTAGAACACTGAACTGGTCTCCACGTTAGGAATTCTGGTTTCTATTCTTGACACTGATTCTTTCCTCTGCAGATGACGTGCTGTACTGCCTTAAGCAATTCATTCAGGGACAAATCCAGGCCCCAGGCAAGTGGCTGGGTTAGGTGTTGGGGGATGGGGTGAGCAACCATCCTCTACAAACCAGGGTGATGCTCTCTAGAGCCTAAGACACCTGCAAGGCTGGCTTAGATTATGCAGGTCCTTTACACAGGCCCCTGCTAGGATTGCCAACCCTCCAGGATTGCCCTGGAGTCTCCAGGATTAATCTCTAATTAAAGACTGTCATGTGATGAAACCTCCAGGAATCCGTCCAACCAAAACTGGCAACCCTAGCCCTTGCTCACCCCCTTGTAGTGTGTGTGTGTGTGGGCGGGGAGGCAGGATCTGTACATCATCATTCCTAAGGCTAAGATTTTGTCATGGTTATTTTTAGTAAAAGTCCTGGACAGGTCAGGGGCAATAAACAAAAATTCACGTCCCATGACCTGTCCCTGACTTTTACTAAAAATAACTGTGACAAAATGGGGAGCAGGGGCTCCAG
This sequence comes from Caretta caretta, assembly GCF_965140235.1. Classification (NCBI taxonomy): domain Eukaryota; kingdom Metazoa; phylum Chordata; order Testudines; family Cheloniidae; genus Caretta; species Caretta caretta. The sequence goes on along the minus strand of NC_134206.1, from coordinate 47,706,915 downwards.
CACCAATCCCTGCTGCTGCTCCTGGTTCCCACAGGCGCCTGTGGTGGCTCGGAGATCCAGGTCCCCCCCGCTGCCCATAACGTCTGGGAGCTGCAGGGGGTCCCCAACCACTTGCAGCGGCTGGGAGCTGAAGCGGGAAATGTCATGGAGATCTCTGGAAGTATGGATTCCGTGACATCATCTTAGCCTTAACATTCCCACTCATTGCCCCACTCCTTATGTGCTACTGCTTAAGGGGTTTGCACGCAGAAGGGCTCTGCAATACACAGCGTGACTTCACCTCTTGAGCAGGCACCACTCCCCACGTCCCGGCTGCACCCTGCACAGCAGAACCACACTGCACGTGGCGTCTCAGGGTCACAGAGCAGGGGGCTGGATTTGTCCCTTCACCTCTATTTCTTGCCCCTCACCCCCCCGGGAGTGTTGTTGTGTGGCTCCGTACGCTAAGGTTGTACAAGGCTTTGAGATTTGTGGATGCAAAGTGCTGCAGGAAATATTTTTTCTCTGTCCCCTACTTTGGCGCTGGCAGGTGGGAGGCATGGGGTTTAAAGAGTGGATTTCAAGCTTTGGTTTGACCTCTAGGATGGTCTGTTTTTCTTTACCTATTTTTAATGTCCATTTCAGTATGATGTCTGTTAGGCCTGGTCTAGTCAGCAAAGCAGACCTGTATAGCTATTGCGGATTAATATTAATCATTAGGTCTGGTCTTATTCCACAATAAATCTTCTTGCGGACACTGGTGTGCAATTGCTTATTCCCACTGCAACAGCTATTCTGGTCAGTTTCCTTACGTTGCCAAGCCTAAAGACATAGAAGCCTCTTGATATATGTGCAGCTTGCTGAATAAGGACATTGAAACTGTGAAACTTCCTGATTCCAAAGGCTTTATCTTTCTAGGATAATCATGGTAGCTACCTGGGTGGAAATATCTTTTGATTTGATCGGGGGCTGTCCCCTCCCCTGAACGGATGCCTGTAGTTAACAGCACAGAGCAGAAGGAATGACAGCCTGTGCATCCCAGGGCTAGACAGCTCTGAACATATGCTGTGTATCCAGGGCCTCACAAAGGATTTACAGGCCTGCCAACTTGCATTCATTATGCGTAAGGCAGGAGAAGGTGTCTTGTCATTGTTTAGTAGGCTAGCTACCTAGCCTGGGTCCGGAGGGGCAGAACAAAATAGCCTTATTATTACTGGAGCGTGTCTGTCTGAGACGATAAAAGGTTAGGTTTTGGGGTGGGTTTTTGATCAGAAATGACACTTCATAAAGAGTAAACAGATGACAATTCTTTCCCTGTGTTAGTTAGTGGCATGGCTCATTCTCGCTAGTAAAATAACCTCTTCAATTAAGCTAATGAGGTTTCAAACCAGGCAGGACGTTGTTCCATGGAGTGGAGGAAGGAGGCATAGGGCATGAATCGGTGTGTGCGTGGGGGGAATTAGGGACTCTTTCCAACAGTTACATGAATGTACCCTAATTGCACGGAAAATAAGTAAATACAATTTTCCCTTGCCAAGTAATCTTCATAACATTCTCGCTCTGCAGCTAAAGAACATAGGGGCAATCATGCCAAGATGACACACATGGAAAAGGGTCATGATGGGTGTTAATTCTTGTCTTTATAGAGTTATAGAGAGCTTGCAGGGGATTCAAATGCAAGCAGCAAATTCTCCAAAGGCTAATCACAGGGAAGGGGAGGGAATGCCATTGCAATGCCTGGGGGATGGGGACAAGTTCACTCACACACTTCTTTTCAGTCCCCTTGCCTAGCGAAGTGGTCAAGGTGAGCAGGAGAGAGAGGATAGGTTAATAGCCACAATTGTAAGTACTCAGTATGTGTTTGCTTAGTATGATTAGCCCTCCTTATGGGGAAGCAGACGGTCCAGTGGACAGGGCACCGGCCTTGACAATGGGAGACTTGGGGTCTGTTCACAGCATAGGTGCCAACTTAGAATCATAGAATATCGGGGTTGGAAGGGACCTCAGGAGGTCATCTAGTCCAACCCCCTGCTCAAAGCAGGACCAATCCCCAACTAAATCATCCCAGCCAGGACTTTGTCAAGCCTTAAAAATATCTAAGGAAGGAGTTTCTACCACCTCCCTAGGTAACGCATTCCAGTGTTTCACCACCCTCCTAGTGAAAAAGTTTTTCCTAATATCCAACCTAAACCTCCCCCACTACAACTTGAGACCATTACTCCTTGTTCTGTCATCAGCTACCACTGAGAACAGTCTAGATCCATCCTCTTTGGAACCCCCTTTCAGGTAGTTGAAAGCAGCTATCAAATCCCCCCTCATTCTTCTCTTCCGCAGACTAAACAATCCCAGTTCCCTCAGCCTCTCCTCATAAGTCATGTGTTCCAGTCCCCTAATCATTTTTGTTGCCCTCTGCTGGACTCTTTCCAATTTTTCCACATCCTTCTTATAGTGTGGGGCCCAAAACTGGACACAGTACTCCAGATGAGGCCTCACCAATGTCGAATAGAGGGGAATGATCACATCCCTCGATCTGCTGGCAATGCCCCTACATATACATCCCAAAATGCCATTGGCCTTCTTGGCAACAAGGGCACACTGTTGACTCATATCCAGCTTCTCATCCATTGTAACCCCTAGGTCCTTTTCTGCAGAACTGCTGCTGAGCCATTCGGTCCCTAGTCTGTAGCGGTGAATGGGATTCTTCCGTCCTAAGTGCAGGACTCTGCACTTGTCCTTGTTGAACCTCATCCGATTTCTTTTGGCCCAATCCTCTAATTTGTCTAGGTCCCTCTGTATCCTATCCCTACTCTCCAGCGTATCTACCTTTCCTCCCAGTTTAGTGTCATCTGCAAACTTGCTGAGGGTGCAATCTACACCATCCTCCAGATCATTTATGAAGATATTGAACAAAACCGGCCCCAGGACCGACCCTTGGGGCACTCTGCTTGATACTGGCTGCCAACTAGACATGGAGCCATTGATCACTACCCGTTGAGCCCGACAATCTAGCCAACTTTCTATCCACCTTATAGTCCATTCATCCAGCCCATACTTCTTTAACTTGCTGGCAAGAATACTGTGGGAGACCGTGTCAAAAGCTTTGCTAAAGTCAAGGAATAACACGTCCACTGCTTTCCCCTCATCCACAGAGCCAGTTATCTCGTCATAGAAGGCAATTAGATTAGTCAGGCATGCCCTGGTGAATCCATGCTGACTGTTCCTGATCACTTTCCTCTCCTCTAAGTGCTTCAGAATTGATTCCTGGAGGACCTGCTCCATGATTTTTCCAGGGACTGAGGTGAGGCTGACTGGCCTGTAGTTCCCAGGATCCTCCTTCTTCCCTTTTTTAAAGATGGGCACTACATTAGCCTTTTTCCAGTTGTCCGGGACTTCCCCCGAGCGCCATGAGTTTTCAAAGATAATGGCCAATGGCTCTGCAATCACATCCGCCAACTCCTTTAGCACTCTCGGATGCAGCGCATCTGGCCCCATGGACTTGTGCTCGTCCAGCTTTTTTAAATAGTCCCGAACCACCTCTTTCTCCACAGAGGGCTGGTCACCTCCTCCCCATGCTGTGCTGCCCAGTGCAGTAGTCTGGGAGCTGACCTTGTTCATGAAGACAGAGGCAAAAAAAGCATTGAGTACATTAGCTTTTTCCACATCCTCTGTCACTAGGTTGCCTCCCTCATTCAGTAAGGGGCCCAGGCTTTCCTTGACTTTCTTCTTGTTGCTAACATACCTGAAGTAACTCTTCTTGTTACTCTTAACATCTCTTGCTAGTTGCAACTCCAGGTGTGATTTGGCCTTCCTGATTTCACTCCTGCATGCCCGAGCAGTATTTTTATACTCTTCCCTGGTCATTTGTCCAATCTTCCACTTCTTGTAAGCTTCTTTTTTGTGTTTAAGATCAGCAAGGACTTCACTGTTAAGCCAAGCTGGTCGCCTGCCATATTTACTATTCTTTCTCCACATTGGGATGGTTTGTCCCTGTAACCTCAATAAGGATTCTTTAAAATACAGCAAGCTCTCCTGGACTCCTTTCCCCCTCATGTTATTCTCCCAGGGGATCCTGCCCATCAGTTCCCTGAGGGAGTCAAAGTCTGCTTTTCTGAAGTCCAGGGTCCGTATTCTGCTGCCCTCCTTTCTTCCCTGTGTCAGGATCCTGAACTCGACCATCTCATGGTCACTGCCTCCCAGGTTCCCATCCACTTTAGCTTCCCCTACTAATTCTTCCTGGTTTGTGAGCAGCAGGTCAAGAAGAGCTCTGCCCCTAGTTGGTTCCTCCAGCACTTGTACCAGGAAATTGTCCCCTACATTTTCCAAAAACTTCCTGGATTGTCTGTGCACCGCTGTATTGCTCTCCCAGCAGATATCAGAGTGATTGAAGTCTCCCATGAGAATCAGGGCCTGCAAACTAGTAACTTCTGTGAGTTGCCGGAAGAAAGCCTCGTCCACCTCATCCCCCTGGTCCGGTGGTCTATAGCAGACTCCCACCACGACATCACCCTTGTTGCTCACACTTCTAAACTTAATCCAGAGACACTCAAGTTTTTCTGCAGTTTCATACTTGAGCTCTGAGCAGTCATACTGCTCCCTTACATACAGTGCAACTCCCCCACCTTTTCTGCCCTGCCTGTCCTTCCTGAACAGTTTATATCCATCCATGACAGTACTCCAGTCATGCGAGTTATCCCACCAAGTCTCTGTTATTCCAATCACATCATAATTCCTTCCAGGACTTCCAGTTCTCCCTGCTTGTTTCCCAGGCTACTTGCATTTGTGTATAGGCACTTGAGGTAACTCGCTGATCATCCCTCTTTCTTAGTATGAGGCAGGAGCCCTGCCCTCTCGCGCGCTCCTACTCATGCTTCCTCCCGGTATCCCACTTCCCCACTTACCTCAGGGCTTTGGTCTCCTTCCCCCAGTGAACCTAGTTTAAAGCCCTTCTCACTAGGTTAGCCAGCCTGCTTGCGAAGATGCTCTTCCCTCTCTTCATTAGGTGGAGCCCAACTCTGCCTAGCACTCCTCCTTCTTGGAATGCCATCCCATGGTCAAAGAATCCAAAGCCTTCTCTCCGACACCACCTGCATAGCCATTTGTTGACTTCCACGATTCGATGGTCTCTACCCAGGCCTTTTCCTTCCATGGGGAGGATGGACGAGAAGACCACTTGAGCCTCAAACTCCTTTATCTTAGTGGGTGCTCCAGCACGAGAGCAGCACCTGGCGAGGGCCTTGAGGGGGGGATTGGAGCACGGGCAGTAAGAAGCGGAGTGAGGTTGGCACCTGAAGTGAGGCAGAGCAGGGACGGGAAGAGGTGGGACAAGGGCAGACGGGGTGGAGTGGAGGCAGGGCGTTGGGGCAGAAAGAGGGTGGAGCACCTCTGGGGAAAAATAAAGTCAGCACCTATAGTTCCCAGCTCTGCCACTGACTCACTGTGGGACCGTGGGCGAGTCGCATCCCCACTTGGTGCTTCATTTTACAATTCTGCTCACCCCCTCATGAAAGCACTTTCAAATCCATGGCTACAATTCCCTAGCTAAGTGCTGTTATTATGTAGGGTCTGTAATTTAGCACAGTGCTATGAATAGATTTCAGTTTCTGTTTTGACTTTAACACAGCATACGCTTTCATTGCATGCTTAACAAACCCCCCGTTCTAATGTGTACTTGGAGGGAGATCCTCTCACGGGCCTACATGTGACACTGCAGGCCTCACCTGGGCAGCGTAATTGGCTACACACTTGTCCGTTGGTAACCACAGCTTAGTGTGTTCAGTGCACAGGCTCTGGAAGAGCTCTGGGCCACCCCCTCTCACCAGCTGGGGTGAGGGAAACTGATTTCTGAGGGAAACGAATGCTGTGGAGCAGGGTTGACTAGCAGGGTTGACTATAGGGATTTTGCTGCCCTGGGGCAGAAAACGTTTTTGGCAGCTCCCCCCCCGCCCCCCACCAAAAAAAACCACACCAAAAAAAAAACCCCAGCTGAGCAAAAAAACCCAAACAAACCTGATTTGGTACCCCCAGAAACTGGCACACAGGGCAACCACCCTGATCGCGCCCCCCCTTCCCCCGCCCCGTATGGGAGTCACAGCGCATCAGAGTCTGACTTCCCAAGCCCAACTCTGTTTAAAAGACAGTCCTGCACCCATAGAACGACAGACAGAGATGAAAATTACATTTGCAAGGGCAGGGATAACATCACAGTGAAGAATGTTTACACCCAACAGTGACATTGTTCAGAACATGAGAATGGCCATACTGGCTCAGACCAATGGTCCATCTAGCCCAGTATCCAGTCTCCCGACAATGGCCAATGCCAGGTGCCTCAGAAGGAATGAACAGAACAGGGTAATTTATCAAGTGATCCATCCCATGTCGTCCAGTCCCATTGTTGTCCTTTGCTCTTTACACAACAAACACAAAGGAGGAACCACACAGTTACTTGGACTCCATGGTGCCCATGTTTGTTGTATATGTACAACAAGCACTGCCTAGCTACATAGGCACCCTGCTGGTTTCTGGTGTCTTCTAAAACCCAGAACATAGTGAGAGCCACTAAAGGGCTCACAGGCTATTTAAAGGGATACTCCCCAATTTTTATACATTACAGACATCACAGGTTTTATTTGATTTTGCTCAATATAAACCTAACGTTGGAAAAGGATGAATGATGCTTACTTGTGGGCAACGAGGAAGAGGTAAAGAGAGAGTTGCAGTTTCATGGACTGAAGCAGACAAGACCTTCCCAGGGGGCAAGGAAAAGAAGCACAGAGACACTGGAGGGAAAAACAGAACCCTGCGCCATTAATGATAATGGGAGCTTTGCTATTGACTTCAGTGAGTGCAGGATCAAATTGGGTAAAATATCTTCAATGGGATTACTCATACTTAAAGTTATGCATGTACTTCAGTGCTTTGCTAGACTGGGGCCTTAATCTGATGCACCTAATTGTGTTTAAAATACAGACCTTCACATGCTGTGTTGGGTTGTTGCTAGCTGCCATGCTCCAGACTATGCATCATGTGTGACAGTTGTGAATTAAAGGAGGTGGCTTTTGAGGAGTGGACTGCAGTGTCTCCCAGGCGGAGGACTCCGACACTGGCTGCTTTAATTCACTTGTGACAACTTTGTTATCTAGCCTTGTTCACCTGAGAAGATCAGTCAAAAGTGAAACCTAGATGGATATTGTGGGCATGCCTGAAACGAAGCCAGACTGCGCTGCCTCTGTGTCATGTGTTTATTTTTTTTTAAATAAACAGAAGTGCTCAGACCAATATACTGTGTGTGCAGCAAAGTTCAGGATCTGCTATGCAAAATACACCACTATTTGGATAGTCGAGTAAATAGCAGCAGGGTGCAAGAGCACTGCATTCCCTTATCGGAAAAAAAATAATATTTATTGAATATTCATTTGATACTCAAGAGCTAAGAACTTCCTTCCTCTACCTTTTGTGGGAGCTGCGCACCCCTCAGGCATGTAACTGAGAGTTAGCCCTTTCTCAAGGGAAAAGGAGTTTAATGACTCATGGAAATTCATTCTTTGCTCAGACTGTGGGCTGAATGCTGCTTTTCATGTACAGAACATGACGTTCATACGGAAACAGCCCAGTGTTTTATGAATAGGGCCCCTATGAAAACTTAAAGCTCTCTGATTTGGGGCTTTACAGAAATGGCATGAACTGAACCTCAAGGATAATTGCTTAAATAAAACGTTAGAAAGAATGTTTGCGTCAAATTCAATCAGTATGTTAGAGTTCAAACAAGCTATTATATTATTCGTGTGTGTGTGTCTGCATATGCATATGACTAACCTCTTGATGCCAGCTGGCAGAGGGCATAAGGCGCACATATGAATCACGGGAATCCCTCTGGGTCTGGTATTCACATTGTAGTTCATCAAAGAATGTCATGCAAGGTCTTTAATCTGTGAGGACAAAAAGCTAGCTTGATTTTAGGAGAAGAGGTCTCAACCAAACTGGTTAAAAACACTGGGGAAAGAATTTGAGGTAAGCTGATAAGATATAAGGTGAATGCCTTGTTAGTTAAGTTTACTCTCTAGAGAGCATGTTATGATTTTGTTTTATATTAGGGCTGTTGATTAATCGCAGTTAACTCATGAGATTAACGCCAAAAAATTAATCGTGATTAAAAAATGTATTGCAATTAATTGCTGTTTTAATCGCACTGTTAAACAATAGAATACCAATTTAAATTTATTAAATATTTTTGGATGGTTTCCTACATTTTCTAATGTATTGATTTCAATTACAACACAGAATACAAAGTGTACAGGGCTCACTTTATATTATTATTTTTATTACAAATAGTTGCACTGTAAAAATGATAAGCAAAAGAAATAGTATTTTTCAATTCACCTCATACAAGTACTGTAGTGCAATGTCTTTATCGGGAAAGTGCAACTTACAAATGTAGATTTTTTTTGTTACATAACTGCACTCAAAAATAAAACATTGTAAAACTTTAGAGCCTACGAGTCCACTCAGTCCTACTTCTTGTTCAGCCAATCACTAAGACAAACACATTTGTTTACATTTACGGAAGATAATGTTGCCCGCTTCTTATTTACAATGTCACCGTAAAGTGAGAATGGGTTTTCGCATGAGACTTTTGTATCTGATATTGCAAGGTATTTATATGCCAGATATGCTAAACATTCGTATGTCCCTTCATGCTTTGGCCACCATTCCAGAGGACATGCTTCCATGCTGATGACGTTCGTTAAAAAAATAATGCGTTAATTAAATTTGTGACTGAACTCCTTGGGGGAGCATTGTATGTTTCTGGCTCTGTTTTACCCACATTCTGTTATATATTTCATGCTATAGTAGTCTCGGATGATGACTCAGCACATGTTGTTCATTTGAAGAACACTTTCACTGCAGATTTGACAAAATGCAAAGATGGTACCAATGTGAGATTTCTAAGGATAGATACAGCACTTGACCCAAGGTTTAAGAATCTGAAACGCCGTCCAAAATCTGAGAGGGATGAGGTGTGGAACATGCTTTCAGTAGTCTTAAAAGAGCAAAACTCAGATGCGGAAACTACAGAACACAAACCACCAAAAAAGAAAATCAACCTTCTGCTGGTGGCATCTGACTCAGATGATGAAAATGAACATGCATCAGTCCGCACTGCTTTTGATTGTTATTGAGCAGAACCTATCGTCAGCATGGACATATGTCCCCTGGAATGGTGGCTGAAGCATGAAGGGACATATGAATCTTTAGCACATCTGGCACATAAATATCTTGCAACACCAGCTACGGCAGTGCAATGAGAACACCTGTTCTCGCTTTCAGGTAACATTGTGAACAAGAAGCGGGCAGCATTATCTCCTGAAAATGTAAACAAACTTGTTTGTCTGAGTGATTGGCTGAACAAGAAGTAGGACTGAGAGGACTCATAGGCTCTAAAGTTTTACATTGGTTTATTATTGAATGCAGTTTTTTTTGTTCATAATTCAACATTTGTAAGTTCAACTTTCATGATAAAGAGATTGCAGTACAGCACTTGTATTAGGTGAATTGAAAAATACAATTTCTTTTGTTTTTTACAGTGCAAATATTTATAATAAAAAATAAATACAAAATGAGCACTGTACAATTTGTATTCTGTGTTGTAATTGAAATCAATATATTTGAAAATGTAGAAAACATCCAAAATATTTAAATGAATGGTATTCTATTATTAACAGTGCGATTATTCATGTGATTAAAAAAATTAATCATGCGATTAATTTTTTTAATCGTTTGACAGCTCTATTTTATACGTAACCAGTTTTTCCAATATTCTTACTCACTATCACTTGAATCTCTTTGATAATAAACTTATTCTTGTTTTCACTATAAATGTATCTAAGTGCTGTGTGTTCAGCAGAGCTGTATTCTAAGGTATAACTAGTAAGCTGCGGTGTACTGTTCCTTTCGGAACAGCAGGCCTGATAATTCTGTGAGTCTTCAGTGAATAAGGGTCAGAACTCTACAGGGATGCTCAGAGGACTCGGAGAGGGGGAGGTGTGCTTATTACTAACGTGTACAGAGAGAGGAAGGCCTGCAGAGGCCTGGAAAGCAGTGCTCATATTGCCAGAGGCTGATGGAGTCAGGGAGCTGATCCACAGTAGGAAGAGACGGAATTTTCTCATGCTAAGGGCAGGTGGTGGTGAGGTGCCTCACAACCCTGGGTACCCATGGGAAGCATCACAGTGTATGTTTAAGGAATAAGTATGATGCTTTTCTAAAGCCTTATTCTGTGAGGTGAGTGCCTCCAATTCCTGAGAGGGGCCCATAACTTTGGAGGATTGGGACCATGCTGTAACTTTTCAGCAGATCTCTGTGTTCCACAGAGCACAGATTCTATCAGATCCTTCCCTTTCACAAACGCGGATCTCACTCTGTAGCTCTGGCTAGGGTAGAGATGTGAAGAATTCTGCCCTTTCCCAATCCATGTGAACAGCACTTAACTCTAATCCCATATCTGGGGCTAGATCTAAGCACTGCTTGTAACAAGGAGACAAAGTTTTCTCCAAGATGTTTTAAACCCCAAACAGAACTAACGCCTCAGTAATTTTTTTTTTACTTGAGTTACATGGAAGGACAGATTGTGACAAACGTAGGGGTGCTTAGTGGTGAATATTGGTCTCAAAATGTGTCTATGGATAGGACTTCTGAGGGGGAGGCTTGGAATGTCATGGGGAGAAGACAGTTTCAGCGCACTCTCCCAGTCACAAGATATCTGATTGCAAGTCATTGTACCTGAATGGCTTATAGACTGCCAAACGATGGAGCATGGTAGTAGCAGCCATGTCGGTCCCAGCACAGGAGAGAGACAAGGAGGGTGAGGTAATATCTTTTATTGGACCAACATCTGTTGGTGAGAGATGTGCTTTTGAGCCACACAGAGCTCTTCTTCAGGTCAGACCCTCACCCACCTGGCTAAACAATGGAGCAACCATTACTGGGCACTTCTAGATGGCCAGGCGGGCTAGTCTGAGGTAAAAGGAAGACTGCAAATTTATGCACTGTAACAAAGACCATTGGGCAGCATATCTGGAATTACAGGATTGCCAGTTCATTCCAAGTATTTAACATGCATGTAAAGGCCAGCTTGGACACTCCCCACACAGTTCTTGCAGTCTACAAATGTGGCTAACCCATAGGGTGAACAACGTATGTTTGCATCCTGGAACAAAAGACAAGTCCAGTGAAGCTGAGCACTTTGTCTCTTGTGTGCGCCGGGGCCTGTGGGGCTTTGAGAGAAGGCAGTTTTTCCTGAGAGAAGGAACTTGAGAAGCAATTCTGGGAGACATTCTCTGGAATGAAAACTGGTCCTGAGAGCTCCTTGGCTTCCTAAAGGAATTCAAGGTGGTTCTGCTTTTTTCCTGTAATTCAAGAGGGAATCCCATCTAATTTAGCTTGCAGTGAAGTATTAGATTCAGTGAGACTGGGTGTAGGCTTTTTGAAATCATTTTCTCTAGTGCTTAGTTCTGTTTTCTAATGAACATACTTGTTTGAAGAAGGCTGTTTCCCCTCTGTTCCACTGATCACAGGCTCCTGAAGGGAAGACATGCAGGTGTCCAGTCAGACTCACAGGTAAGGGGAGCCGGAACAACTTTCACCACAGCATCCTCTGCACAGTGTGACCTTGAACATGTGTGCGAGGTCACGCCAGCAGGGGCGTTCTGGTAGTGCACAACCTATTCAGGACTGCACCATTGGTGGCACTTGTGTGCTAAGAAGTGATTGGCATAGATAGGGTGTTGTACCCAGATTTCAGTCCAAAGCCGTCTACATGACAGTGGCACAGTTGCAGTTACACCACTGTAGCACTTGTCGTGCAGACACATGTGTGACACTGGCAGACCAGGTGCCAGCTCATGCCAATGTCCCTATTTCGCAACTGAACACTGACAAATACGTAGCTGGAATCAGTCTGGCCCACCTGTTTATTAGTATTATTAAAATGGGTATTAGAATTATAAGAATGTGTTTGGTGGTTAGAGTTTATTGAATGTTTGTGAGCTGCTGAATGCACTAATTTCACTTATAACATCTGTATCCCATTTTGCAAGATAATATTTAAGTGGTTGTGTTGTAAGCCTGTGTGACAGTGTAAATCACCAGTCAAGAGAGAGCATTAACTAGTGTACAGTGCTGGTCTTCAACAGAAGGTGTTATGTCCTGCCCAACCAAAAAGGTCCATCAACACCAGATGGACTATTGTGGGATGATAAAGAGGACAAAAGGCATTGGCTGTTCTGCCCTCGTCTCTGTCAAGACAGGTCATGCAAGTGGATTCTTCCAGTCAGCTGAGTTCACAGCTCAGAGCACAAGGGGGGAGGGGGATAAAAACCCCTAACAAGAAGGAACTAGATCTCTAGACTACTTGGGCTCTGGAGAGCAAGGTTTACTAGGCATACACAAGAGATCCCCATGCTTAGCCTGGGTTATCCTTCAAGGATATAGAAAGCTTGCTTATTATAGAAGTGTGACTGTTGTTGCTTGGAGGGGCCACACTGAGATAGCTCTATTAGGGCAAACTGCAAAAATGGGGCAAACAATCCCCAAAACTGGTGGTTATTCTAATAATTAGATTCACCAAGCCAGCAACAAAACAGCTTCCACAACACCTTACTGGTTACCCAGAAGCCAGAAATATAGTTCCTTTAAACCAACCAAGCCTTGGGCTCCCACCCAGACAGCCAAGTCAAATATGGTCAGGATTTCTGAAAATATTGTTCATCATAAATAAAGTTCTACCAGTCCCAGGGGATCGGACACATTACCCACTAGGTCAATGAATATTTCAGATCTTACCCAAATACACTCTTACAGCCAATTCATATTAATTAAAGAAAAGAGAGAGAATATTGTGGTTAAAAGATCATCATACATACAGATATGAATAAAGTTCTTAGGTCAGTTTCATAGTAGAGACGGTAAGCTGCTGAGTTGCAACAAGTCCTTTCCAGAATCAGTTCATCCAGTCATAGTCCAAACAGGCAGTCCATATATAGAGTTTGTTCAAATTATTCCATGAGAATTAGCAGGATAGTCCAGACTGGAGCTGGAGACCTCAGTCTTGCGACTCAAGCTTCCCCTGACCAAGCTTAAGCAGATCTAAGAAAACAGGATCAGGGCCCTAGAGTTCTTTTATAGATCTCTGGCAGACTATCGATAGCCTCTTGACAGCAGGTATTCCTTGGGGGAAGCATTGTGGCTTTGAAGTAAAACCTCTTATTTCCTATGTATATACAGGTAATTGGGCGCATTCATCAATATAAGGTCATTATCCATTAAGCAGTTCATAGACAGGTTACTACAAACTTCAAAAAGAAATATAGACAATGATATTATTACACCCAAGTTTCATCTAAATGTTAATATTCCCTTTTGCTCTCTGAATCAATAGAATATAGTAACAGATGGGAACCTTCTGGTTACATGGTTAACCTCTAACAAGATATAGGTAAACACAGACCAATACAATCACTATCTTCTTCTAATTCTCTAACAATACAAGTCTATGTTTCAAAGCTCTAATCTATCTAACATGGCTTTGTTAGTTATTTATAAGGAATGGCCCTAGTTACCATTTATATACTTTTCTAATATGTCTTTAAAGGTTGAATGTGGTCATTTAGCCTTCAAGTTGCTTAACCCTTTCTGGCTCAGTGTCACAAGAAGCTTCTATTACTTTTTGAAACTTAAGCTTGTAACTCATGTGCGTATATAAGTTTACCTGCTTTTAACCTTGTATATAACTTTCTTGTTTCTTTTTCCTACTTAGTAAATCTTTATATAGTGTATTATAGGATTGGCTAGAAGCACTGTCTTTAGTGTAAGATCTAAGGTGCAATTGACTTGGGGTAAGTGACTGGTCCTTTGGACTGGGAGTAACCTGAATATTGCTTGTGATTCTTGGTATAAGGGACCATCTGTCACGAAGATATGCTCACTTGTGTAGCAAGATAGATTGGAGAAGTCAAGACTGCCCGTGACTCCATGTTTAGGCTGTTACAGTGCCTAACTATAGGAATTTACACTTGATAATTGGTTGGTGAAATCTAAATATAGCATTCACAGCCAATTTGGAGTTTGTGACCTGGTTCTTAACAGTGTGCCCTGAGATTAGTACTCATGCTCTTTAGTCACTGCAGGCAGCTTGACAACTTGTTACAGTGACAGAAGGGGTTTTTCCATCACTGTAGTAAATCCACCCACTCAAGAGGCAATAGCCAGGTCGATGGAAGAATTCCTCTGTCGACCTAGAGGTATCTACACTGGGGCTTAAGTTGGCTTAACTGCATCTCTGACAGATGTGAATTTTTCATGTCCCCGAGTGATGTATCTAGGTCGACCTGTGTAAACCCGGCCTAAGAGTGGGAGAATCATGAGTTTCCATCCCAAGATAAGTAAGAACATGTGTCTGGGCAGCTGAAGGGGTGCACCTAGACACTAGAAAAGGGCCGGGGTGCAATCAGCCTTGGAACCATGTCAGAAATATTCCAAGAACCTACAATATCTGTACTTACACCTATTTGTGCATGCAACAGACATTACCATGGCAGGCACAGAAGGCCTGATTGCATGCAGAAGTGCTCTTTGGCACATGAAAATTGGTGCATTCACAAAAATAATGAGTACTTTTCAAAGGGGCTTTGGAAATTTAGCTTTTGTTATCTTCCTAACAAGGAATAGCATTACCCAGAGTGTCCAGTAGCTAATTGGAAAGACTGCTCCATCGTGGGTTCTCTCTAACTGTATTTAGAAAAACAGCACAAATCACAAATAGGGATCAATGAGAAGGCTAATAATGATAACATATTAGCAACATCAAATATTAGAAGCTTACACAGACATTGTATATCAGCAGTTGTACAGATCTTGCCATTACAGTGATATACAGCCCTCCTGTTTTCAACATTAGAAAACTCAGTGGCTTCCAAACACTGTGATGTTTCTAGTGCAGAAACACAACATACCTGAGTATCAAGTACCACAGCATTATGTAGAAGGAGTAGTGGCAATATGTATCATGCATGTCCATGTAGCAAGAGACGTGTCTCAAACTCATTTTACTATGATGGTGAGTCACTTAGGCTTAGCTGCCAAACTGCTTGCTTGTGGCCTTTCATGCCATAGCCAAAAATTTAAGTATTTATGTCATGTCTCTTATTTCAACATGCCCCACATGTGCCACAAAATACCATGATCTCCTTTCACTCTTGGCACAGGCAATTTCCATATCATGGTGTCTCCTCACAAGCACTGGTGTAAAATAATAAAAAGAGAACTGCAGTGATTTTTCTAGCCCAGCTGTCTGAAAGCCTAGAAGATGGTGCCAGCTTAATTGTTGCAGTCACTATTCTTTTTCTTCATTTATTCATGCTTGGAAGGACCTCTCTCCTCATGACATTCAGAGTGCTGGTGTGTAGAAAATTGGTACAGTTTCCTTTAGCTTTCAGGGGCAATACAGGAGTTGGATTATATGTCACAATTGAAAATACAACAGCTGTGCTCCATGCTAGCCATTCCTTTTCTTCTGGATCCAAAGTCTTCAAGGGAGTATCACAAATCCACATAAGGATTCTGAATGCCAGGTTTGACATTTGGATCTCTAGTTTGGATTAGCGATAAGGGAAAACACATATGGTCAGAAAACTGACTCTTACAGCATGGGCACATCTGTGCATTCTGATGAGTGCAGGTTAATACTGACTTCTGCAGGAATAACTTGAGTTTAGAGTTTATTCTCCATATCCAGCTGCCAGTTGTCCAAGTTCCAGGCACTGATGAGAGAGAAAATAATTCCTAGGCTGTGAGTTATGATGCAAAATAACAGAGTTCATTCTGCTACACTAGTTAGGATTTTTAGTAATTTATTTAAAAATGATTTGCAGATAACTTTTTTTAAAATTGGGGTTGTGCCCTTTCTTGCTGCTTTAAGATGTATACGGAAATCGTGTTCTTTTTTTAACAAAAAGCCATATGTTTTCTTTTCCACTTGTATTTTGCCTTAGAAATATCAGGAACATTGATTGAGGCTTTCCGTATTTCTGCGGCAGGCTTCCTTGGTGGTTTCAGAGAGCATATTGTGAGCTCTCCCACATTAAGGTGTCTAATCTTTAACAAAAAAATCCTTTTTCCAGTATGTCCATTAGGCGTTATAGTTAAATATGTGAAAACAAAAATCCATATGTCTTTGTGTCAGATTCAAGGGCATTTTCCTTCTTCACCAAAGGCTGACATGGAGGTCTTAGGAACCAATGTACTGCATAAATGATAGTGAGACCAGAAACTTAGGTTTTGTGAACGTTGAACACCAGTCTTTCAATCACAGCTGATTTTCTACTGATTTGAACTTTATGTGCTTGTTTTATTACATCAGTTATCTTCCCTTGCCTGGCTTTGATTTACATACCACTCTGATCTTCCTTACCTTTATGTCCACCCTTTCCCCCTGCCTCCTTCACTTCATGCTGACGCCTCTCCGGCTTCTACTCCTTCCCATATCTTTATATCTTAATTCCTCAGATTTCTTCTTCCCTCGCATACTCTCCCACCTAACTCTCCCACCTTTGTTCTATACCCATCCCACCAGAAACAGCACCTGCATTTATTTAAATGTATGTGTACATATACCCAGACTGCATGTGTTTATGTTCATTTCAATATATTATATAACCATCAGCGCATACATATAACCCCATATAGCTGCTGAATCTCAGTTTTGCAACTCTCAACTTGCTGTCCACATCTTTGCATCACAGTTTGCTGTAGCTGCTCTTTTAGGTTGTGATCTTTTCGGGACAGAAACTGGCTGTCCTCTGAGGCACCTAGAAAATTTCAGAGCACCAGATAAATAATAATGCTATCAGCTTCTGCACTGCCTGAACACTCGCATGGGAAATGAACTTAAGCCAATGTAATTGAAACACTATGTAAAAGATTGACAGCCACTGAGGATCTGGGCCTATATCCAAAAGATACTATTTGGAATAATTTGCAGCCCATGGGTCTACAATTATTTAATTATTTGGCTAGCACAGCCATTTCTGTTACCCAGCTTGTGTGAGCTCTTAAAGAATGGGCATAAGGGGCCTGTGCAGATCTCAGCCTGCCCAGGGAGGTTGAAGATAAGGAGCTAAATCAGAAAATGGTGCCTACTGAGTGGTGTGTTTCATGATCCCATCAGGCAAAATATCTGGTTTATCTTAGCAGTACTATACTCACAAACAATATTTTCTGTGTTTAAGCAGGGTGGAGCTGCCCTCTACTGTTTCAATTATGTACGACTGTCCACTTGTTTATTTAGAAAATAAAGGACCTGCATTGATATAGTCTTCTGTTTTTAAAAAAAAGCCCCTCCCCTTTGAAATGAAGCAGTGTGTAGTAAAACTGCAAATATATTCCTGGAAGTGTTGACAAATTGTATTTCTTTTTACTGTCTGGCAACTTCCCCAGAGACCATCAGACACCGTATGACGAGTGATGAAGTGACATCTGAGATTGCCCCAAAAGAAGCATTGTAGAATTTGCATTGCATCTGAAAAGGGGGGCAAGTGGAGACTCGTTGTTTGAAAAGCTTTAATGCCCCTGGATGCTATTTATGAGCAGGGATATCCTGATGTTTATACCCAGTTTCTCAACCATCTCTGCTGCTCTTAGAGAAGCTTTGAGCTGTGTTAAGATTAGGACGATCTAAATTTGATTTCCAGGGAAAGGAATGAAAGGAAGAGAGGATATTTAAATACCAATGGATTTAAAAAGAATTCTCAGCCATCCTGCCACAAAATATTCCTGGTATTGTCAAGGTGCACTTTCCCATTCTGTGACTGCATCTTGGATGAACAAAAGCAAAATGTGTCACAGATACCTACTGTCATGCCAGTTCCACTAGGTTTAACTTTATTTCTAGAACCAGATTCTCAGCTGCTGTGAATCAGCACAACAGCACTGTCATCACCAGAGCTGCATCCATTCACACCAGCTGAGAATCAGGTTCCTTATGTCTTGCTACTGGCTTTCATGTTCTGACTTCAAACCAACAGGCTGAGTGCAGAAAGTGCAGGGTCCTATGAGTCATAAGTATCACTTGTCGCTTCTTATTTGGCATATTCTTGAACTGCTCTTCAGAAAACCACGATCATGCCCTATAACTGAGCAGCATGAGAACAAATATCTCACAAGCAATGCCCCAATTTGGGCTTTTGGCCTGAGACCCTCAGGATTGTCCCCACGTTTCTCAGCCACAGCTGTTGTAGCTACTGCAGTCGTGAAAGCAATCTTCAGTAGAATAAAGGGAGAATACAGACATGTGTCTTGGGTCCATTCTAGCTGTTAAAGCAGATAGTATTTGGATTCATCGGCCATAGGGGTATGTTACTGTCCTGATTTTTTTAAGGACTTTCCCCCCACACGTATTCGAGGGAAATTGGCGTGGCGGGTGGGGAGGTGGGATGGTTATCTCAGCCAAGAACAAAATCTCAGGCTTTCTAAATCCCACTCTAGCTAGTGTGTTCCTGGGCCTATGACTGTGTGGGGAGATCTCTATAGATGGTTTTTTTAGTGTACAATAAAATGGTGAGTCAAACAAAAACACCAAAGTGCGTCGACAAGCCAGGTGATGTTCATGGTGGCAGGACCTGCTGTGGGGAGGAATTCCCCAGGCCTAGGAAAACGATGTATAATTGGCCGAGTCAGGGGAACACTGCTGATCCAGAACACTGGAATGACACCAAATTTGATTGTTTTAGTGGGCCCCTGTTGGAATGTGAATTGGGTTAGGTTCTAGGCCAGCCATTCTATTAACATTAAAGTGCCTTTTGCACTCCCTGTTATAGCTGTTCAGAGCAGCCCAGGACTCTGAAAACAGAAAAAAGGGACGATGAAGGGACGAGAGTAACAAAAAGCACCATGTAGTGGGAGAACACAAGGGTGCTAATTCTCTAGGAGAGCCTGCAGCAGTATTTCCTCCGAGTGTAATCCTGTCAGATCTCCTTAGCTAAGCAGGGTCTAATCAGTACTCGAGTTGAGGCCTTGCTAGGGAGAAAAAGCCTAGCAGGAAGTGGTGCTGGTGCTTCAGTAGGTGGCGCTCTTCTCTCTGAATTAATGCTGAACCAATGTCCCAGCATACTGTTAAGGGATGTTGTGCTCCGGGAAGAGAGGTATTTGGATAAAATGTAAAACCATGATCCCGTCCAAAGCAAGACCTATGGTCTAAAATGGCACTTTTTACATGAGTTTGTATGTTAACCTGGGTGTATTGGAGAAATTCTAATTTGGGGAATTACTTTCTACGTACCTTAAAATTCTCCCTACACTTCCACTGAGGGCAGTCCTCTGGGGTGCTGAGCACTCTCAACTCCCATGTAAGTAAAGGTGTTGAGCACTTCATTGGACTGGCCCCCTTAATTTTTCTATTAAGGTTCTTATACCTTGCCCATCACCACTGTAGTACCTGAACGCCTTCCGGTACTGCACTAAGTAACATGATTAACATCTGTCACATGTTTGTTCTCTCATTCTCCCCCCTGGGGAAGAGGTCTGTGTGCAGTGAGGTGACTTGTTTTTGTACAGTGTCTCTTGTATTTTAGTTTTATTTTTGAGTCTGTGTGTGTGTGTAATATACCTGTTGCTATGTATTTGCTAGAAAAGGCAAGGTCAAAGAAATACACCTTGCCCTTAGAGCGGAAGGTGGTGAAGTTTGTGATGGTCCTTAGTCCTGCAGGAGTTCATTCCACAGTCTCGAACTGGCCGCAAGAAAGTTCTGTGTCCTGCACAAGCAAGTTTTACCATTCTGGTTAAGAGTTCTGTTGTGCCAGAGGAGTGAAGTTATTGACATTGGTCTTTGTCCCAGAGCCTTAGGTGATCTTTTCGATACCCTGGGCCCAGGCCAATGAGTGCCTTGAAGATAAGGACCAGCCCTTGAACTTGATTTGAAATTCTTTGGGAAGCCAGCATAGAGAGCAGAGGGCAGGTGTGATGTGCTCACATTAACCAGTATTGTTGAGGAGATGCACTGCAATGTTCTGTGCTAGATGGAGTTTCCTAAGTGCTGAAGTTTTCATGCCCAGGTATATCACATTGATGTAGTCCAGGTGAGGGGTGACAAAGGCATGAATAACTGAGGCCAGGCCTTCATCCACCAGGATGGGATGGTCTCCTAGCCAGCTGGCAAAGGTAGAAAGCGTTACTTATGGATGCTGCTGTGTGAGCGCTTAGTGTGAGTGAGGAATCCGGGAGCACTCCTAACCTTGGGCTGAACTGACCGATTGTGAGTGTGAACCTTCGACCTAAGAGGACTGCACTGTGTCTGCACGTTCTTCAAAATGCTTTCCTCAGCTCACCAGCATCAGATCTGTCCTGCTTGAATTCAGCTTCCGCCAGCTGCTCTTCGTTCATGAGCTGATCTCATCCAAGCAACTAGGCCATCTTAATGGCAGTGGGCTGGTCGTATCGGGTGAAAGAGAGGTAGAGCTGTGTGTTATCTGTGTATTTCTGGCACTGGAGTCCATGTCACCTGATCAGTTCCCCTAGGGTATGTTTACACTGCAGCTGGAAGCTAGTGTACTGAAAATAGCAGTGTGGGCGTTAGGCTCTGGCAGAGACTTGGGCTAGCCTCCTGAGCTCAGACCCAGGGGGTCAGCTGCTGTGCCTGCTACAATGGCCACACTGCTATTTGTAGTGCGTTAGTGTGAGTCCTGCTAGCCCAGTTCTGTTTATCTACTCTGGGAGGCTCACTCCCAGCTGCAGTTAGACATATCCCTAGTGGCGGCATGTTGCTGTTGAAAAGAACCAGAGGGAACTGATCCTTGTGGAACTCCACAGATGAAGGGTGTAGTGGTGGAGGTCCAGTTTCCCATCACTACTCATTGGGTGAGTCTCTCCAGGAAGGACTCAAACCATTTTAGCACATTACCTTGGACCCCTTCCATCTCTTTCGGGTGAGACTGCAGTATTTCATGATCAACGGTGTCAAGTGCTACAGAGAAGTTTTGACCGAGTGGGAATTTTTTATAATATTTTGGATGAATATTGTGTGTGCCTCAGTTTTCCCTATGTGCTGCATGGTTAAGTAGGTGTGGGCAAAATGTTGTTTTTCAGAGATCCAGGTGTGACTGGTGCCTAGCTGTCTGGGGCCTAGGCCCGATGTCCATGGAGGGCCTAAGAAGACAATGGCTACTCCAATTGCCTGGACATCTGGTACCTAGCAACTAACAAGTAGGGAGCCAGCTGGCTGGGACCACCTGGAGAACAAAGGGCTAAGGGCAAGGCCAGGTGACCATGCTTCCCAGGAACAAGAAAAAAGGACTAAAGAGGGGCTCTTTGGGGTTGTTAAGTGTGGGCTGCTGGTAGCAGGAGACACTTCTGGGTTGAGACTACAGAGGGGTCAGAGAGAGCTCTTGACTGACCCAGATGGACTTTGCTGTAACTTTCTAATCTCCATGTTAACCAAGGACTCTCTACGCTGTGTGCCAGAGATCTAATAAACCCATCTGTTTTTGCAACGCAGGCTGAGAGTCACTCCAGAGTCAGAAAGTCGGGGGTGCATTGCTCCCATTGGGTGCAGAAGTCTTCCCCAGGTGTCCAATGCAGGTCAACTTGCTGCAGGGATCTTATGGCGTGAAGTGGGGGTGCTGAAGGCTCTGAGGTCCGGTCTCAGTGAAGCCAAGGGGCTTATCCCAGTGAAAGAGTGTGACCCTAAGGGGGTCCTCCCAGGGATTGTCCCAGAGCTGGTCATGAGCACTGGGCCTGTGGATCCGTAACAGAAGTCCAGGCAGATGAGAATGGATATCTGTCTCTTATCCATTGACAGCGGGAGTTCATCCATCAGTACCACCAAAGCAGTTTCAGTTCCATGTCCTGGCCTCAATCCAGACTGAATCCACCACTACTACGTATTCTTGCTCTGCCTATTGACAGTTGCCCCAGTTTATCCCTAAAGTTGGGAGCACTTCAGTGGTGGACAAAATGTTGCTCTATGACATAGTTCCCAGTTCTGCAATTAGATCTATGGAGGCAGATGTCCACATGTCAGGAGACCCTTTTCTCCTTCTCTGTTTTGGCACCAGCTGAGCTCTGTGGGGACACAAGGGTCTAACTCAGGGGTGGGCAAGCTACGGCCCGCGGGCTGGATCCGGCTCCTCAGGGTGTTGGATCCGACCTGCAGGATTGCCCCCTCTGGTGCCGCAGGCCCTGCGCCCCTCTCAGAAGTGGCCGGCACCACGTCCCTGGGGTTCCGGGGATGGGGGTGAGGGGGGGCAGAGGGCTCCGTGAGTTGCCCTTGTCTCCAGGCACTGCCCCCGCAGCTCCCATTGGCTGGGAATGGGGAACTGAGGTCAATGGGAGCTTCAGGGGAGGTACCTGGAGGTGCGACAAGGGCAGCGTGCAGAGCTCTGTGCCCCCCTCCCCCAGGGGCCGCGCAGGGACGTGGTGCCGGCTGCTTCCCAGAGCGGCAAGGCATGGGGCCAGGGCAGGCATGCAGGGAGCATGCCTTGGCCCTGGTGCGCACCGCTGCTACCCCAGAGCTGCTTTAGGAAAGCAGTGCCAGGCCGGAGCCTGAACCCCGCCCCCCAACTCCTTGCCCTAAGCCCCCTGCCTGCAGCTTGCACCCCTCCTGAACCCCTCCTGCACCCCAACCCCCTGCCCTGAGGCTCCTGCTGCACTCTGCACCCCCGAGCACCCCAACCCCCTGCCCTGAGCCCCCTGCCGCACCCCACACCCCTCCTGCACCCGAACTCCCTGCCCTGAGCCCTCTGTCACACCCCGCACCCCTCCTGCACCCCAACCCCCTACCCTGATCCCCTCATACACTCCTCCTCTGCCCCAGTCCCTTGCCCTGAGCCCTTTCCTGCACACCACACCCTCTCCCACATCCCACACTCCCTCCTGAACTCTGGCCCTGCATATAATTTCCCACCCAGATGTGGCCCTCAGTCCAAAAAGTTTGCCCACCCCTGGTCTAACTGCACAGATCCAGTTGCAGGACTGAGGCCATAATTTGCAAAATGCATTGGACTCCCCATGACAAAAGGCACTATTTATTATCGTTGGCAAGGGAAGTCCCAGCACTTTGGAGCCATTAGCAAAACAGCAAAAACATAGTTGAAAAAGCTCTGGACACAATCTCTGCAAGATGAAGTGGAAAGATAAAACTTCTTCTTTCACTTGCTCAGCTTGAAACAGAAGGCGATCATTTCAAACAGAAATGTAACCATCAGGGGGTTTGTTTCGGATTTGTTTTTTAAATTCAATGTGATTGATGATAAATGTGTTGGACAACAGCAATTGATGCAAATAGCTTGGCGTAATTTTAGGAACTGTAAGAATTTTATATTGACTACATCTGCTGAATCACTAGTGGACACTGAAATACATAAATGAGAAAACCTTCTAGGATGATTCATAATCATAACAGCAAAGACAGCAATAACTGTTGTTTTTTGGGAAAGTGGAAACTGAAGTAATTTGACGTGAAATATTTTACACATAACGTGTAGCTTATGAGTGTTTAATTAAAAATGCTCACAGTAAGTTGCTCATTTTAGTCCATTCAAACAAGAGAAAAACACTGATTGACAGTAATATTTTGTGCATGCTGTCATGGAGTCACCGGGCAATGCTCTGGAACTACTCCATAGAAGCCAGTCAGGATTCTGGGGGAGCATGCCTCCTCTCTCTGAGCATATTGTCACCAGGGCAAGAAGCTTACACAGCTTCGACCTTCCTGGGTCTGACCTCGGAGCATTCAGCATCCCCTTTTCACACCGTGTGCTTCCCGCAGGAGTCCGCCTGGACGGGACTCCTGGGGAAGCCAGGGGGTCCTGCACCCCAACTCCGCAGTCAGACGTGACTCTCAGCCAGTGTAAAACAGAAGGTTTATTCGTCGACAGGAACACAGCGTAGAACAGAGCTTGTTATTACAGACATCAGCGACTTTCAGCCAAGTCCCTCTTGGGAATCCTGGGCCAGATGCCCTGGATTCCCCCTTCTCCAGTCCCCCCACGCAGACTGCCAGCCTCCAGCTACCCAACCTCCGACACCCCCCCTGATGCCCCTCCTCCTTCTCTTTGTCTCGCTTCCTCCTCGGGCCAAAGGTCACATGCCCTTCCTGGGTCTCAGGTTCCATAGGTGCAAATAGCTGGGCTGTCTCACCTGCCCTGAGGGCCTCAGCAAAGTCACACACCCAATTCCCACCACCGAAGCATTGGTGCAGTACACTGAGAAACTAAGGTACACACAGTATCAATATAGGACAGTAAGACTCACATGCAACGTAACAAGATGACTAAAACCCCACTCATCACACATGCATAACACTCTTCCTGTGAGGCTCTCACAGGTCTCTACAGAGCGGTAGTATTATCCTGGTTTGACAGTGACAAAACTCGGGCACAAGTAAGCTAAATGACTTGTCTAAGACCAGACACAAAGTCAAAGCTGCCCACAGAACTCAGTTCCTGCTCTAAGCACTAGACTGCTAGGTCCAATTCTCCACTGCCTTGCACTTTGTGGAGCCATCTATTCCTGTGAAGAGTAGGTGTTAAAAAAAAAAAAAGGTACAAAATCAAAATTTTCCATTCACTCACACACCAGTGGCAAGGCTTTACCTCCATTTTGCTGTTGCTTTGCATGGGAGTAAATGACTATATGAGATACCAGGCAGTGGAGACTCAGGCCCCTTACCTCCTTAGATGTGAATCAGGGTACGGAATAACAAGGAGAGAACACAGACTGATTGGCAGGTGACTTCAGGTGCTAACGGTCAGCTCATTACTACTGAAGATTATCCCAGTTTATGCAAACTCTTCCAAGTCAGGAGTATCAGCTTCTTCCCTCTGCTTCCCAGCTTCTTTCTTTATTCCTCTCGGCCAATTCAGTTCCTTCTTTTTTCTTGCATATTGCGCACTCCTTTCTTCTATTTCTTGTCTTCATACACCCTGCTGTGAATGATATTCCACAAGGGTTGGTACAAAGCCCACTGAAGTCAATCGGAATCTTCCAGGAGACTTCAAAAGCCTCAATTCACAAAGTACTTATGCAAGTGCGTTCTGTCTTTTCTACATCATTCATTATTTTATATAAAGCAGCTAAAATAATGAATGGGATAGAGCAGATATAAGACAGGGAGAACAGAAGCTCCTGATCTAACACAAGGACAAGGGGATAGTCAATGAAACGAAAAGGTGGCAAATCCAAAATTGATAGAAGGAAATAGAAAAGGAGTACGTGTGGCACCTTAGAGACTAACCAATTTATTTGAGCATAAGCTTTCGTGAGCTACAGCTCACTTCATCGGATGCATACTTTTCCACAGTATGCATCCGATGAAGTGAGCTGTAGCTCACGAAAGCTTATGCTCAAATAAATTGGTTAGTCTCTAAGGTGCCACAAGTACTCCTTTTCTTTTTGTGAATACAGACTAACACGGCTGTTACTCTGAAACCTGTCAGAAATACTTTTTCATGCAATGCATAATTAGACTGTGGAACTCATTCCCACAGGATGTCATCAAGGCTGAAAATTTAGCATGATTCAAACATTTATATGGATAGCAAGAAGTTATAACAGTTAATGTTAATGCTAAGGGATATTAAACCTCATGCTTCAGGGCATAACCCAGTCTCTAACCATTAGTGATTCCCAAGAGATCTTCATGGGGGACAGATTTACCCTCATCTGCCTCTCGTGGGGTTTCTTACACCTTCCTCTGAAGCATCCGGTGCTGGGCACTGTTGAAGGACTAGATGGACCTTTCAAAGTAACAGCCGTGTTAGTCTGTATTCGCAAAAAGAAAAGGAGTACTTGTGGCACCTTAGAGACTAACCAATTTATTTGAGCATAAGCTTTCGTGAGCTACAGCTCACTTCATCGGATGCGTACTGTGGAAACTGCGGAAGACATTATATACACAGAGACCATGAAACAATACCTCCTCCCATCCCACTCTCCTGCTGGTAATAGCTTATCTAAAGTGATCACTCTCCTTATAATGTGTATGATAATCAAGTTGGGCCATTTCCAGCACAAATCCAGGTTTTCTCACCCTCCGCCCCCCCCCCCCCCAAACTCACTCTCCTGCTGGTAATAGCCCATCCAAAGTGACCACTCTCTTTACAATGTGTATGATAATCAAGGTGGGCCATTTCCAGCACAAATCCAGGTTTTCTAACCCCCCACCCCCCCTCCAAAAACCACACACACAAACTCACTCTCCTGCTGGTAATAGCTTATCCAAAGTGAACACTCTCCTTACAATGTGTATGAAAATCAAGGTGGGCCATTTCCAGCACAAATCCAGGTTTTCTCACCCCCCCCCCCCCCCGCAAAAACACACACACACACAAACTCACTCTCCTGCTGGTAATAGCTCATCCAAAGTGACCACTCTCCCTACAATGTGCATGATAATCAAGGTGGGCCATTTCCAGCACAAATCCAGGTTTTCTCACCCCCCCTCCACACACACACACACAAACTCACTCTCCTGCTGGTAACAGCTCATCCAAATTGACCACTCTCCTTACAATGTGTATGATTATCAAGGTGGGCCATTTGGTTTGATGGCAATTCCTTTTCCTCTATGTTCTGTCCCATTTGAAGCTGGGCCTTAAGCATGTGCTTTAAGTTAAGCACGAGTTTGAGTGCTTTGCTGAGAGAGAGTTGGGGGAGAAGGGAGGATGTCGAAGGTCAGTTATGCTCTGCAGGTTTCTCTCTGGTTTCTCTCTTTGAATCACAATGCTCAAAGTTTTCCCGAGGGCAGAGGTGCCTCAGAATATATTGCTCTTCCTCTGAGCTGTGGAGGACTCTGAAACTGCAGCTGTCCTAGCTGTCACTGCTCAATCTGCTGAAATGGATTTCAGAAAAGAGAGGAGACCTAAGAGAGGAGACCCTTCCATCCTACGTCTCCCTCTACCCCCCATCAAAAATATATTTGTCTTATAATCCTGTGCCTCACACACTATTTCTGCCTGGTCGTCACTCCGAGTGTTGCAAAGTCTAAAAGGTACTATTGAGATATTATATAGCTTATTGTTATCATGTATACAGTTTGATATTTTCAGTAATTGCAGCTGCCTCTGGGAAGCCCGACCGTGCATTGTCAAACTCTCTGACCATGCCTAATGTTTCACCCAGCTGTGCTAGGTGAAGCCTGAGCCCGCACAGCTCCTTTTGCATACCAGACACTAGTGTAATACCGCAGAGCCCACTGGGTGCATAATTACCAGCACAGGTGTCTATGCCAATGTCGTAAATTATAGGATGGATCGTGCAGGAGAGCATCTAATTGCACTGCTAGTCTGAGTGCTAGTACTCAATGCTTCTCTGCACTTGAATACAGTATTTCTTCCTGGGAAGAGAGAGATAAGTATGTGGGTTTGTATTTGCCCCTTCAAGCCTTATTTTTTGACTGCAAGGGCTAGCAGAGACTTCAGAGCCAATACGATAAACTGCATGTTGGGAAATGCATGTTAGTGTGGTAACTCTATGGCAACTGCTGCCTGTTCTCCAGGCCACTGAGCCTCAAGTCCTTGGCCCCTGGTGCAGTTCTGTAATGCAGGGAGACAGGATGCAGGGGACCCCATGCCTGATGCAGAAGGCAGAGCCATGCTTTGTGGGGAGCTCTCTGTGCCTCAGTGTGTAGGGGCTTGACAGAGGAGAGCCAGTGGATCTGTGACTATGTAGATCCACAACTCTTTATCCAGACAGGTGACGGAGGAGGAAGGGGCTACTGGAGAAGACAGGGCTGAGTACAGGGCCTTGAGGCCGCAGCAGTGGAGCACTCTGGTGTCACTCTGCATTCTGGAGTTCAGATTGTCCCTCCCCCGTGCCCCAGCCCCTGTGCAGATCCCCAGTGCCACAGCCTGGTTTCCAGGGCTGTGGGACCAGGATTTGGCCAGTTCAAAGTGGTAATCAACTGAGTTTGTTCAACTATTTGTAGGCACATCAAACTGTATCACATATCCCATAGACTCCCGGAGCTAAATCCTGCCCACTACTGCATGAGGGAATAGGGTGACTCCTCTGCCCATACAACCAGCAAGGCAGATGGCCTTCGTCATGTTACTCGGGAGCCCTGGGGAGGAGGGAGCGCCTAAAGCTTTGTCTTCATTGCCAAACCAGGTATGTGTTTAGCAAGGGATAACTAATATGCGCTAGCTAACTGCTGTAAAAGTCCCTTTTTGGGCACGAACACCAAGCCTAATGATGTGTCAGCCTGTGACCCATGTGTCCAACAGGATGATCTGCTGCTCAGCAGCCATGGCTGCGCACCCCGCCTGACAGCAGACGTCTCCACCATTGAGCAGCAAGTTGCAGCTTGACACACTTTTCACCGCTCCTCTGAGCAGAAGCAGTGCTTCCCCTGCATGGAGACCTGGCCTAGTCCTACTCTGGCCAGTAGGGATCCTATAACAGAGGATGTAGCAAGCAGCATCTTTGCTCCCCCTGGTAGCACTTGCCACTGCAGGACTCAGTCGTAGAAATTAGAGATGAAAATTCTTTTGCCATCCTCCAGGGGGCGATGTGGGACTGTTGTCTCCAGTGTTTTGTCTTGTCAAGTGCTAAATGTCCCAACCAAACAACAGTACTTCCATGGCTTTCGGGAGGCTACATCTCTCCGTGTCAGGAAGCTTTAGCTGTCATTCAGCCTAAATTTTTATTTTCTTAATTTCATTCTTAATGTTCTTCACCGAAGCCCTCAGGGCAATAAACAGAAGCCAGGTTGGTAGGAATAGCTCAGTGGCTGTAATGAGATTTCTGCACTGCATGGTTTTGCCTTCTCATTTGTCTGCCTTGTGCCACTTCTGGACGAGTCAGCATCCTTCTGAGACATATCGCTCGCTGAGGTCTTTCCCGGGGTTTTATTTTTAGTTTTGTTGAATCAGGAGCAATTAGCTCCATATGCATCTGGCTGTCTTACCTGGGGCTGGCTTTGAGGGCTTTTTGTGTCCTAGGAAAACTGAAAATTACAGGCAGGCCTTTCCCAGCTCACAATTTCTCCATCCCTCCATCACTGGTTCTCTCACATTTTTCTCACTTTTTGCAACATTTGGGTCTTTGTTCTTGCTCTTATTTTCACTCAGATTCTGCTCTCTTTCTTCTGGGACTTATTTTATTACTTTGGTTTAGATCCTTTGAGCTAATTTTCCCTGTTACTCTGCTTTCTTTTCATTCTCCTTCCCTGCCAGCTCCCTACCTAATTTTCTTATTTAGTATTTGTCTTTCTTTTCCTGGTTCTATATCCATTTCCATACTTTTATTCTCTCTCTGTGTTGTCTATAAGGGGCTCAGAGTGGTGGGATGGCTTATGGAAAAGTCCACAGTGACCTCAGCTTGGTAGGAATAATAAAATAACAGTAGTACCACGGTTAGTAAAAATTCTACAAAAGGCTGCTGTGGATGAGAGATGGCTACCAGAGAGAGAGAGAGAGATGGCATGTCAGTAGCAGAATAGACTCTTTAATTGTAGGATTTGGCTCCTAGCTGCCTTGACACTAAACGTATTCTCATTCCAAATATTTTATTGCTGCTCTGTCCCTTCCATTTCCAATAAAGCCCCTTCTTTGGTTATTTAAGATGTTTGCAATCTCAGCTAGTAGGAAGATCTGTAAGCTAAGCCAGGGGCTGGAGTAGATGAGGTTAGTTTATTTTCTGTTTTGTCATCTCCTAGGATCTGTGACAGGGGTGGGGAACCTATTTTCTGTCATGGGCCATTGACCCACAGAACATATCAATCGTGGGCCACTCACCTGCTGAGGACCCCAGGTGGGGCGCCGAAACTTACCGTGGGCCAGATGAAATTAATCAATGGGCCAGATGCGACCTGCGGGCTGCGGGTTCCCCACCCCTGTGCTAGAGCAATCTTCGTATGCCTCACAGACTTCTGGCCATAGACCTGATTGTGTTTTACAGCATTGCAAGACTCATTTTTGACCACCTGGGCAGCTCTTGGAAGCTACTTGTTGGGTGAATCAGCAAGTCATACTTGGACTATAAGCTCCTTGGGGCAGGGGGGTCATCGTTTTGTTCTGTATTTTGTACGTCACCTAGCACAATGGGGTCCTGGTCCTTGACTGGGGTTCCTAGGTACTATGGTAATAGCAAAAATAATAAATAATTAGCCCCCTTGCAGACTAGTTAAACATGAAATGTGGACTATGAAACTAACTCTAGCTTCCAACCTCTGAACACAGACCTTCAGTAGCAAAGGCATCACAACAACATACAAGCCACAAAGGGTCTTAGTTAGTGTCTACACTACAGCCTTCCTCTCACCAATGTAAGTGCAGTACTACGCCAACCTCATAACTCCACCTCCACAAGAGGTATAAGGCTTATGTTGGTGTAGTTAGGGCAACAGGATGTCTATGTAGACACTGTGTCCCTTACATCAGCTGTCTTGTCAATTTCACGGCAGGAGCTGTGAAACTGACAAGAAAGCTCTGCATCTGCTGGAGAGCTGGCAGCTGGACCCTGCTTCCAGCTGGGAGCTGGGGTGAGAAGCCCAGGGCGCTTGCCCCCACTCCTAGCCCGGAGCCGAAGCCAGGGCAGCTTTGGACCCCCCTCCCAGCTGGGAGCTGGGCTGAGAAGCTGAGGTGGCTTTGGACCCCACTCACAGCTGGAAGCGGGGGTGAGAAGCCCAAGGGGCCCCATGCCTGCTCCCTGCCAGAGCTGGGCAGCTTTGTCAATTTCAGGGCTCTGTGAGCCCTGAAATTGACAAGGCTGCTGGGCTCCCTGCAGGGAGCAGATGGGTGGGGAGAGGGGGCTGAGAAGCCCCAGGCGGCTTCCCCCCGCTCCTGCCAAGGAATGGGGAAGAGAAGCCAGGGCTTCTGTCCCTGGCTCCCGGTGGGGAAGCAGGGAAGAGAAGCCCCAGGCAGCTTCCCCCCACTCCCGGCAGAGAATGGGGAGCGGAGACGGAAGGCAGTCCTCTGGGAGCCTGTGGGGGAGCTGGGCTCCCAGCAAGGAGTGCCAGCAGAGCTGAGAGACCGGGCTCTCAGCTCCCCACACTGCCCCTCTTTGTGAGGACACGCACCACCGACCCAAGGAGGGTAGTGTAGACATGCAGCTGTAAATCGAGCTAATGTAGGTTGACTAACATTTCTGGTGTAGACATACCCTCAGCGGTAGCTGTATCTTGAACTAGGGGCCCAGTCCTCTGGCCATTCCACAGTGGATCTCAGGGAGTGCAGTGCCTGGAGCCGTGGCCCAACTGAGCCCGGGCTTTGCTCAGCAGTGCTGCACTAGCAGCTGCACTTGTTCTGTAAGAGAAAAGAAATAATAAAAGACATGGTATCATTATGAAGGAGAAATCCTTCTCCTCCTCTGACTCTCTCTCCCCAGCCTGCTCAAAATGGAGTCTGTTTCAACTTGAACTTTAGGCCTACAGATAAACTGTAGAGCAGGTTTCTTTGAAGTGAAATGTATACCCGAGAGGAGATTGTCCTGTACATATTCAGATTTGCTTTTACCTGTGTGTTTCCTTCCCAAATATTGGCCTCTTCCCATAATGTTGATCACTTCTGCCTATCTCCCAGCATTTCAGGTGGCTAAAATGGGATGCATCGCCACTCAGGTTTGGCCGCGTTGCCCCTCGGCAGATGGAAGGTCAGCCTCTCCCTAGTCAGAGAGGGAGGGTCAGCCGGGCCAGACCTGAGTGGTACTGCAAACCCATGTGCCAGGTAACAACAACACTCAGTTTAGGGACCCTCAGGGAACAAACTGCCTGGAACAAACTGTCCCTTTTGTCACTCCCCTCCCTCACCGCCACCCTCAAGAGCAGCCTTGAATGTGGGAAATGTTCACTTCAACCAGGACAGTGGGGTTGGGGGATCAAAGTGGGACAGTCCTGTGAAACGTGGGACTGGTGGGAGGTCTGTGGGTGAACCCCCTCTCCCTCTTTAACAATTCAGTTTACTAGCTCCGCAACTGACATTATTTGATGTGCTTGGTAAAAAAGAATTTCTCCCTGGGGCAATTGGGGTAGATTGGTTCCCTTTGTGGCATCTCTCTGATTTGTATAGATCACAATAAATATAGTCTCCACCTCTGGTTATTCGGACAGTAACTGGTCTGGTCAGGGTGACTAAATCCCAGGGGTTTAACTTTCTCATATGCACCTTTTCTTATATTTTGCCACCTTAGACATTTCTCTCAGTTTTAACTAACATTCCCCATTAGTACAGTTAAATAGCATTCCCAGTCCAATGCTGGGGTTTTTGGAACAGGTTCCTCTACCTTTGCTGTGGGATGAGACTGTGAGCTACAAGATACTTTTGGCTGAAAGGAGAAGTTCCATTCTAAGTATATAGCAAATTAACACCACAATTAGTACTGCTGCAAAATGATGCACTTGTTGCTACAGTCATCAGAGTATGTCTCTCTTACCGTATGCAAACAGGCCCCAGCCAGCCAAGTACATCAGCAAATGCGTTTTCTAATTGACCTCAGTGAGACTACTCACATGGTCGATGTCAAGCATGTGTTTACCTTTGCTGGATCAGGCCCTCCAGAAATGCCCAATAGTTCTGAGACAAAACAGACACAACAGGTTCTAAATGAAATAGCTCATCAAGAGATTCTTTGGAGGATGAATTCGCTCTGGGATGTCCCCATGCCTTTCCTTAGCTCCCTCTCCCCATCCAATCCCTCCTCAAAACCCACCTCTTTCTTCAATCTCGCTCTCTGACAGTGACCCCCCTCCATTATGCCAACCTCACAACTGAAAGAGACAAAAGCCCAACAAACAAACAAAGGAGTTAACATAGAGCCTGATCCTGCAAAGACCAAGATCTGACTCATGGCAGTAAAATTACTCTTCTGTGTATGGCTTCACAGGACTGGCTCATCCCGTGCACCATTCAAAACAAGCCACCTCATCCTTTGTTGTTGTTCTTAATTTCTCCCTTCCTCCTCTCCCCCCCCCCACCCATTAGCAGTCCCTACATCATATCATAGATATATTTAACCTAGATTATGAGATTCTTAGGGCTGTGACTGTCTCCAGTGGCTATGTAAAGCATTATGCAAACAGAGGGGTCTAAATACATGTTGAACCATAGTATTCACTAATAATGGTCAATGGAGCCAGCTCTCAATGCCACTAGCTTTCACAATCCGGTTCCTGTTCTGTGATTCCTGTTGGTCTTCGGTGATCGCACATGGCTTCGCTGACTTTCTCTGGCCTAGCACTGGGCCTTCGCTCAGCTATTCATGTAGCCTTCAGCTCAACTACGCCACCAACAGTTCATATGCTGGAGAATGAGTCTTTCTAAGGGTATGTCTACACTACGAAATTAGATCGATTTTATAGAAGTCGATTTTTAGACATTGATTTTATACAGTCGATTGTGTATGTCCCCACTAAGCGCATTAAGTCGGCGGAGTGTGTCCTCAATACTGTGGCTAGCATCAACTTACAGAGCGGTGCACTTTGGGTAGCTATCCCACAGTTCCTGCAGTCTCTGCTGCCCATTGGAATTCTGGGTTAAGCTCCCAATGCCTGATGGGGCAAAAACATTGTCGCGGGTGGTTTTGGGTACATGTCATCAGTCACCCCTCTCTCTCTCCGTGAAAGCAATGGCAGACAATCGTTTCGCACCTTTTTTCCTGGGTTACCCATGCAGACGCCATACCACAGCAAGCATGGAGCCCGCTCAGCTCACTGCTGCTGTTGTGAGCATTGTAAACACCTCGCGCTTTATCCTGGAGTATGTACAGAACCGGGCTAAGAAATGCCAACACAAGGACGACTGTGAGGAGGACATGGACACAGACGTTCCTGAAAGCACGGGCTGTGGCAATTGGGACATCGTGGTGGCAATGGGGCTGGTTGATACAGTGGAATGCCGATTCTGGGCCCGGCAAACGAGCACAGACTGGTGGGACCGCACAGTGTTGCAGGTATGGGATGATTCACAGCGGCTGCGAAACTTTCGCATGCGTAAGGCCACTTTCCTGGAACTTTGTGAGTTGCATTCCCCCGCCCTGAAGCGCAGGAATACCAAGATGAGAGGTGCCCTGACAGTTGAGAAGCGAGTGGCGATAGCCCTGTGGAAGCTTGCAACGCCTGACTTCTACTGGTCAGTTGGGAATCAATTTGGAGTGGGCAAGTCTACTGTGGGGACTGCTGTGATCCAAGTAGCCAATGCAATCACTGATGTTCTGCTATCAAGGGTAGTGACTCTCGGAAATGTGCAGGTCATACTGGATGCTTTGTTGCAATGGGGTTCGCTAACTGTGGTGCAGTGATAGACGGAACACACATCCCTATCTTGGCACTGGACCACCTTGCTAACCAGTACGTAAACCACAAGGGGTACTTCTCAATAGTGCTGTAAGCACTGGTGGATCACAAGGGACGTTTCACCAACATCAGTGTGGGATGGCCAGGAAAGGTGCATGACGCTCGCCTCTTTAGGAACTCCGAGCTGTTCGAGCAGTTGCAAGAAGGGACTTAATTCCCAGACCAGAAAATTATCATTGGGGATGTTGAAATGCCAATAGTTATCCTTGGGGACCCAGCCTACCCCTTGCTCCCATGGCTCATGAAGCCATACACAGGCAGCCTGGACAGTAGTAAGGAGCAGTTCAACTGTAGGCTGAGCAAGTGCAGAATGGTGGTAGAAAGTGCCTTTGGATGTTTAAAAGCGCGCTGGCACTGTTTGCTGACTAGGTTAGACCTCAGCACAACCAACATTCCCATTGTTATTGCTGCTTGCTGTGTGCTCCATAATATCTGGGAGAGTAAGGGGGAAACGTTTATGGCAGGGTGGAAGGTTGAAGCAAATCACCTGGTGACCGATTTTGAGCAGCCAGACACCAGGGCGATTAGAAGAGCACAGCAAGGCGCTCTGCACATCAGAGAGGCTTTGAAAACCAGTTTCTTGACTGGCCAGGCTACGGTGTGACAGTTGGGTGTGTTTCTCCTTCCTGCAAACCCGCCCCCTTTGTTGATTTTAATTCCCTGCAAGCCAACCACCCTCCCCCCTTTGATCACAACTGGCAAAGGAAATAAAGTAACTATTGTTTTGAAACCGTGCGTTCTTTCTTTATTAATTAAAAAAAAAGTGAGATAACTGACAAAGTAGCCCAGGTGGGGTGGGGTGTGGGAGGAGGGAAGGACAAGACCACATTGTTTATTGGAGCCACACTACAAATCAAAACTGTTTGACAGTCTTCTGTTGTTTTGGCATCCTCTGGAGTAGAGTGGCTGGGTGCCCGGAGCCTCCCTTCGCCCCACGTTCTTGGGCGTCTGGGTGAGGAGGATATGGAACTTATGGAGGAGGGCAGGCGGTTATACAGTGGATGCAGTGGGGGTCTGTGCTCTTGTTGTCTTTCCTGCAGCTCTAACAGACACTTCATCATATCCGTTTGCTCTCCCATTACCTCAGCATCACCTCCTGCCGCTGCTCTTTGTGCTCACTTAATGCTTTCCTGGCCTCTGCCACTGAATGCCTCCATGCATTAAGCTGTGCCCTATCAGTGCAGGAGGACTGCATGAGCTCGGAAAACATGTCATCGCAAATGCGTTTTTTCGCCTTCGAATCTGCGATAACCTCAGGGATGGAGATGATAGGGGAAGCATAGAAACATTTGCACCTGGGGGGAGATAAAAAAGGAGAGTAAAATTTAAGATGATACATTTCTGAGAACATAAGGGAGACTCTTTCACAGTGAATCAAGCGATTCACAGAAGACAGCACATGTGCTTTAGGAACAAGGTCGCATTTTGCCTTTTATATTGAGCACCTGCCGATATGGTGTCACATAACAAACGGCTGGGCAACAGAATTTGGTTTCCAGGCAGCCATGGTAAGCCTTTTGGTATGCGGGGTTGGCTTCCTAACATGTGGGAATGGTTTCAAACTGCAATGCCATCCTTTCCCATAGCAAGCAATGCTGGCTGGGTTTCACATTTAAAAGGAGGGGCTGCAGTTTTCAGACGGATGTGCGGCACACACCTCCCCCAACCCCACCGCATAGCTATTCTCTGGGATGATCCCTTCAACCATCCCCCCGCTGCATGGCTATTCTCCAGGATGATCCCTTTTAGCCAAGCACAAACAACCCAGCATGAACGAGGGCCTTTTATTGTTCCCTTAAAAAATTCCCCTATTTCAACCAGGTGACCATGAATGATATCACTCTCCTGAGACTAACACAGAAAGATGTAGACCGAATGTTGCTTGAATGCAACCAAAACCCAGGACCACTTGCTGCCATGCTTTGTGCTGCAGTGATTCCAGACAACTTACTATTGGATTGGTGTGGTAAAGTGTCCTTCCGTGGAGGATGAAATAAGGCAGCCCTCCCCAGAAACCTTCTGCAAAAGGTTTCAGAGTTCCCCCAGGAGAGCTTCATGGAGATGTCCCTGGAGGATTGCCGCTCCATCCCCAGACACGTTAACAGACGTTTCCAGTACTGGCCGTAAATTCATCCCAAGTCTTCAGGGCAAATCAAACATTGACCACTATTGCTTTTAAACCCGGTACTGTAGTTATAAATGTGCATTCACCAGAGCTGCCTTCTCCAGCTTCAGGGTCAGGGATCCCGCCTTGGGAGGGTATTGGCTCTAGGGTGATGAAAAGGTCCTGGCTGATGGGGAGGATGGATTTACCGCTTGCCTTCTGCGCATTCTCCTTCCTCCTCCTCCTCCTCCTCCTCCTCCTTCTCTTCCTCATCCACAAAATCCTCCTCCCTGTTCCATGAGGCTCCCCCATTGCAGGCGTCCACAGACAGTGGTGGGGTAGTGGTAGGGTCCCCCACTAGAATGCCATACAGCTGATCATAGAAGCGGCATGCATGGGGCTCTGACCTGGAGTGACCGTTTGCCTCCTTTGTCTTTTGGTCGGCTTGCCTGAGCTTCTTAACTTTCATGTGTGTCCCTGTTGTAGCCTCTTTCCACAATGCCCTGTGTGATTTTGGCATATATTTTAGCATTTCTTGGTTTTGATCAGAGTTTGGCCTGCACAGATTCTTCTCCCCATACAGCAATCAGATCCAGTGTCTCCTTTTCGGTCCATGCTGGAGCTCGTTTGCAATTCTGGGGGGACTGCATGGTCACCTGTGCTGCTGAGCTCGCCATGCTGACCAAACAGAAATGAAATTCAAAATTTCCCAGGGCTTTTCCTGCGTACCTGGCTAGTGCATTGGAGTTCAAAGTGCTGCCCAGAGCGGTCACATTGGAACACTCTGGGATAGCTCCCAGAGGCCAATACCATAGAATTGCATTTGCACTACCCCAAATTTGACCCAGCAAGGTCAATTTTAGTGCTACTCCCCTCACCGGGGAGGAGTACAGAAGTCGATTTTAAGAGCCCTTTAGGTCGATGGAACAGGGTTGGTTGTTTAGATGCATTCATTATAAAAATCAACCTAACGCGGCTAAATTCGACTTAACTCCATAGTGTAGACCAGGGCTAACTTCCCTCCTCTTACATCTTCCTCCCACTTCCATGCTTCAACCATTTTGTACAGTTCAGTGTGCTTGATCCAGTTCCATCACAGGGAATTTTCAGTGACCAGAAAGTAAAATCTAGACAAATGTAAAATCTAGACTTATGTTTTGAAAGCTGGGAGGATTGCTGCAGGTCTCTGTTCTCAGTTATTATTTCTGTGCCTAAGGATCCCAAAGAAGGATTGGGATCCTGTTAAACTAGGTATTATACTAATAGTGGGCACAGAGGCCTTCTGCCCCAGAGAGCCTGCAATCTATGAATTAGGCCAGTGATTCTCAACTTATTACACATTGTGGGCCACATATGCAGCCCACAATGTGTTTCCTGGGCCACAGGGGCTGGGTGGCAGGGCAGCAGCAGCCCGGATCACGACCCAGCACCTCTGCCACGTGGGGCCAGCCGACTGCCGCTCTGGACCCCCGCCATGTGGCTGCCCCGGGGCCAGGCAGCTGCCCCGGTCCCCAGAGCTCATGGCAACCCCAGACTCCACCACGCGGGGTAGGCCAGCTGTCCCGATGCCACAGCTCATGGGGACTGGTGGCTGGCTTGGACCCTGTGGGGCCAGCCGGCACCCCTGGATCCCTGCTGCGCGGCTGCCCTGACCCTGGACCCTGGACACAGCTGCCCTGACCCCAGACCCCCACTGGCAGATCCCAGCTCACGGGCCGGCCTTTACCACACAGCTGAGTTGGGCCGCAGCTGCGTGCTAATTGGGCTGTGGGCTGAGAACTACTAACTTAGGCAATATGCAGTGCATGAATAAAGAGACAAGCAAGGGGGAGAGGAGTAGGAGGACAAGATAAGAGCCAAGACATATCTCAGTAGCCCCAGTGAGCTAAGTAACCACAGAGAGGTGCAATTTTAGCAATGCTTGGCTCAAAATCAGAGAATTGTCTTTTTCCAGGTTTCAGCTACTGTACAGGGAAGGTCTCAAAATCCTGTTCTCCTTGGTCTGGTCTGGGCTAAGTACCACAGAAAATCTGTTGTTTTTTAATTATTTTTTGTTCATTGAATGTGGATAGTGACTATTTGGTATTCCAACAAATATAAAAAAGACCAAACACCCCCCCCCCCCCAAACCAACAACCCCACAAAACCCTGCAGCTGGAGACCATTAAAGTGGCAAAGTCAAACAGTCAAAAATTAGGAACTGCCAGAATTAAGGTTGCCTGTGCAGCCTTCATTTGGTCCACTTGCTTCAATGCATTATGATACAGTTTTTAATTGTGTGATCATATCACATCCACAGGACCCCCGCCTTATTCAGTGAATGAGAAGTTATTCAGTATTTCCTTTTATCCTCCACCTTCAACGTGTGCCTCCAGGCCTTACTGAATGCATAGCAGCCAGCCCCTGAGCTGAATACATAATTATTAATTTGTTTATGGGCATTCCTGTGGTGTTTGCCCCATAATAACTGAGTGCTTTACAAATGCTAATGAATTTGATTGTCTTCATAAACTTCCTGTAAGAATAGGTGATATTATTATCCCCCTCTTATGGATGGGGAATTGAGGCACAGTGACCACTAATTTGAGGTGCCCAATGTGAGACACATGAGGCCTGATTTTTTCGAGTGCTTTGGTATGACATAGCTCTTTATCTGTTCAAAGCCCAGCGGCCATTGACTCCAGTTCAGTTGCGAGGGCTGGGCTCCCAGAAAATGAGGTACACATAATTAGCATGAACATTTTGAATTGTGACTTGCCCAGCATTACATAGGGACTCTGTCGTTGCTGGCAGGGATGGAATCCAGTTCTCTAGGACAGCATTCAACTGCCTTAGCTATGAGAGGATCCTTTCTCCTCTTACTATCGATCAGGGGTGAAAGTAAGTTAGAGGACTTACCGGTACGTCGGAGTCCTGAGCAGAGGGGGTGGCCTCAACTGGAAGAGGCAGAGCCTTAAATCCCCGGGCCCTTTACATCTTGATTTAAAGAGCCAGGGCTCCAGCTGCGGTAGTGGCGGCTGGGAGCCCGGGGCCCTTTAAATCACCCCCGAGCTACCAGCTGCAGAGGCGGCTGGGAGCCCCGGGGCTCGGGGGCAATTTAAAGGGCCCAGGCTCCAGCTGCTGCTACTGCAGCGGAGCCCCAGGCCCTTTAAATCACTGAGGAGCCCTGGGGGCTCCCAGCTGCCACCGCTACCCCGGGGCTCTGGGCTCTGGCAGAGCTTTAAAGGGCGTGGGGCTCCGCTGTGGTAGCAGCTGCGGGAGCCCCGAGCCCTTTAAATTCCCGCCTGAGCCCTGCTGCCCGAGCCCTGGGGTAGCGGTGGCCGGGCTCCATTGGGGATTTAAAGGGCCCCGGGGCTCCAGCCACCGCTACCACCCCGGCCCTTTAAATGCCCGCCGGAGCCCCACCACCGCTACCCCAGGGCTTCGGCAGCAGGGCTCTGGCGGGGATTTAAAGGGCTGGGGCAGTAGCGGTGGCTGGAGCTCCAGGGCTCTTTAAATCCCCGCCAGAGCCCCCCACCCCTACCCCAGGGCTCGGGCAGCAGGGCTCAGGTTGGGATTTAAAGGGCTTCGGGCTCCAGCCACCACTACTGCCCCGGCCCTATAAATCCCCTCCGGAGCCCTGCGGCCGCTACCCCAGGGCTTCGGCAGCAGGGCTCAGGCGGGGATTTAAAGGGCCCCAGGAGGGTAGCGGGGGCTGGAGCTCCAGGGCCCTTTAAATCCCCGCAAAAGCCGCACCGCCGCTGCTACCCCAGGGCTCGGGCAGCAGGACTCAGACCGGAATTTAAAGGGCCCCGGGGGGCTGGGGGGGAAGCAGTGGCTGGAGCTCTAGGGCCCTTTAAATCCCTGCCGCAGCCCCGCTGCTGATACCCCAGGGCTTTAAATTGCCCTCTCAGAAAGCCGGTCCTGGTACAGTGCACCGGCTCTTACAGGTACGCCGTACTGGGGCGTACCGGCTTACTTTCACCTCTGCTATCGATCCCCTGCTTCATTCACTGAACACCTTCCAAATTCTACAGGCATCTTACAGCCAACAGCCTCCTCCTTCACTACACAACTCTAATTTGTCCCCAGACCATGGTCCATTCTGTGCACTGAATGAGGCATGGGTCCTGTCTCAAACTAATGTGTGATCATGTAATTAAAGACTGTATCATAATGCGTATGCACAAGGGGTCCGAATTAAGACTCTGTACATATATGTAGGCTAGATGTTATGATTACAGATGGAGAGAGAATCCATCATACAACACTCTAGGACAAGCATTCTGAAAGAT
This sequence comes from Caretta caretta, assembly GCF_965140235.1. NCBI lineage: Eukaryota > Metazoa > Chordata > Testudines > Cheloniidae > Caretta > Caretta caretta. The sequence continues at coordinate 47,666,228 of NC_134206.1, read as the reverse complement.
GAAGTTAACAGTTTACAGAGACTGGGAGTGGCTGGATCATTACACATATTGAATCTATTTCCCTATGTTAAGTATCCTCACACCTTCTTGTCAACTGTCTAAATGGGCCATCTTGATTATCAGTATAAAAGTTTTTTTCTCCTGCTGATAATAGCTCATCTTAACTAATTAGCCTCTCACAGTTTGTATAGCAACTTCCACCTTCTCTTTATGTATATATATATATATATATCTTCTTACTATATGTTCATTTCTATGCATCCGATGAAGTGGGCTGTAGCCCACGAAAGCTTATGCTCTCATAAATTTGTTAGGCTCTAAGGTGCCACAAGTACTCCTGTTCTTTTTGCGGATACAGACTAACACTGCTGCTACTCTGAAACCTACAGAGCAGTGGTTATTTTTAGTTCTTGTTTATATAGCATCATCTAAATCCAGTTTAACATCAAATCTTATATCATGGCTGGGCCCTTTCATGTGGGAACGCAACACTTAGATGAAATCTTTGCGGTAGGATGTATTATCAAAACTTTGCTAGTATGGAAAATAGAATCCAGATGAATCAGCAGCATGTGACTTGGGATGCTGAGTGTCAACAGACAGTCCAAAGTAAGGGTGAATAAGCTGATGGGGTGAACAGCTGCTTTCATCCCAGACTGGCTCGTGTCTTCAGCACTTCCAGAGCTGTGATTTCATGACACACGTTTAGTAATTAAACAATTTAGTAAGAGAATTACATACTACATAATTATACCTTCCACTCTAGTGGCAGGAGTCCCCATGCACAACAACTTAGTCATGGTGACATCACAGCTACAAGAAGCAGGAAGGTGGGACATCCAGTTTTATTATAAGGGACGAATACTGACATCCTTACTCAGGCAAAACTCCCACTGTAAGTCTAGGAGTGAGGAAGGATTCAGGAATCAGCCCTAAATGTTCATAAGACTGAGGTGTAACAACATGTCCTAAATGTACTGTCCATTGTTCTCATGATAAAGTGATTCATACTTTTGCCTCCTTAAAACTTTGTTTTGACTAGCCAAATTAGGTTGTGTGTAAGCAAAGCTTTCTAAGGCCTGCATGTGTGTGGTGGGTGGAAGTGAGACCCATTACGGAAAGCTATCTGAGCTGAATATCAGCCCTTACTCATAAACATGAATGTCAAATGGAAAAGTTTGGGTCTCATTTGGGAGCCTGCACATGCATCAGTGGGAGGTCAGATGAGAGGATTTGAGCCAATCAGGGGCTAGATGTAGACTCCCAGTCATGTGACCTATGGGAATCAATCACTATGGTGTCACTTCTGCTTATTCCATTCTGAGCAAAGCAGGCTCGAAAATTTTGATGCAAACAGAATTTTTACCAAAAAAGAAGAAGAAATTTGCGGGGGATTCCCCCCAACCCCAGTTTGAGTACTGGCTGAGAGTGGAAGCAGTTTGCTGCTGCTCTTATGCCCATTAGAAGCAGCTGTGATAGCTCACCACAGTCAAATGCTTCTAAAACCCCCCTTTTAAATTTAATAACAACCTAAAACTCCCTGATTTTGCAATCCTGTCTACTGGAGGAAGGGAAAGGGAGGGGATAAGAGCATGAGGAGTGGGGAGCCAGCAGTTCCCTGGCTCTGCAGCTGTCTACAGTGCTGGTGTTATGGCAATCATGTAATATTAGCGGGGTTTAGGAAGGAACACAAACTGCAAACAGCAGGACCCAGCAGGGCTCTATTCTCCGGTGCACTCCGCACTGCAGTCAGTATTGTGGCGATTGCTGGCAGCTCAAGCTCCAAGCAAAGCTGTTTGCTGCTGCACAATGTTAGCAGCTGGGGCTGACTTAATTTTGAATTAATACTCCAGGTCCTGACATCGGATGGACTCTCCAGTCAGAGCGGGACTGTGATGATGTTAGTTTAGGGTCTGAGAGAGACCCAATCTGTCGTCGTCTTCTTTTTTAAACATTCATAATTTAAAAAGAACCCTTCCTGCAGTTACACAGCAGCCTGGAGCTGACAGGGACAACTGGCAAACAGCAGCAAGGTCCCTGCATCATCCAGAGCTTGGTGATAGACACAGAGTTCAGCTCCAATCGGCTCCCTGCTGCCAGCCTGGGCTACAGTTTGTTTTTGTAGTGACACATTTGGCGCGTGGGACAGTTTATTAGTCATACTGTAGTTTAGGGTCAGAGAAATTTATGTATTTCCTACAAACTTCAGGCATCTCAGCACAGCAGCAAGCCCAGTGACAAACAACACAGGTCCACTTAAAGTAGGCTCAGGACTCCTCCAGTCTCTGTGGCTTGTAGCTATGTAGTGATGGGAGCTACAGCTTGTAGTGATGGGAGCTACAGCTATTACTGCTTCTGCTTGCCTGGGGCTACAGTCTGAGCACTTTCAGAATGGTACACTCTGGGTCAGCAAGGACTATTATTAATCATAGCCTAGCTTAGGTCCCGAGAGACCTATGGCTTCTCTATTTTAAAAGTTGTAGACAACTCTCTGCAGGAGGAGGCACAATGGCAACAAGATGAGATTCCATACTCGGGGCAAGACCCTCAAGTCTCTGCCTTGGATTCCATTGTCAGATGCTGGTGCAAATCCACAGCTCCTCAGCAGAATTCAGTGGAGTTACTCTGGATTTACTCACAGGGCGTGAGATCAGACTGTGGTTCACCAAGTTGTTCTGAGAGCCAGCATGCGGTTATTGCTGCTCTTGGAAGCTGTGTTTTAATTCCTTCCTGTGCAGGCCAGAGGGACTCTCCTAGTTCCTGCACTGGTGAGTCACTTCCTCCCCTGTGTCTTAAGTATAGATGGAAGTTATGTGACTTACCTAAGAACACACAGGGAGGCAGTAGCGGAGCTGGAAAACAAAACCCAAGAATCCCAGTGGCCCGCAGCCCCATCAATTTCACCCAGAGTGTCACCGCCTTCCTAACGGATGATAAATGTGAGCAACTTGTTTACAGAGAAACACTCCTTTGCACTCAGCTAGCTGTATAAATGCAATTTAAATAAGTATTATTTTAGATGGCAGGTGATTCCTAACAGAATAAAGGGTGGCTGCTTCCTGGCTTTGTTCCTCCCAAGACCTACTTAACAATTAACCAATCCACACAAGGGACTGCTCTTTCCCTGTAAACATAAATATACACCATTGTTTAAAAGGTGCAACCAATTGTTGACTACATTTCTGGTTTGTTATTTAGAACTAACCACGCTTAGCACAAAGAAAAAACAGTACCATACGAAAAGGAGATACACATACCCTCCTTCCCAGAGGGAAATCTTATCTTGCAGATGAAATTCAATAAAGACAAGTGCAAAGCACCACACTTAGGAAGGGAAAATCAAATGCACAACTACAAAGTGGGGAATACTTGCTTAGATGGTAGCATTGCTGCAAAGGATCGGAGGGTTATAGTGGATCGGAAACGGAATATGAGTCAACACTGTGATGCAGCTGCGAAAAAGGCTAATATCATTCTGGGGTATATTAACATGAGTGTCAGATGTAAGACATGGGAAGTAATTGTCCTGCTCCTCTTGGCACTGGTGAGGTCTCAGCTGGATTATTGTGTCCAGTGCTGCGCACCATACTATAGGAAAGAGGTGAACAAATTGGAGAGTGTCCAGAGGAGGGCAACCAAAATGATAAAAGGGTTAGAAAACCTGATCTATGAGGGAAGGTTAAACAAACTGGCATGTTTAGTCTTGAGAAAAGAAGATAGTGGAAGGGGACCTGATCAGAGTCTTCAAATATGTTCAGGGCTGTTATAAAGAGAATGGGTTTCAGAGTAACAGCCGTGTTAGTCTGTATTCACAAAAAGAAAAGGAGTACTTGTGGCACCTTAGAGACTAACCAATTTATTTGAGCATGAGCTTTCGTGAGCTACAGCTCACTTCATCGGATGCATACCGTGGAAACTGCAGCAGACTTTATATACACACAGAGATCATAAAACAATACCTCCTTCCATCCCACTGTCCTGCTGGTAATAGCTTATCTAAAGTGATCATCAGGTTGGGCCATTTCCAGCACAAATCCAGGTTTTCTCACCCTCCACCCCCCCACACAAATTCACTCTCCTGCTGGTGATAGCCCATCCAAAGTGACAACTCTTTACACAATGTGCATGATAATCAAGTTGGGCCATTTCCTGCACAAATCCAGGTTCTCTCACCCCCCTCCCAAAAACCACACACACAAACTCACTATCCTGCTGGTAATAGCTCATCCAAAGTGACCACTCTCCCTACAATGTGCATGATAATCAAGGTGGGCCATTTCCAGCACAGATCCAGGTTTTCTCACACCCCCTCCACCCCCATACACAGACAAACTCACTCTCCTGCTGGTAATAGCTCATCCAAACTGACCACTCTCCAAGTTTAAATCCAAGTTAAACCAGAACATCTGGGGGGGGGGGGGGGGTAGGAAAAAACAAGGGGAAATAGGTTACCTTGCATAATGACTTAGCCACTCCCAGTCTCTATTTAAGCCTAAATTAATAGTATCCAATTTGCAAATGAATTCCAATTCAGCAGTTTCTCGCTGGAGTCTGGATTTGAAGTTTTTTTGTTTTAAGATAGCGACCTTCATGTCTGTGATTGCGTGACCAGAGAGATTGAAGTGTTCTCCGACTGGTTTATGAATGTTATAATTCTTGACATCTGATTTGTGTCCATTTATTCTTTTACGTAGAGACTGTCCAGTTTGACCAATGTACATGGCAGAGGGGTATTGCTGGCACATGATGGCATATATCACATTGGTGGATGTGCAGGTGAACGAGCCTCTGATAGTGTGGCTGATGTTATTAGGCCCTGTGATGGTGTCCCCTGAATAGATATGTGGGCACAATTGGCAACGGGCTTTGTTGCAAGGATAAGTTCCTGGGTTAGTGGTTCTGTTGTGTGGTATGTGGTTGTTGGTGAGTATTTGCTTCAGGTTGCGGGGCTGTCTGTAGGCAAGGACTGGCCTGTCTCCCAAGATTTGTGAGAGTGTTGGGTCATCCTTTAGGATAGGTTGTAGATCCTTAATAATGCGTTGGAGGGGTTTTAGTTGGGGGCTGAAGGTGACGGCTAGTGGCGTTCTGTTATTTTCTTTGTTAGGCCTGTCCTGTAGTAGGTAACTTCTGGGAACTCTTCTGGCTCTATCAATCTGTTTCTTTACTTCTGCAGGTGGGTATTGTAGTTGTAAGAAAGCTTGACAGAGATCTTGTAGGTTAGTATTTTGTAGTTTTTTGTAGATTTTGTAGTTTGGATGAGCTATTACCAGCAGGAGAGTGAGTTTGTGTGTGTATGGGGGTGGGGGGGGTGTGAGAAAACCTGGATCTGTGCTGGAAATGGCCCACCTTGATTATCATGCACATTGTAGGGAGAGTGGTCACTTTGGATGAGCTATTACCAGCAGGATAGTGAGTTTGTGTGTGTGGTTTTTGGGAGGGGGGTGAGGGGGTGAGAGAACCTGGATTTGTGCAGGAAATGGCCCAACTTGATTATCATGCACATTGTGTAAAGAGTTGTCACTTTGGATGGACTATCACCAGCAGGAGAGTGAATTTGTGTGGGGGGGTGGAGGGTGAGAAAACCTGGATTTGTGCTGGAAATGGCCCAACCTGATGATCACTTTAGATAAGCTATTACCAGCAGGACAGTGGGGTGGGAGGAGGTATTGTTTCATATTCTCTGTGTGTATATAAAGTCTGCTGCAGTTTCCACGGTACGCATCCGATGAAGTGAGCTGTAGCTCACGAAAGCTCATGCTCAAATAAATTGGTTAGTCTCTAAGGTGCCACAAGTACTCCTTTTCTTTTTGCATAAAGAGGATGATGATCAATTGTTCTCCATGTCCATGGAAGGTAGGACAAGAAATAATTGGCTAAATCTGCAGAAAGGGAGATTTAAGTAAGATATTAGGGAAATCTTTCTAACTACAAAGGTAGTTAAGCTCTGCAGTAGGCTTCCAAGGGAGGTTGTGGAACCCCCATCATTGGAGAACTGGTTAGAAAAACACCTCAGAGATGGTCTAGATTGACTGGGTCCTGCTTCAGCACAGGGGCCTGGACTCAATGATTTCTGGAGGTCCCTGCCAGCCTTACATTTCTATAATGCTATGATTCTATGCTCACCTTACACAAAAGATGTACTACAAAGATATGCCCTCAAACCGTCTTCTATTTACAGTAACTCCTCACTTAACGTTGTAGTTATGTTCCTGAAAAATGCATCTTTAAGTGAAATGATGTTAAACGAATCCAATTTTCCGATAAGATTTAATGTAAATGCGGGGGGTTAGGTTCCAAGGAAATTTGGGGGGGGGCAGACAAAAGGCATTATATACTGTACAGTACTGTACTGTGGTTGGGAGGTGCCCCTGGCTTACCCCACACAGGCACAGCCCGCTGCAGATAATGAGGCAGGCAAGGAGGCTAGGAAGCACCTTGCTCAGCAGCAGCGGCAGCTTCCCCCCAGAAGAACAGGTACCGACTTTGCCAGGGGATGCTCCAGGCCTGCCTCTTTCTGTCCCCACTCCACTCCAGGCCCACCTCTTCCCACCCCCACTCCACCTCCTCCTTGGAGCACGCCGCATCCCCGCTCCTTCCCCTTCCTCCCAGTACCTTCCTGCCGCCAAACAGCTGTTTGGTGGCGCTTAGGACTTTCTGGGAGGGAGGGGGAGGAGCGGAGACATGGCCCTTCCCCGCTTCCCCGCTCCTCTCCCTCCCTCCCAGAAAGTCCTAAGCACCGCCAAACAGCTGTTTGGTGGCGGGGGAAGCACTGTGAGGGAGGGGGAGGAGGCGGAGAAGAGGAACTTGTGCAATGTTCCCTTGTAAAGTCGCTGCTCTTCCCAGAATCCTACAAGCAGTGGACAGAGCAGGTAGCCAAACGACGTTATAAGGGAGCATTGCACAACTTAAATGAGCATGTTCCCTAATGGAGCAGCGACGTAACTTTGAAACAACGTTAAGCGGGAGGACGTTAAGTGAGGAGTTACTGTATACTGTAGTTGTTTGCAAGCGCAAAGCCCCTATATGCCACTCAAAGTTTAAGTTTAACACACTAGTTTGTACCAACCTTGTCCTTGGTACCTCCCGATACTTTCCTATATCTCGTTTGGAATTTACTTTCAAGGCTTGATGAGCCATGACAGTGATTCGCTCGTGGTGTTTGGTACAAAGTATTCATGCAGCTTTGCTTTGACAAATGTCTTTTTTCTGATGCCAAAGCTGGTTTCAGCTTTGTAAAGTGCTGTGGGATGCTTGACATGGGTGGACAGAATTGTGGGAAGAGCATAATACATTTAGTGAACATAACTTCCCAACACCATATATATATATAATGTACATTTATACCATGGACATAATGCCTACTAATGTAGTGAATGCTACACTTAGCATACATGTAATGGATAATACCACCTACAGACAGCATCTGAAGAATCTCCCCTTCTTCCAGCAAAAGGCATCTAATAATATCTCCTAGCAACCTCTCCAATCCGCCTCCCTCTCTAAGGATGGGTATATCTATGGTGCCGTCGGAGGTGTGATTGCAGCTTGCGTAGACATACCTGAGCTAGCTTTAATCTAGCTAGTGTGGTACAAATAGCAGTGACTTAACCACAGACTAGCCACACAAGGAAGCTGCCAGGGTCCTGGATGGACTTGTACAGCCCACGTTGAAACCTTTGTGGCTGCAGTTTCACTGCTCTTGGTACCCGCATTGGCTAGTTTAAAGCTAGCTCCACACATGCTGCAACTTCGCCTCTGATTGCAGCTTAGACAAACCCAAGAGGAAGGATGTGCTTTGCAGGATGTCCCAAAGGTTCATGGCGCCAGGCCCTAGAAGATCAAGGTGGATTTTGTATCCCAGAGTTGAGGCTCCTTCACCAAGGACATTCTGCCAGCAGCCCCCTCTCTTTGAGAGAGAGCTCCAGATTGAGCGTTTTTGCTGATCACAAGGTTGGCAGCTTGGCACGGGGATGGGGGAGGGGGAGGCAGTCCCTGGGTAGGCAGGTCCCACAGCATTCAAAGGTCAAAATCAGCACTTCAGTCTACACCTGGAAACCAACAAGCAGAGGCTAAGCTGGTGTTACTGGGACGCCATCCGTGTGCGGGGGTCAGCCTGCTTGGCTCTGGGGTGATACTTTGTTCCAAAAAGTCCTAGAGACTATCAAAGGCCAGGTATTCCAGAAACTGATATGTGATATTCCGGTGTAGGAATGCTGTTCATACAAATCTTTCTTGCCATGGTTACTGTCGTTCTGGGAGTGGAGTTCTGTTTTTCTTACAGCTGTAGTCAAATGTAAAGCTACATTCTTCATTCTTTAAATAGCAGGGACCAATTTTCATTTATGCTATTTATTTACACCCCTTTATTCTGCCACTGACTGAACTGGCAGTGTGTTACATGGTGACCTTATCCCTGCAGAACAGTGGTCTCCAACCTTTTTACGCCCAAGATCACTTTTTGAATTTAAGGGCAACTCAGGGTCAACCCTGCCCCTTCCCCAAGGCCCCGCCCCTTCCCCAAAGCCGCTCCCCACTTACTCCATCACCCCCTCTCTCTGTCACTCATTCTCCCCCACCCTCACTCACTTTCACTGGACTGGGGTTCGGGAGGGGGTGCGGGCTCTGGGCTGGGGCCGAGAGGTTTGTAGTATGGGAGAGGGCTCTGCGCTGAGCCTGGGACAGGGGGTTGGAGTGCAGGAGGAGGTGAGGGGTGCAAGCTCTGGGAAGAAGTTTGGGTGCAGAAGGGGGCTCCGGGCTGGGGCAGAGGGTTGGGGTGCAGGAGAGGGTACAAGATGCTGGCTCTGGGAGGGGGGCTGGGGTGTAGGAGGGGGTTTGGGGTGCTGGCTCTTGGGGGGGTCAGAACTGGGGCTTGAGGTGCAGGAGGGGGTTTGGGGTGCTGGCTCCAGGAGGAGGCTCAAGGCTGGGGGTTGGGCTGCGGCCTCCCGCTGGGCAGCACTTACCTCTGGCAGCTCCTTGTCAGTGGTGCAGTGTGGCTGCTGCTAAGGCAGGCTCCCTGCCTACCCCATCCCCACGCCTTGGGGCCACACTGGCTGCTTCCGGGAGCTTCTGGGCAGGCAGGAAGCCTGTCTTAGCGGCAGCCTTGCTGTGCCGCCAGAGATGGCGATCGGCCGGTTGGTGACCACTGCTTTATAAGCATGTTTAATACATTAGAAATAGCATTAAAATTAATTTCTGCTGCCACTAGAGGTCAGACAACATACCATCTGCTTGAAGACAGCAGAACAATGCATTGTATTTCTAGATACACCAAGCAAGAGAAATATGTTGTAAGTTTTACATAAAAAGGTATTTCAGACCATGGCACCTTCTGTATCTACTTGTCCTCTATTGGCTTTTGTGACTCTGTCCTCTCCTGGTTCTCGTCCTACCTCTTTATGCAGTCCTTCAGTGTGTCCTTTGGAGGATCCTCCTCATCCACCCTCCAACCTTCTGTGGGGGTTCCACAGGGCTTTGGTTTTGATCCCCTTCTCTTCTCTCTCTACACCTTATCTCGAGGTAATCTCATCCACAGACACAACTTCAACTACCATCTTTATGCTGACCATTCACAGATTTACCTCTCTACTTCAGATCTGTTTTCTTCTTTCCAAACTAAAATCTCAGCCTGCCTTTTGAACATCTCCTCGTGGGATGTCTGGCCATCAACTCAAGCTCATCATGGCTAAAACAGAGCTCCTAATCTTTCTCCTCCCCAAATAATCCTCTTCACTACCTCCTTTCTTGAACAATGAGGACAGCACCATCATCCTGCTTGTCACTCAAGCCCATAACTTGGGCATCATCTTCAACTAGGACCTCCCTCTAGGTCCTTGCTGTATCTAAGGCCAAGGTTTACACTATATTGGTATAACTTATGTCGCTCGGGATGTGATAAATCCATACCTCTGAGTGACTAGTTATACCGACTTAACCCCCTGTGTAGACAGTGCTATGTCGACTGGCGAAGCTGTCCTGTCAACATAGCTACCACCTCTTAGGGAAGTGGATTAACTATGCCAACAGGAGAAACTCTTCACTAAAGCTCTACAGCATCACAGCAGCACTGGTGCAGCTGGGCCACTGTAGCACTGTACACGAAGACAAGCCCTAAATGTCACTCATTCTTCCTGCATAACATCTCTAAGCCCTGGTCCATACTACGGGGTTAGGTCGAATTTAGCCATGTTAGGTTGATTTTATAATGAATGCGTCTACACAATCAACCCCGTTCCGTCGACCTAAAGGGCTCTTAAAATAGACTTCTGTACTCCTCCCTAGTGAGGGGAGTAGGGCTAAAATCGACCTTGCTGGGTCAAATTTGGGGTAGTGCAGACGTAATTCGATGGTATTGGCCTCCAGGAGCTATCCCAGAGTGCTCCAATGTGACCACTCTGGGCAGCACTTTGAACTCCGATGTACCAGCCAGGTATACAGGAAAAGCCCCGGGAAATTTTGAATTTAATTTCCTGTATGGTCATGGCGTGGCCAACTCAGCAGCACAGGTGACCATGCAGTCCCCCCAGAATTGCAAACAAGCTCCAGCATGGACCAAAAGGGAGACACTGGATCTGACTGCTGTATGGGGAGAAGAATCTGTGCAGGCTGAACTCCGATCAAAAACAAGAAATGCTAATATATATGCCAAAATCTCACAGAGCATGGTGGAAAGAAGCTACAGTAGGGACACACAGCAGTGCTGCATGAAAGTCAAGGAGCTCAGGCAAGCCTACCAAAAGACAAAGGAGGCAAACGGGCGCTCCGGGTCAGAGCCCCATGCATGCTGCATCTATGATCAGCTGTATGGCATTCTATGGGGGGACCCTACCATTACCCATCACTGTCCATGGACACCTGCAAGGGGGGAGTCTCATGGAACAGGGAGGAGGATTTTGTGGAGGAGAAAGAGAAGGAGGAGGAGGAGGAACGAGACTGCGCAGCAGGCAAGCGGTAAATCCATCCTCCCCGGCAGCCAGGACCTTTTCATCACCCTGGAGCCAATACCCTCTCAAGGCAGGATCCCTGACCCTGAAGCTGGAGAAGGCAGCTCTGGTGAGTGCACATTTATAACTACAGTACAGGGTTTAAAAGCAATAGTGTTTAATGTTTGATTTGCCCTGAAGACTTGGGATGAATTTGCAGCCAGTACAGCTACTGGAAAAGTCTGTTAATGTGTCTGGGGATGGAGCGGGAATCCTCCAGGGACATCTCCATGAAGCTCTTCTGGAAGTACTCTGAAAGCCTTTGCAGAAGGTTTCTGGGGAGGGCTGCCTTATTTTGTCCTCCATGGTAGGACACTTTATCACACCAAGCCAGTAGCAAGTAGTCTGGAATCATTGCAGCACAAAACATGGCAGCAAGTGGTCCTGGGTTTTGGATGCATTCAAGCAATATTCGGACTTTATCTTTCTGTGTTAGCCTCAGGAGAGTGATATCATTCATGGTCACCTGGTTGAAATAGGGGAATTTTTGTAAGGGAACAGTAAAAGGACCCCGTGCATGCTGGGTTGTTTTTGCTTGGCTAAAAGGGATCATCCCGGAGAACAGCCATGCAGCGGCGGGAGGGGTAAAGGGATCATCCAGGAGAATAGCCATGCAGTGGGGTGAGGGGAGGTGTGTGCTGCACATCCACCCGAAAACCGCAGCCCCTCCTTTTAAATGTGAAACCCAGCCAGCATTGCTTGCTATGGGAAAGGATGGCGTTGCAGTTTGAAACCATTCCCACATGTTAGGAAGCCAACCCCGCATACCAAAAGGCTTACCATGGCTGCCTGGAAACCGAATTCTGTTGCCCAGCCGTTTGTGATGTGACACCATACCGGCAGGTGCTCAATATAAAAGGCAAAATGCGACCTTGTACCTGTGAAAGAGTCTCCCTTATGTTCTCAGAAATGTATCATCTTAAATTTTACTCTGCCTTTTTATCTCCCCCCAGGTGCAAATGTTTCTGTGCTCCCCCTATCATCTCCGTCCCTGAGGTTATCGCAGATTAGAAGGTGAAAAAAATGCACTCGCAATGACATATTTTCCGCGCTCATGCAGTCCTCCTGCACTGATAGGGCACAGCTTAATGCATGGAGGCATTCAGTGGCAGAGGCCAGGAAAGCATTAAGTGAGCACAAAGAGCAGAGGCAGGAGGAGATGCTGAGGCTAATGGGGGAACAAACAGACATGATGAAGTGTCTGTTGGAGCTGCAGGAAAGACAACAAGAGCACAGACCTCCACTGCATTCATTGTATAACCGCCTGCCCTCCTCCATAAGTTCCATATCCTCCTCACCCAGACGCCCAAGAATGTGGGGCAGACAGAGGCTCCGGGCACCCAGCCACTCCACTCCAGAGGGTGTCCCAAGCAACAGAAGGCTGTCATTCAAACAGTTTTGATTTGTAGTGTGGCTCCAATAAGCAATATGGCCTTGTCCTTCCCTCCTCCCGCACCCCACCCCACCCGGGCTACCTTGTCAGTTATCTCACTTTTTTTTTCAATTAATAAAGAAAGAATGCATGGTTTCAAAACAATAGTTACTTTATTTCCTTTGCCAGCTGTGATCAAAGGGGGGAGGGTGGTTGGCTTACAGGGAATTAAAATCAACAAAGGGGGCAGGTTTGCAGCAAGAAGAAACACACCCAACTGTCACACCGTAGCCTAGCCAGTCATGAAACTGGTTTTCAAAGCCTCTCTGATGCGCAGCGCGCCTTGCTGTGCTCTTATAATCGCCCTGGTGTCTGGCTGCTCAAAATCAGTCACCAGGTGATTTGCCTCAACCTCCCACCCCGCCATAAACATCTCCCCCTTACTCTCCCAGATATTATGGAGCACACAGCAAGTAGCAATAGCAATAGGAATGTTGGTTGTGCTGAGGTCTAACCTAGTCAGCAAACAGTGCCAGCGAGCTTTTAAACATCCAAAGGCACGTTCTACCACCATTCTGTACTTGCTCAGCCTACAGTTGAACTGCTCCTTACTACTGTCCAGGCTGCCTGTGTATGGCTTCATGAGTCATGGCTGCAAGGGGTTGGTTGGGTCCCCAAGGATAACTATTGGCATTTCAACATCCTTCTTGCAACTGCTCGAACAGCCTGGAGTTCCTAAAGATGCAAGCGTCATGCACCTTTCCTGGCCATTCCACATTGATGTCGGTGAAACGTCCCTTGTGATCCACCAGTGCTTGCAGCACCATTAAGAAGTACCCCTTGTGGTTTACGTACTAGTTAGCAAGGTGGCCAAGATAGGGATATGTGTTCCGTCTTTCGGCCCACCATAATTAGGGAACACCATTGCAGCAAAGCCATCCAGTATGACCTGCACATTTCCCAGAGTCACTACCCTTGATAGCAGAACATCAGTGATTGCATTGGCTACTTGGATCACAGCAGTCCCCACAGTAGACTTGCCCGCTCCAAATTGATTCCTGACTGACCGGTAGCAGTCAGGCATTGCAAGCTTCCACAGGGCTATCGCCATTCGCTTCTCAACTGTCAGGGCACCTCTCATCTTGGTATTCCTGTGCTTCAGAGTGGGGGAAAGCAACTCACAAAGTTCCAGGAAAGTGGCCTTACACATGCGAAAGTTTCGCAGCCGCTGTGAATCATCCCATACCTGCAACACTATGCGGTCCCACCAGTCTGTGCTTGTTTGCCGGGCCCAGAATTGGCGTTCCACTGTATCAACCAGCCCCACTGCCGCCATGATGTCCCAATTGCCATAGCTCGTGCTTTCAGGAACATATGTGTCCATGTCCTCATCACAATCATCCTCATGCTGGCGTCTCTTAGCCCGGTTCTGCACCTACTCCAGGATAATAAGCGAGGTGTTTACAATGCTCACAACAGCAGCGGTGAGCTGAGCGGGCTCCATGCTTGCTGTGGTATGGTGTCTGCACAGGTAACCCAGGAAAAAAGGCACGAAATGATTGTATGCCATTGCTTTCACGGAGGGAGGGAGAGAAAGTGGGAGGGAAGGGCGACTGACGACATGTACCCAAAACCACCCTTGACAATGTTTTTGCCCCATCAGGCATTGGGCACTTAACCCAAAATTCCAATGGGCAGCGGAGACTGTGGGAACAGTGGGATAGCTACCCACAGTGCACCGCTCCATAAGTCGATGCTAGCCACGGGTATTGAGGACACACTCCACCGACTTAATGCACTTAGTGGGGACATACACAATCAACTGTATAAAATCGATTTCTAAAAATCGACTTCTATCAAACCGACCTAATTTCGTAGTGTAGACATACCCTCAGATACAGCATTTCTTATCCATCTGCTCAGCTAAAACCCTCATCCTGGCTGTTTTCCTCTCACATCTCAGTTACCACAGCATACTTCTCTCTGGCCTTGACAAGTGTGATCTGGCTTTGTTCTGGGTTTGTGCAGTGCCTGGCCCAGGAGCAGGTTTCCTAGGCCCTATGATACTGTAAATAATAATATACAACTGGTGCCAATATTATATTTGTTTAACAGACTGTTACCAAACACCCACCTATGCAGCAGAAAGCATGTGTATTTCTTGAAAGTACAGTTAGGGTGTGGACAAAGTCCCATATGTCAATGACTTTGAGCCCCTCACTCCATTTCCCATTGCCTCACATTTAATCGTGACTGAAATGTGTAACCGTGTTTGTATTCTCTTCGCACCTTAAGTAACATTTTACCAGAATGTCTTATTTATATATTTAATATAAGAACTCCCTGCTCTAGTATTCCTCTCTTTATAAGAGATGCAGTCCCCATACATTTGTACAGGATGTTGTATTAATAATGATTCATGCTGCAATCCATAGACAAGGAATACTTCCCCGAGACACCTTACAGTACTTAGTATTTCATAGGGCTGTCTATCATTTCCTCCTTCCCAGGTTGATTGGAAAGGAAATTACAATCTTTAGTTTGGTTGAGTTCAGTTGCAATCCTTTCTCTGATCAGCTAGCACTATCAAGGCTGCCCCTCCATCCAACTGCAGTCTCAGAGCTGTGGAAGATATAGGATTGTCCTTTCTGTTTCACTGAGATCCTGGCATGGCGGCTTAGGTTTTTCAATAGGGCTATCTAGTCATTCACTATTCAGCATCAGTAAATTTTTATAAGCAACTTCTAGTGCTAGATGGATTTCTGGAAAATTCAAAGAAGAAAGGTTGACTTGCCAAGATGGCTGGTGTATGAAAGGCATTGTAGTGTATTGCCTGTTCACCTGAGTCATATCTACTATAAATGGAACTATTCCAGAATGACAAGGGAGGGGTGAGAGAGAAAAAAGCTCCTCTTTTAAAGAGCTAATTAAGCAGACCATGCTAACTCAGTGAGGGCTCAGTGCTACACAACCCATTATTTTGTCAGTATTCAGATTGTATCTAGATAACAAGTTGGCCAGAACCTTATCAACAGGGAAAATGGAAAGATAGGGGTTATCGTCTGTTCTTTACAGTGATGTCAGGTAAGGGCTGACCACACCAGAACAGAGGGCTAATCTCACCAGAAACCTGAAGCTGGGAAATAAAAATTCGTTTTCTGGAGTTAAGCCTCCAAATCCCGGACAACTTGTACATTAAGGCGGCAGATGGTGAATCTGCTGCCACTATTAAGACATATGGCTCCGCACCGGCTTCCATTTGTCCTGAGTGAACTAAAACTAGGGAATCTGGCATGCAAGTGAGAGCAGCCAAACCAGTGAAGCCCAAATCTGACTTCCTTTGGGATGTTATGGTTTTGTTAAGTCATTTACTCAGTTGGCAGCTTACCTTGCAGCAGCATGGATTTGGCTGCAAACTGACTGATTCTTGGCCCTAAAATGGGCTGTGAGGGCAGTGAGTGGAGAGATTAATTATGAACAGATGATCAGAAGAATGTAGCCGTTTTTCCCCATCAGTGTATTTTGTCATTCACATGCATTCACTGAATAGTTTGCATGAGCATATTTCAGCCCACGGGTTGTTTGCAAACTCCATATTTGTGACAGGTGAGTAGTCACTCATGATAGGGTATTTGTTTCTGCTCCCTGGTTGGATGTCTACAACTTTTTTAAAGAGGTCAATGACGAATGGTGAATGGCAAATAGGTCCCTGTTCTGATTGCCGCTTATGCAGGTTCAAGGTGGTGTATGTGTGCAAAAAACTAGCCTCGATGTTTCACCTGCTAGAGCCACTAGGAGAATCTTCAGCAGGGGACGTGCAACTAGTTTCTACTCCGTTTGTGCTCCTGGGCAGTGCAAAGAACTGAGAGTACGTCTACACTGGAGCTGGGCGTACATTAAAAATAGAAATATGGCTACTGCAGCTGGAGCAGTGGGAGGGGCTTGCCATCCATGTACTTAGGGTCTTGGACCTGATTGTACTGGGTGGCAGCGAGCTCGTCCCTCTGCTCATGCCACCCTTGCTACACTTCTATCTTTAGCGTGCCAGCTGGATCGGAGCTAGCATGGGTGTGTCTATTCAAGCTGGAAATGACACCTACATCTCCAGTGTAGGCATACCCTGAGAGTGGGGCAGAAGATCTACCCTATAAGCCCAAGAGAAGGAAACCCCCAAATGTCTGAATTCTGTCTGGGAGGGCTAGAACTCAGTTTGGAACATGAGCTGTTAATTACTGATTGTTCACGTTGCTGGCGGTTCTGGGGGGGAAATGGCTTGGGGCCAAACGAAATGTTTTGATTTTGTGTAAAGACGTTTGACTTTTTCAGACTTTTTCCTCCCACCTCCCGTCTTTTTTTTTTTTTTTTTTTTGACAGAAACAATTCAGTGGAACTGATACAAATTTTTGAAACATTTTGGTGTTACCAAATTTGCCTTTATTGCCAAAAAAGCTTCCGCCAAAAAATTCCACCCACCTCTAATTGCAATCCAGTTTTGCTTTGCCTCCTTAAGGTTTAGCAAGATTCAGAAGTCCTGTGTCCCTTCACATGTTGAGCAATATAATGAAAAATCTGATAGGAGACTCCCCCACAGGCCTGTGAGAACAAATGCAATAAAAGACTAGATTAAATCCCAAAGGTATAGAAGTAAAAGAGGGTGATTCTTGCAAATATATATGGTTGGATTTAAAAATGAACAGCCCTCATGTCTCATCCATCTTCATACCCCTTTGGTGTTTACTCTCCCATGGACATGTAAGCAATTGAGCTCTGCTCAATTTACAGAGAGCCAGAGCTCAAGGGCCATGTACCTCTTAAGTCTGTCTTAAGAGGGATTTAACTGTTGCATATGACTTGCATTGGCCTTCTGCTGCAGCGTGGATTCATGGGAGGCTAACTTTAAACAGAGCAGTAAATGACCAGACTAAACTGTGGCCCCACCTTTCCCTACCAGGCTGTCAATGAAGACACACCAGGATTTTGTGTCTATGGCTAAGCAATGAGAAGGAAAATACAGCCCAGTAAGTGAAATACCCTGACTATATTTTATACAGATGTGACACTGCTTGACTCAGCATAAGAACGGCCATACTGGGTCAGACCAAAGATCCATCTAGCCCAGTATCCTGTCTTCCGACAGTGGCCAATGCCAGGTGTCCCAGAGGGAATGAACAGAACACGTAATCAAGTGATCCATCCCCTGTTGCCCATTCCTGATGGCAGGGGCACAGGGTTAGCAGAAACACTCCCAGAGTGGACATTAAATAAACCAGGCGAGGATCTGATCATACACTTTGCAACTAGAACTGTGCATGTACAATTGACTAGGGTGATTACAAATGAACTCGGCCAGTGGATCTGACAGCAGCCTCGATTCTCTCTGAATGATTCCTCAGGCAAAGCCTGAATGGCCAGAAAGGATGAAGTGGTCCCATTATTTTTAACGTTGACAGTCATCTTTCTGGTGACAGCATATCATTTCTCTCTGACATCTTGCGGGCTCTGCTACTGGGCACGGTTATAAACCTTTAGGAGAAAAGTAGTAGGTTTAATGAACGAACTAACGAACGAACTAAACTACGTTTCACTCCCTTTCTCTATCACCTCAGCTATTCAGTAACTCCCTGGCTCCTGGCCTAGTTATCTGGGTGCCAGAGCCTTCTTGGGCCTGGTCTACACTGTGAAAAATGTCATAATCTGAGTGCTGTAGTTAAGTCGACCTAACCCCTGGCGTAGACGCAGCTAGGCCGACGAAAGAATTTTGGAAACCTAGCTACCGACTGCCTCTCGGAGAGGTAGCTTAACTACACTGCTGGAAAGAGCCCTTCCATCAATGTAAGAAGAAGAAGTGTCTACACCACAGCACTATGCTGGGCACTGCTGCTGCGCCATAGCTGGGCTGCTGCAGCGGCTAGACATGCCCTCAGTCTCTTAAACCCCTGTTGTCTTGGGCAATATTTACTCCTGCTGGTATAGGGGAGGGCTGAGGATAAAATGACTCTCGCTCTAGATGGCTGTGGAGGCTTACAGGGAACCTGGTCAGGGCTTTGTACAAATCAGATTGTGCTCTTCTCAGTGGAATTAATAATAATGTCAGACCCACGCATACTTGCAAAACACAACTCTCCAGTGCAGCTTAGTTGCTATGGGCAACCGTCGAATGCCAAGCTCTTAGAACACTGCTCCAGCACCCAACACCACAAGGTACCCGGAGGAAACATGCCATGAAAGCCAAGTGGTGATAAGCGGGGTCCGCTCCACTGTAGCTGCACTAGAGATAGGAAATTTAAGCCACCCAGGTAGAATTAAAGGAACGCAAAAGTAAACAGTCAGGTTACTGTTCTCAAATGCTTGTGAAAGGATATTGAAAGGTATCCAGATTTTATTTGTATCCAAAAACCGAAATATAGTTTGATTGAAGCCCTCTGGGGATTTGAATGTGGACTTTGCCAGGTCATATACACGCTTGACTTGAAGGCGGTTCCAGATAAAGTTTTTCTTTTTCCTCTTATCTCAGTTGATGCTATCATTTGTTCCTTGTATTTCCCTTAGCCCTGTGACCAAGAGGAATGTGGTGTTGTAAAAACTACCTTAGGGAGAAAACTGCCTTCTTGTTGCTGTTAGCTGCTGGCATGGTATCAATGAGGTGAAAGGTTCAGGATTAAAGGTCCCCGTTGAAGCAGCATTGATCCAATAAAGCATATTTAGTGGATTTCCCATTGATCTCTCTGGGAAATGCTGGTGGAGGATGCATGGTCTTGTGGCTAAGGCACTGAACTTGGGCCTGTGAAATTTGGATTAAATTCCTGAAGTTGCTTAACCTCAACGTGCCAATTCACAGGGTTTGGGGCTCGGTGGTGGGTAATCGGGACTATCATGATCCCTGGCCCAGCCTGAGCGCCTGCCTCTGCCCAGCACTGGCGGCCCCCGAACTCTTCCCTCGTTCGTGGGCAGGGAGTGCCTTTGAGGCGTGCCAGGGTGCCTGGTGGGTGACAGGCAGGGCTGCCAGGTGATCTGGTCGAGGCACTCAGCAGGCTGCTGAGGCAGAGGGTGTCTGTGGGAGCTGTCTGTGGCACCTGCCTGGTCTCTTCTCCTGCTCGCTGGCCCTGGTCCCTGCTGAGGCAAGGGGCCACACACACTCTGCGGGGCCCCTCTCCCTGACAGACACATGTTAATAGTGGGCTGCAGTGCCTATTGTAGCTGCACAGGTGGGTGTGAAGGAAAAAAGTTTGGGAACCCCGGTCTAGGAGCCTGAAATGCTTCCATTTTTCATTGAGCTGAGAGATGAATCATTCCAGTTAGTCCATTTTCTTTACATTTTAAAATAAATGCCTGAGTGTTAAAGAAACTTTGAACTTAAAAACAGACTGCAAGCTTCCTTCGCACTGTTTTCTACAGAGAGATGCCAGGTTGTTTTATTGCTGCTATTCTCTTACATGAAATAATTACTCCCAGTACTACGCCCTAACCTAGTAAGTGGGCAGACAGTGGAAATATGTTGGCTTCTCTGAGCATAGTAAAACAAGAGCATGTTGTGTAAAAAGCCGAGGGAGACAGGAGGGGAGATGATGTTCATCGTGTCACTCCTCATTAAGCTACCTAATGACCAACTATGCCTAGGAAATGTTAAAATGTATTTACCAAGCAGATGGTTCAAGAGACTTTTCTACACCAGAGAATTTTGGTGAGCTCACCACTTTGTGGACTCTCTAGTGCTCCTATGATTGCCCCAATGCGCTGACCTGTTCACGCTGGCAAAGGGTCCCTAAAAGTCTAGTCTTTCTCAGGGCAAGGTTTCCCTGACAAAGCAGCAAGGAAGACAATCATAAGGCTGACATCCAAGGGCCCACTTGCCAGCCCTGGCATAGGGAGCATGCATAGGATGAGAATGGAGGTAGGAGAGTCATGTAGGGGGCAGGGCCACAGCACGCAGCACTGGGGGGACTCCAGGCAGCGCTTCTGCCCATAAGGCAGCCAAATGAGACTGCTGTAATTTAGGCTCCCAGAGCTCTGTAAGTTACACTGGGAACCTCACCAGCCCCTGGAGCAGCCCACACTCAGGAGGGTGCAAAGGTGGCTTACAGCCTCCTTGACTCATCTCTCCCTCTGGGCTGCGAGTTGTGTGCGGCACTCTGACAGTGTGTCTACACTGGAGCTGTAATTTCCAGCTTGAGGAGACCTCCCTGTGCTAGCTCTGGTCGAGTCAGCATGGTAAAAATAGAAGTGTAGCTGTGGCTGTGCAAGGAGAGGGAGGGGCTAGCTGCCCAAGTACAGACCTAGGGCCTTGGACGGGGGGGGGGGGGGGGGGAGGGGCGAGCCTGTCCCGCTGCTTGCACTGCAGTGGCTACACTTCTATCTTTAGCGGGCTGGCTCAATCAGAGCTAGCACAAGTGTGTCTCCTTCAGCTCGAAATCACCCCTCCAGCTGCAGTGTATATATACACGTTGAGGCCCAGTCCAGAATTTCACCCGTTGTGTCTACTAAATTGGCACCAACCGTGTGTAGACATTCACCCCACTGTATGGATTGTACCTGCTCTGCACAAGGATAATCACTGTGCCAGTCTCCACTGGGCAGTGCCCGATGTCGCAGTTGCAATGAGGAAATTAGTCTCCCATCACCATCCCAGACTACAAGGGTCATTTGCTAGGTAGCCTCTCTAGTCAGGTTTCTGTACTCTACTTTGCCAAGGCTCAGTTTCCGGGAAGCCGCATGCTTTCTTTCCATCATCCACTTCTTTGTGCTCTCCCTGTTCCCAAGCCACTCTTGGAGCACGACTGAGAAGATTCCATGCTGTGACCATGCTGCACGCTGGCCCAGGACAGATGCCAGCACATGGGGCAATAGCATTCCGGCTCTGCTCTGTAATTTAGAATCCTTTGCCGTATGACCAGGTGTGCAGGTGTCTTGCCCGGGAGCCTATCACTCTCTCCAGAACACTGTCAGGAGAAGATAAGGATCTGAAAGGCCACACCTCCAGTCCTGGGCTGTCAACACCTACTCCGTGGAAGGAAGGAAAACTTCCCCTTCCATGGTGACCTTGGTCACCTCCTGTGCACTTACAGCCTAATCTAAGCCCACTGAGTTCTTTCCACTGACTTCAATAGGCTTTGGATCATGCCCTTACAGACCCAGATTTAATCATGGAACAAATCCAAGGCGCCTGGCTGTTGATACCAGGACTTAACTACCAGGAACCAAATTCTGCTCTAAAGGGCAAATCCTGTCCCCTGCGCCAAACTCAGGTACAGGGGTGTGGCAGGGACAACGCCACAGGGGTTGAAGGGAAAGAACATTCCTCCAGACTGGGGAGCAGCAGTAAGCAGCTGTATAACTATTCCTACGCTTTCAGTGTTGCAACAGCCGTCCACAAGAGAAAACTCCAATAGGACAGCTCAGTGAGAGAAACACTGTATCTGCGCATTCTCCCATCAGTGTGGGAGGATCCCCATGGAGCTGGGATGTGCAACCCAAGAGCTGCTTATCCCTTACATGGGTTCTGGCATCCTGGCATCATTCCCCTTGTGGAGCAAAACTCCCCAGGGCTGTCCCTTTGCCCGTAAGTGACACCTCTGCAGCCCTATGGCCCAGTGCTTCTAGAATGTTCTTGCGTTTTGTTGAGGCAGTTTCGATATTGCAAATCCCCTGGGTTATATATATACTCTGTATTGTCTATAGACCCGTACACCTCTTTTCCCCTGGCAGATCACTTCAGATGGCTGTGGGTTGTGTTCCTTTTGTTCAGGGTTTTTTTTTCTTAATTTGACAGAGATAAAAATAGTAAAAAGAGTGTGAGCGGGACTGTCTTTTTTTAAAATTTCTCTTCCCCTAAGTACAAGGGGTACTGGGCTTGCTTTTTTCATTTGAAAAGTGGAGAATTTTCCTGTGATCACAATTCACTTTTGTAGGCATGGCTCCTCTGAGGCAGCTCCCTGGGGTTCTGGCAGCTGTTCCCCAGGACAAGTGAAACTGACATGGCTTCCCCTCCTCCTCATTTTAAAGATTAAGAAAACCTTTACCCCTCTCTCCCCCTGTGAAGAGATTATTAAAGAAAGGGGTCCAGGCTCTTTGCTGAGTCTGACTTAGGCTGGGCTCCTCAGAAAGCGGGGCTGTAAATTATAGGTTCCTGATTCTTTGCTGCAGTCCTGAACAGTTTATCGGCTTCTGGCCTGCCTTGACTGGACAGGCTGGTTATGGTCGCCTAGTGACCACAGGCAACCTGGGGATTGCTGGCTTCACCCTGCAACTGCTCCTCCAGCCTGTTCCTCCTCTGCCCTGTCACGTCCCCTGCACTGGGAGAGAGCTCTGGCAGCTCTCCACTTGCCAGGGACTCCCCAGTGCCGGGGTGGCCTCTGTTGGAGTTACAGGAGTTTTTGCTCCCCTGACTCCATGCTAGTGACGGAAAGGGAGCAGAATGGGCCCCAGGCATGAACAGGCAGAATGTCAACCCCACAAACCTGTGTTGCAGCACTAGTGATAAAGAATGAGATCCATTCATAATAAAACGATTGTGGGCCTAAGCTCGGTCACAGAAACCACCATAGGAGCAGAATCAGCCTACGAAGGCTTCCATGACATGCGTTTTTTCTTTACAATACCTAGGTCAGATCCTTAGCCAGTGGTCATTGGGACAGTACCATTGTGGAGCTATGCTGATGTGTACCCCCACCCAGGAAGTTTTCAATAATCTCATGATTTCACTTTAATGTATGGAAATTAAACAGTGAGATTACAACAGGGTTTTTGTGGGCTGGCGGCACATGGGCTACATGCATTAAATATTGAACCTTGTAATGAGATGCAGCTGGGACTTACACAGAGCCGCTTTTCCTCTTATTGCTTCTAGCAAATTTTGAAGTGCTGGAAAGGGCCCGGGTATCCCTGAGCAATACTGAAGAACACCAAAGGCTGGAGAAGAGCCTCCTTAAATCTCCCCCAGCAGTTTCCCCCAAAACTTTACTTCTCCTCATATTCCCGGGAAGATCCTCAACTTCCTGCTCAATTCAGAAGAAAATAAACCTCTTGGAGAACAAATTTTTTAAATATAATGGGCCAAATTCCTCAGCTGGTACAAATTGTGCAACTCCATTGAAGTCCGTATCTGAAAGGCTATTTTTCGGAGCTGAGTCAATGTAGTGATATCTGTTTACCCCAGCTGAGAATGCGGCCCATCACACGTTTTAGGCTCACACTGCAGCTGTTCTATTCACATGCTCTGGTTCATCTTCACTAGGAGAGACAGTCTGTGGCGAGAGAGTTGTCCTTTCAGTGTAAGAGAAGAAGATTTTTTTTAGGTGGTGGTGGTTGGGGAAATAATTCACAATCATTCCCAGGCAAGGCCAGCTTCTGTTGTCCTGCCTGTTGTGACCCTTATAGGTTCACCATCATGGGGGCCTATGAGCATACTGTATACAAATACCCCCTATGGCCACACCAATTACTAAGGAGGGGTTCCCTGTCCTGCAGTCTTTAAGATCCAGTTACAAGCGGTGACCACAGACTGATTCTCTTCAGAACCAGAAGTGGTCTTTCTCCCTCCTTGGATTGAGAGAGGCTGGGAAGTATAAAAGACAGGATTCTAAATGCCCTCTGGCATGTACAGTCAGTGTCAATTCAGCTGTACCGAGGGAACTGGTGTGGTTAACCCAGACAGAGAGAACACACCTTGTTTCTTTTGCCCCCAATTTCAGTCATGTTTTGATCACATTTTTACTGAGAAATGTGACAGATGTCACATCATTTTAAAAAGGCAACCGCTTTTCACAACATTTTTCATTTTTGAAAAAAGCCTTCTTTTTAATGAAAGAGTTTTTTGTTTAAGAACTATCGACCAGCTCTACTTCTAATACAACTTACACCCACTTTGTGGCCCCTTTACACTGGCTGAGCGGTGAAAATGGGATTGTGGTGTAAATGGGAATTGGGCTTTTTATTTTAAAGCCTGCCACGTTATGCTGTGATTCATTCTGTGCCCTCGTGCTGTTGAATGGCACAGCCCTACCTAAGTATTCAAAGCCTCTGAGCAGCACCTTCCTGTTACAAATATTTCAGCAATCTAAGTTGTCTTACTTGTTTTTCCAGTCAGATGTTTTTGTGGCACGCCGCCATATCTGTGGTTTCCTTTCCTCCATTTTTGTGTTATTCTTTTTAAGGAGCTCACAAGTGCCCAGGGGTGACACAGAGGAGGTCTTTCTCTTGGCAATTGCAGTGCTCTGTAGGTTCCTTTTCTTAAAGTCTATCATCACCTATTATCTCTGACCACTTTGTGAGCAGGAGGGGGGAGGGGGCATTTTTATGGCCCACCCAGGAGAGTAGAGAGCCGTGTGTATGTGTCTGGAAATGTCAGTGGGGCTTAGGCACTTTTGAAAATGTTAGCCTATGTCTAGAAATTACCCCTTAGAATTCAAAGTCGTATTCTGAACAGTCCAAACAAGCTTGTTGTTGTTTATATTTTATTTCTATTACAGTAGCACTGAGAAGTTGAAGCCACCATCAGGACTGGTAGTGTTAGGCATCCTAAACACAGCTAGTCTCTGTCTTGTCAAAATTGAGGTTCTCTTCCTTTGTTTTCAACCACTCGTTGCCCTTGAAGATCACTCCCTGGAGAATGAACCCTCTCCTATATTGCAGATGTTCAATACCTAGAAGATTAGTTTCAAAATATCCATGGGAGATTCATCGTTACAATTCCAGGTTATCCACCTTCCACACCCTGAGCTAGTGTATTGGGTTTGTTCAACAACAAGGTAGTTTACTTCCTGACCAAGTTAACACCCTTGTCTTTGGACCAGCTGTTTTACATCCTGTGGACTCTCAGGAGTCATTATTCTTAATAGACTTCCAGTCTTCCTGTTGACTTTGTTATTGCTCAAGATTCAGGAAGCCTATTATGTCAGGTGTAACAAGGTCTTTGGTTTAAGGTAACCCACACAAGTGAGATCAGTGTTTCAAGAGTCAGCAGAATATGTGACGATAATTGTTATAGTGAATACAAATGAAAATCCTCAATTCAGGTAAAACAGTTAGAAACTTGAGTTAGAGTAAGTGAACAAGCACACACCTTTCCTCACCCAGAGCACTACTTTAAACCACAAGTGGTTCCATTACCTTCATTGGGCCTATTTGCAGAATGAGGTTACTCCATTGCACTTGGCAATGTACAGTATTATACTAACGTGAGACCTCACTATAGCACACCACTGCATTGTGACGTATTTCCTGTCAAGGACCCGCCTCTTTTTGGTAAGAATTACTGAGCCTGCAGTGCAGACTGATTACTAAAGGGAGAATAGGCATTAAGGGAGCCAGAGATTCTTACCTTTAAAAAAGCTCTGAAAACAGAGAAAGGGACATATCTGAGCGTGAAGCACCCTAGTTGTTATACCATGTTGGTTGTGCATCGTTTTATCACACTCACTATTCCCCATTGCTTTGCAAGATGGAACGCATTCTTTAACATGTTTCACTGGCATGGAAACAAGTGTGTGACTGTATGTGACTTCTGGCAATGGGTAAGATTTCAAAATAGGCATTAAGAAAAAAACAGCTTTTTGTGAAACCGCCTTGGCCCAGATTGCAAAAGTAGCATGGGGAAAAAAAAACAAGGTAGGTAGGGTGTGTGTGTGTGTTTGTGCGTGTGGCCTTCCTGTCACAATGAAACAGGAATGATCATCCTAAATCAATTAAACATGCCTTTCATCTCTAGTACACTTAAATTGGAGATGTCATGCAGGACAAGAATTAAACTAGAAACATCAACTTCAGTTGTAGGGAGTGAAGCTGAAAACTCGTGAAGGGAAAAACAAGGGTTGTGTGTATGATAGACAGTATTCAGTTAAATTTTGCAGCTCTTCTTTGTATCATTCCCAATCAAAACTCCCAGTGGACTACAGCATTTGGCCAGCTGTGACTCATTTCAGCACTGCATTCAGATCTGCTACTCTCTTTTTAAAAATGGCATCAGAATTAATTCAGAACCAACATGCTTACTTTGTTTTTGACTTTTCTTTTAAAACACTATTGTGTGAATAATAACAGAGGCTCTACGCAACCATTTGAGGTGGGAAATAATATCCTGACTGCCTGAAATATTTGACTTTTCTCCTGAGCAAACCTGGAATGCCCTTAAAATTGTGGATTTGCAAGGCAGAAACCTAAAAGGATTAATCAAGAAGTCAATAAGTAGTGGAAAATAACATGAGTGAAACTCACTGGACAAAGCATGTTCTGAAAAATATAAGCAAATAATATACATACCTTAACCATGGAGCTATAACCGGTACCTCCATAATTATCTAAATCCTTACAGGCCCAATGCTATGAGTTGTTGAGCATGTACTGTAAAGCGTTGAGTGTCCTTCCATTGAACTCCCACTGAAGTCAAAGGCCCTGAGTAGTGAAGTGAGGAAAAGCACAGACCAACATCAAGTGCTCAGACCCTTACTTTTTTCTACCTCGGGTAGTGTTTGTCGTATATAATTTTGCCCAGACATCCAGACCTCCAGCAGAGCTAATGGCCCCATCAAAGAGATGCTGAGCCAGGAGTGCCCTCTGTTCCCAGGGAATTCAGCTGGCAGTGGAAGGCCCCCAACAGCCCCTGCTAAGCTTGGGCCCTAACAGAACTCTTTCAGCTCGTGATTCCTGGCCAACAAATGAACAGCCAGTGTTCTCTGCAGCAGGGAGAGGGGCTCATGAGCTCATTCTGGTCCCACTCCAGGATTACACTTAAGCACATGCTTAATTTTAAGCATACGAATATGCTCATTGAAGACATTGGCTCAAGTGCATTGCTTTATCCAGGCTTCTGTGCTGTTTTCAGAGGCAGGGTTAGAGTAAGTGAACAAGCTATTGCCACTGAAATATTGTCTGGAAATCTCTTAGCGTTCTTATGATAACTGGCCCTGAAATACTAGAGGACTCCAGGAATCTGGAATATTCATTTTGCAAAACATACCCTTATTTCTAGACTACAGTCTGAATGCACATAGTTCCTTTCCTGTTCGAGGCACAGTGGTACTTACAGGAGGCGGGAGCAGCTCCTATTTTTGCAGTACTTCAAACCCACAAAATAATGTAAGATGTTCATGAAATCTCCAGCTTCACTAGCCGCACTTGCCCTTAGTTCCAGTCAGTGCTTGCAAAGTGCTTGCCCCGCTACACCACCAACCGGACTTTGCAAACAGACATCTGTGTTAGAACGTCTTGGCCAGAATCAGGCTTCCTGAGTTAATACACTGAAGGAAATTGCTCTCTGTTGCATTTTCATTTTTTTTTTTTTAATTTATTCACTCTCAGCAAGAAAATTAAGCCCGACTTACAAAATATGCTTCAATTCTATGTATAGCCTGTAGGCAGGGTGGCCAACTTTCTAATTGCACAAAACCGAACACCCTTGCCCCGCCCCTGCCATGCCCCTTCTCTGAGACCCTGCCCCCCACTCACTCCAGCCCCCACCCTCACTCACTTTCATTGGGCTGGGGCCGGGGGTTGGGGTGTGGGAGGGAGTGAGGGCTCCGACTGGGGGTGTGGGCTCTAGGGTGGGGCTGGGGATGAGGACTTGGGGTGCAGGAGTGGTCTCCAGGCCGGGGTAGGGGATTGAAGTGTGGGAGCGGGCCCAGGGCTTGGGCAGGGGGTTGAGGTGTGGGAGGGAGTGCAGGTTCTAGCTGGGAGTTTGGGCTCTGGGGTGGGGTGTGGATGAGAGGTTTGGGGTGCAGGAGGGGGCTCGGAGCTGGGGCAGGGGGTTGGAGTGTGGTAGGGGGTGAGGGCTCCGGGATGGAGTTTGGGTGCAGGAGGGGGTGTGGGGTGTGGGCTCTGGGAGGGGGCTCAGAGCTGGGGTAGGGGGTTGGAGTGCAGGAGGGGGTGCGGGGTTCAGGCTCTGGGAGGGAGTTAGGCTGCGGGAGGGTGTTTCGACCTGGGGCAGGGGATTTGGGGTGCGGGCTTTGGCCAGGTGGCACTTACCTCAGGCGGCTCTTGGTCAGTGGTGTAGTGGGGCTAAGGCAGGGTCCCTGCCTGCCCTGGCTCCGCGCTGCTCCCGGAAGTGTCTGGCATGTCCAGCCCCTAGGCGCAGGGACAGCCAAGTGGCTCTGCACAGTGCGCACTGCCCGCTCCCGCAGATGCCGCCCCCGTAGCTCCCATGGCCCTAGTTCCCGGCCAATGGGAGCTGTGGAGCCAGCGCTGGGGGCGGGGGCAGTATGTGGAGCTTCCCTGATCACCCCTACATCTAGGGACCGGACATCCTGGCTGCTTCCAGGAGCAGTGCAGAGCCAAGGCAGCAGGGAGCCTGCCTTAGCCCTGCTACACCACCAACCGGACTTTTAACAGCAGTGCTGACCAGAGCCACCAGGGTCCCTTTGCCCAGTCGAAAACTGGACACCTGGCAACCCTACATGTAGAATTAAAGGTGTTCCTGTGTTCAGCTCAGAAAAAGGACTGATTCTCCTCTCACTTACATCAGTGCATTACTGATGTAAATCCACTGACTGTGCTGGGAATTGTGCCAGATTTATGCTGGCATAAACAAGAGGCAATCAGGCTCCTGGTCTTTAGACTTATATGGTGGATGTGCCAAATACTGAGGCTAAAAATGTCATTAGACATATCAAAGTTAGCTAACATGCTTCTTTTGTCTCTCAGATCCTCTGAAGTTGCAGATGATATAGGTCTACTCCATATGACAGTCCATGGGGCAATCCGCTGGTGGTTATCCAGGAGACAGGAAAGCAGGTTGATAAGGGAGCGGGGAAGGTTAGGTAGATGCCACGTTTTAGCGACTGTTTAGTTTTGCAAAGTTTCTTTGAAAAGATTATTATTTTAGACTTTGCAGACTCATGCAATCCACTTCTCATCCTGGCTGCTCAGGGGATTCAGCACAGAATTCTGAAGCTGGTGCATATTTCTCGGCGCTATTTGCTAATCATCTTTAAAGCCTTTTGACAATCTATGCTAATTTATTTAATTGGTGGAGATGACTATTTTACTGCAAGGCGGTGTGCAATCCATACCATGACTCA
The DNA here is from genome assembly GCF_965140235.1 of Caretta caretta. Lineage (NCBI taxonomy): Eukaryota > Metazoa > Chordata > Testudines > Cheloniidae > Caretta > Caretta caretta. The sequence continues at coordinate 47,636,871 of NC_134206.1, read as the reverse complement.
CACCTGATTGGCCTGGAGTAAAATAACATAACATGGGCGTTTTGTGCCCTGGCCTCCTAATGAGCCCGCAACAAAAGGAAGAAAGGTAAATGCAGGCTCCTTGCTCTCTGTGTGCTTGAACATCTGTTAGCTGCAGAGCAATGCATGCAATGCGAACACTTCTTGTAGGCTGTTATTTTGAACTCAGAGCGGATACCAGGGCTTGTGGAATGCATATTTACAAAAGTCCTTATTTTACTGTGTCGAGTTGCCATGGAAATCTGTGACACATAAATCTGACTTTGGTAACTGTCAGTCATCTTTTGCAACAAGCAAGGCAGATTGCTGGGTTCAAGCTGCTTTTGTTGATTCTGCACTAAAAATCCTTGGCCCGCAGACGGCCTGATTCTGACATGTCGATTAGTGCTTTACTCCACAAGTAGACACACTGATTTCATTGGGATTACTCATGGAATAAGGTACTACTCAAAGAGCGTAAGTGTGGCCCAAAATCAGGCCTGTATCAGGGTTTTGCCCAATGAGACCTGATCTGGCCTCTACTGAGTTCAGTGGGAGCAGGATTAGATCTTCAAATACGTCTACACTGCAGTCACTGGGTGTGATTGCAGCTCGAGTAGACACACCTGAGCTAGTTTTTATCTAGCTAGCTTGGGTCCTGGCACAGTGGCGCTGTGGGAGCGTGGGCTTCAGCGCAGGCGAGCCCCATGAATAATTACCGTGTACCACTGTGCACTGCTGCGTCTTCACTGCTCTGGAACCTGAGCAAAGCTCAGCTCTTTCTACGAGTTGCAGTTGTCACACCCTGTGATTGCAGTATAGACATTCCCTTAGTTTGTCAGGAACTGGATATCACCCTTCCTGTTTTAAAATATGTGATCTTGTAATGAAAGACGTCTCTGATCACCGATCAGTCTTCTACATCCCTAGAGCATTCCAATATGCCTGTCCCCAAAAGCCAAGGATTAGAAAATACTGATCGTGTGCTACAGCTGACTATGATTTCATCTCAAAGAACCTAACCTTTGTCCATCCTCCAGATCAACAGAACATAGGGCCTTAGTCACTGCCTGCCTTTGCTAATTAAAACAGTTTGGCTGACAAGATTGTGACCCAAGAACCACTGATTAGCAGCTGGCAGAGGACACAAGGCTGCATAAGGGTTACAGGGATCCCCTGGGTCTCGTATTTATATACTAGTTCACCAAGGAATGTCATGTAAGGTTTCTATTGAAGGCCTGAGCCACACAGGTCATCATAGCCATTGTGAAATGTATGTGTGGATAATACGTAAGGAGATAGGTATATATGTTGGAAATTATGTTCCTAAGGCCTTGTAATTAAAGGCAGGTCTCTCAGCTGCTTATCTGCCTAGCTGATTGTGTGTCTTACAATAGAAGTCCATTAGCATGCTGAGTAAAATGCTAATGAAGCGATTACAGGGACTTCAGAAGGAAAAATTAACAGGAAGAGATAAACAGCGGGCCGGGGGATGCGACGGGGAAAGGGGAACGAACCCTGTTTTACAGGTGAAGACCAAAGGACGGGTCTGATATATCTGGGCATGCGTAAAGATGCCCGGGCATCCTCCATCTCAGGAGAGAAGTTGCCAGTGGGTTTGGTCTCATGAAAGAGAGTCTCAGCCATTCTGGTTGAAAAACACCATGAGAAGGACTTTGGGGTAAGGAGTAAGGAATATCTTATTAGATAAGAGAACACCTTGTTAGTTGAGTTTAGGCCCTAGAATGTGTGTTAGTATTTTATTTTATCTGGAGCCCTTTGTTTCCAATGTTTCTGCTTGCTATTATTTAAATCTCTGTTCTTTATTAGATAAACTTATATTTGCTTTCTCTGTAAACAAATATAAGTGACAAACTGCTCTTTAGTGGCTCAAGAGCGTGAGTACCAACCTCAGGGCAGACTATGAAGAAGCAGGGCCCAAACCCCAAATTGGTTGTCAGTTCTATACTTAGATTTCATCAACAATATCATGGGTGAACTCCTCAGGCATGGAAACAGCCTTAACATGGAGTCATAGGCAGTCCCCTTGGCTACTCTGATCTGTCTTGCCACCCAGGTAAGCCTGCCTTTGTGATAGATGGTCCCTTACACCAAAGATCACAGCACTATTCAGGTTGCTCCCAATCCTGAAGATCCAGTCACTTACCACAGGTCAATTTCACTTTAGATCTCACACCAAAGACAAAGCTTGTAGCCAACCCTACAGTAAATTATCTAAAGATTTATTATATAGGGAAAGGAAATGAGAGTTGTTTATAAGGTTAAAGCAGGAAAACATATATATGTGCACAAATAAGTTCCAATCTTAAGTTTCCAAAAACAGTAGAAATGTCAATAATAAGCAAGCTCTATATTGGCATTTAGGGCTTACTCAGACTAAGCACTGGGGATCTTTTACTTATGCCTTGTAATCCTTGCTCTGCAGAGTCCAAGCATCATAAAGATCCAATTCCTCCTTGTTAGAGGTTTTTATTTGCTTCCTCCCTTCTGCTTGGAGTTGCAAACTCAGCTGATGGGACGAATTCAGGAGAGTAAACAATGAAGTCTTTTGTCCCTTTTAATGTTTCACTCCAGTAAACAACAAAGTCTTCACTTGCAAGTCTCATCTTCCTGGGTGGAAGAGTAAACACTTAAGTCTTTGGTCCCTTTTAATGTTCCACTCTAGTCCATCTGTCCTTGATAGGCCTTCCTTGTTAGACGTAACACTTTCTGTGGGAGCCCAGCATTTCACAGGATTTAATGTGTGATTTACACAGACACAGAGGCTTACATTGCAGATTGACAAATATTACCTTACAATGTAGGATACAGATGTTATGAGTGAGATTAACCCACGCAGCACCTCACAAGCATTCCATAAAGTCTAAACACTAAGCACATTTTATACCTCTAATATCTATTTAACAATACTGACATACAGATGAGCCAGACTGGTTCCAGCTATGTATCTGTCAGCGTTCATTGGAGACATGGGGATTTTGGCATGAGTTGGCACCTGGTCTGCCAGCATCACACTAAGTGCTGTGTGTGTCAAGGAAAGTGGGGGTCTAATGCTATGTCTACATAGCAACTAGACACCTGCAGCTGGCCCATGGCCAGCCAACTCGGGCTCGTGGAGCTCAGGCTGTGGAGCTGTTCTGGGATCCTCCTGCTTTGCTGTCCTGGAGTCCGGCTCCAGCCCAAGCCCGGAAGTTTACACAGCAATGAAACAGTCCCTCAGCCTGAGCCCTGCGAGCCCAAGTCAGCTGGCATGGCCAGCTGCGGGTTTTTCTTTGCTGTGTAGACATCCCCTAAAATGTAACCAGTAAGCCGTGGTGTACCATTCCTTTGGGAACAGCGGATCTGGTCATTCTGTGATTGTCCAATGGATAAGGGGCTGCACACCATGTGGGGATGCTCAGAGGACTCGGGGTTGCAGTGTGCCTACCGCTAGCCTGCACAAGGGACAGCAGAGCTCACTGGGCTGGGAGGGGAGTGCTTGTGCTGACAGGGGTGGGGGGTGTTGGGGAACTGACCCTGGCAGGCACGGAAAAGGCTTCAGCATGCTAAGGGCAGGTGGGAGCGAAGTGATCACAACCCTGGGGAATGTCACAAAGATATTCTGATTAGCTGCTATTTTTCAAAAGATTATAACAGTGCAAGTAATGGTGTTTATAACATGCCCATTCCTTTCTTACTCCTTCAAAGTGATCAAGGCATAAATAAAATGAGCTGGAAATAATAGTTCAAATATTTTCCAGTAGACCAGAAAAACGAACCTACTCTTCCGGTAATCCCAGCACAATAGGGCCTGCTCTGGCTGATCTCTGGGTACCACTGCAATACAAGTTAATTAAGAATCAATATACATGTCCAAAGTGGGAACCTTTCCATCTTCCCCAGATCTTCTTAAGGAGACCGTTCTTTGTCTCATTGAACTGTGATATCAAAACAAAATGCAAGCCCCGCCCACCCTGGTGAGTACTTACTGTTGTGAGTACCCATGTCAACATCGAAGGGACGACTCATGTGAGTATGTGCTCAGCATCTCGAGAAAGGGTTGCACAACAGGGGCCTAAATATAGCCAAGATACTGTAGATAAAGCCCAGGGCAAGTATAATTGCTATAGCTTCAAGGCCCAATCCAGCTCCCAATAAAGACAATGGGAAAACTCCCATTTGACTGCAAAGGCAGCTGTTACAAACCCAAGTCCAGAAGCATGTATTTATAGCAAGTATAATTTCTTGGATTCCGTCCAAATCAAGTACTGTATTACCTGATATTTTTTTACAACTAAGAGCAGATTTTCTAAACCAAAAAGGTGACACAAGGTTTTGTTTTGCAGATTCTGAGAACTGAGGTTAAGTGCAGTGTGGGAAATGAGTTTGGACTGCAAGGAATGAATGACCTTTTTCTAATATATTGTACAGCCAGACTTGTATTCCCTCTTTAATAACATTCAGACACATCATTGCACCTGTGTTTTGTGTCACATTAATTTCTGTAAGATTGATAATGTATGCAAGCAGTGATATGCAACAGAATGTGCAATTATAGCGTCATATATGCCATGCATGCTGTGGGTGTGATGTGAGTGACTCCCAAAATGCACATAGGTATGTAATACCAACAAGACTAACCTAGAATATTATAATTGCTCTTAAATTACATTGCTCATAGGAAGGTATTCACCTGGTACATTTTGTTTGTTGAAGTGACAATGCTGATGCTTTATTGTTCCCATGTTTTGTTCCTTGACATCTGCTAGTTTGCGTATGTCACAGATTCTGTAGGTTAGTCAGATAAAAAACATCCTGCCAAATGTCAGTCTGAGTTTAAAATCCATCATCACCGCAGGATCTATTCGTATGTATCTGCAATGATGGGTGCTGAACCACCTTCCACGATGTTGTAAAAACAGGAAGTTAAACTCGTGAAACAGGGCCTAATCCTGTGAGGTTTTGCATGCCTCCGGGCAAGAGGTGAGTTCTCTCTGCTGCCAGTGACTTTAGGAAGTGCCCAGCTCCTGGTGAGATTGAACCATTAGGCCAAAATTTTAAAACTTGGGTGTCTATAGCTAGTCACCTAAAAACTTAGGTGTCTAAGAAATTGGCCTGATTTTCAGAGTTGCTTAGCACATGCACGTCCCTCAGAAGTCATCATGGTGACCTGCGAATTACAGGTACTTAGCATCTCTCAAAATTAGGCAAATGATTTAGGCACTCATTTTGGAATATCTTTGCCTTCATCTTTGAGAGCCTTATCCTGCTCACGTTTAAAGAACAGGAATTTGGCCAGTGAGTTCAGAGGGTACAGGATCAGCCCCAGAGTGGTGTTGTAAAGTAGAAAGAGTGCGTCTTTCATATAAATTGAGGTCAAGTTTCAAAGGTAATGAAGAAAAAAGGAAAAGGCTTCAGACCAAACCATAGCACTGGGTGAGATGCACATTAACAATTTACTGTTATGCAGGACTAGTCAAATGCAATCACTGAAGAAACTGTAGAAACTTCTAAGAGACAAGAACTGAAGGGAAAGTGATCTGGCCAATGCAGTGTTAACTGACTATTAATTCCCTGGCTGTTTCCAGAGAATGCTTTTATCCCAGCAAGTTTTCCAAGGAGCATCCAGTCAAATGACTGGCATGTCATAATATATATTCCTTCCATATCTGGAACACCTAGAAACAAACATTATGGAAACATACTTGGCCCCTAATCATTAAGACCATATCTTCAGCAACAAAACCCATGATTTTTGTGAGGTGGGATGTGGGGTTCGCTACAGAGTCATCATTTTTATCCTGTTCAGCTCCACTACATATTTTTACAAATTTGGTTCTGTATATGTCCAGTGCAATGGACTATGGGGCTTTCAATAGCTTAAAACTATTAGTTAAGTATTATGAAATGGTTTGAATAAAAGTTTATTGTAAAATCAAGGATATCCTTTCTCAGACTTAAATATTTTATGTCTGGACTCATCTTTTCTTTTTTTAAAGCTAAAATGATGACTTCCAATGGGACTTATGTTTCTAAGTCACTTTGGTGCTGTTCAAAGTCACCCTCTGTGACAGCTGGAGGGGGTGGGAGAAAGTCAGAGTAAACAGCCAATCAGCACTGAAGGGGTTCAGAAATTATGGCCTTTACCTGAGTGGATTTACTATCTAAGCCAATTTCACAGCTTTGAAATATACATCTGAAACCCCAGAGGCATCTCACGTAAAGACTTTGAGAATCAGGTCAAGTGGTCAGTCAATTTTTTAAAGGTAAGATTTTTGCTGTGGGGTGTTTTATAAAGGTCCAGACAAAGAAGGGTCAGCCTTGACAAACCAGGAATTAGTATAATCTCAATGGGGAAAGATAAAGGCACGAGTCAAAATTTCAGGATCCATATGTACCAGAAGTGCTCTGGATGTAGTACTCAGGTACTTCTGATCTTTAGATGGTGCTTTGGAACTACCTCGGAGCTATACTTGCTTTTAAAATGTTATGACGCTGGATCTAAAACATCTGAATTATATTGACGATGAGCCATCATGACCTGACTTTCAGGGGGACTGAGCACCCACAACTCCAGTTAAAGTCAATGTGACCTACAGGGGCTCAGTATTTCTGGAAACCAGGCTATTACTGTAATAAGGATATGCTATATGTCTATATCGTGTAAAATGATTTCAAAACAAAATGCTTGTCATTGTGTGAAGTATGGTTATAATCAGAAGAATTTCTTTAGAAAATGACACTGCAAGGTTTCCAACAATACCAGTCTACAAGTAGGTAATAACAATAATTAATAAAATCCCATATTCATTCTTTTTTATTTACTGTCTGTACATTTAGACTTTAAGCTGTTTGGGCAGGGTCTGTCTCTGATTATACATTTGTGTAGTATCTAGGAAAATTGGGCCATGAACTTGGTTGGGACAACTAGGTGCTAAGATAACACAATGAATAATACTATATATGAAATGTGTCTTAATGTTCATGTTTAAAAACAAAAGATGGGTTTTTTCTAATGGCCATAATTGTAAACTCAAAATGAGATCTCTGCATCAAGCAGTTTTTGTTCTCTCTCATATCATTACTGTTGATAATGATTGTGCTACTAGAATTTAGCTGTCAATTTCGTTGGTGATACATGAGGCTTTCTCCTACTACAGTGCACTGGGCAGCAGAGATGATGCAAAGCCACAGGGAGCAGATGTGTCGAATATGAACGTCACTTTTCTGACTGTAACTACATTTAAAGGCTGCAGTGCTTCTCTTGACTATTTATTGAATTCCAGCTGATTTCTGGGCCTGACAAACTATTTGAGACTACAGTTACTCTGATTAATTGTCTGGCTCTTTGTTTTGTTTTTTTTAAATCTGAGGCTTGTCTGTTTCTTTGCACTACTGGGTGATTACACTGCCTTTATTTTCTTCCAACTCATTATCAATGGCTGTTCTGTCCCCTGGCATTTCTGGAGTCAGAAAAATGGATGCTCAATGCAACATGAGAGGGGTCCTAGGGCTAGTGAAATTATTGACATGACTAAGCTCCTTTGTACTTCTGGTAACCAGCCAGCCTGTCCTTTCCTGTTTTAACTGGTTAACACTGGCAGTCCAGAGGTCACTCAATAATCTCCCTCGCCCTGGGCCATCACTTCGGTTGCTTTGACCATCCAGTTTTATGACACCGTTATTAGTATTTTTTTCAAACACCCAACAATGTGCAAGCACCTCAGAAAATGGAGCAAAGATACAGTCTCTGCTCTAATGAGTGCACAATCCAAATGGGACATAAAACAGGGGCCTGATCCAAAGCCCATGGAGGCCTTCAAAGAGACTTTTCGTTAGCTACATTTGGCTTGGGCTCAGGTCCTAAGTGAAAGTCACAAATAGACCAGGAAGAAGGGAAGAGATAGGACAAAAATGTCAGTAGTGATTTGATGTAGTTACCCAGGAAGGTGTGTACGCATCTTGGTGGAACTTTTAACTTGTGGGGGGGGCTCTTAAAATATATATTTTTATCTTTACCTTTCCTCCCCCTCCCTCCTCGCAAACAAGGAAACACAGGTTTAAGGACGATTTGAACATGGTGAAACTAGATGCTTGAAAACAGCTTTAAAAATAGAGCTTTCCATGTATGAGGCTGCATTGGAAAAGATGCAGATACTGAGGTGATAGAAGGGAGCAGAGAGGGCACCAACGCTGGTATCACTAGTGAAACAGAAGATGCAGAAGGATAGTCTTATGATTAGGGCATTCGACTAGCGCTCAGGAGATATAGGTTGGTTCCTGGCACTATCACAGACTTTCTGTGTGACTTGGGCCATAGTTCCTATCCCCAAAATGGGAATAATAATCCTTAAATTGGTTAGTCTCTAAGGTGCCACAAGTACTCCTTTTCTTTTTGCGAATACAGACTACCATGGCTGTTACTCTGAAACCAATCCTTCTTTGTGCGCCTCATTTATTTAGGTTGTAAGATTTTTGGGCAGGGACTTTGTATAGCACCTAGCATAACATGGCTACAATCTCAGTAGAGGCCTCCAGGCACTACTGTAACATAAATAATATATAATAACCTTGCAATTAGTCAAAGATAAGGTCAAAGATATTGAGTGGGCTGAATACAAGGAGAGAGCTCAGAGGGGACTAATATCTTAGTTGGTGCTTCAGGAAATATTCTATTGGAGAACAGTTTTTTCTTCCCTATTTTTCTTTTCTCTCTGTCTTTTTTATTGACCTATACGTTGAGATTTGTGTAGCTGTGACATTTAAAAGTCGTTAGCACCTATCCCTTTGTCTGTTGACCCTATCTCAATCATTGTTTCTGGCTTTCATTGTACTTCCCAATGTGTTTCTCTTTGGCAGTTCATCTCAGCCATTCTCCTGGAGGCCTTTTAACCAGGTGAAACTAAACTTTAGTTTTTATTAGCTCCTCTCTTGATTTCTGTGCTTCAAATACAAAACATTTTCAGTGTCTTTTGTAGCCTCATCTTGTTTTTACCTGCATAAACATATCTTGTATGTCTTATGCCCGTGATTATTCTAAGCAGACATGTCTGAGTGTATGAGAGGATGTAGACTACAAAAATGGTTAGTGTGTTTATATCTGCTCCTATTACAAGGTATCTGATAGTTCCTCCTTGTTATCTAAGCTGCAGTATTCTGTCCATATTCCTGTCTAAGGGCACTAGCTGTGAGGGGCAGTAGCTATGTCGGTGGGAAAAGCTGGCATAGCCCTGTCCACACCACTATGTTAGGTGTAACTTATGTCACTTGTGGGGGGGGGGGGGTGATTTATTCACACCTGTCAAGGTTCCTTCCCCACTCTGAACGCTAGGGTACAGATGTGGGGACCTGCATGAAAAACCTCCTAAGCTTATCTTTACCAGCTTAGGTCAAAACTTCCCCAAGGTACAAAATATTCCATCCTTTGTCCTTGGATTGGCCGCTACCACCACCAAACAAATACTGGTTACTGGGGAAGAGCTGTTTGGAAACGTCTTTCCCCACAAAATACTTCCCAAAACCTTGCACCCCACTTCCTGGACAAGGTTTGGTAAAAAGCCTCACCAATTTGCCTAGGTGACTACAGACCCAGACCCTTGGAGCTTAAGAACAATGAACAATCCTCCCAACACTTGCACCCTCCCTTTCCTGGGAAATGTTGGATAAAAAGCCTCACCAATTTGCATAGGTGACCACAGCCCAAACCCTTGGATCTGAGAACAATGAAAAAGCATTCAGTTTTCTTACAAGAAGACTTTTAATAGAAATAGAAGTAAATAGAAGAAAAGAAATCACCTCTGTAAAATCAGGATGGTAGATACCTTACAGGGTAATTAGATTCAAAACATAGAGAACCCCTCTAGGCAAAACCTTAAATTACAAAAAAGATAGACAGAAATAGCTATTCTATTCAGCACAATTCTTTTCTCAGCCATTTAAAGAAATCATAATCTAACACGTACCTAGCTAGATTACTTACTAAAAGTTCTAAGACTCCATTCCTGGTCTATCCCCGGCAGAAACAGCATAAAGACAGACAGAGACCCTTTGTTTCTCTCCCTCCTCCCAGCTTTTGAAAGTATTTTGTCTCCTCATTGGTCATTTTGGTCAGGTGCCAGCGAGGTTACCTTTAGCTTCTTAACACTTTACAGGTGAGAGGAGCTTTCCCCTGGCCAGGAGGGATTTCAAAGGGGTTTATCCTTCCCTTTATATTTATGACAACACCCCTGAGCAAGATAAATTATGCCAAGATAAGCTGTAGTGTAGACATGGCCTAGGAGTTTGTAACAAGCATAGAAGAGACAATTCCCAGGGAATCCTTTCCACACTAAGACTGGAATGGGATTTGCAGAGTTTAGGCCTTGATTTAGCAAGGTACTTAAGCACACGTCTAACCTGAAGTCAGTGGACTACATGTTAAAAGTTAAGCACATTGCATAAGTACCATGCTGGGGCCTCAATCATTGCTGTGTGAATGTTCATGCAGTGTAGGTATAATTAATAAAGTCATGTACCCAATTACTGATGTTCAGTGGAAAACATATTTGCACAGCACAATGGGGGCCAGTGGTGAGTGGGGCCTTTGGGTTTATTGTAATCTCAAGAATAATAAATGCCCTGATTTAAGAATAACCAGGAACACAATACAAAAGTCACCCGTGATTTCTGAATGTTTTGCTCAGTACTGTCTCAGAAACCTAGCCAGATGGTGCTTTAGTTCATCACCCTTCTGAGTCCATCCTTACAGGATAAAAAGCTATGTACCATTCATATAGTTCACACTGGGGCAGTGGAGTGACTCTGGTTCTTGCAGGGTCTTCTGCTTGAAAATTTTCTTTAGATTTATTTGTGCATGTAACGATTTGGGGCCAGAGCATGGAAGAAGAATGGATTCATTCAGGCTAGTGGGACTATTGACATGATTAGTAACTGCTCACCTATGTGATTAGGTGTCCCATAATATAGAGCTAATTTTTCAAAATAGTAGGTATGTTTCATATGCAAACTACTAGAAATTGCCTATTTTCTGCTATTAGCTCTGTATCATTAAATTTAGCAGCCCATGCCTTTGGTTTGAAATCGGAATTTCCCTTTTCCTAGCGATTGTGGAGGAAGACAACCAAGGGGAAGCCAAAGACTCGGTACTTCGACTAGATATCTGCAGACCTTAGACTCAGAAAGACCGATTTGCATGACAGCCATGCATACAGTCATGAGTTTTGGAAGAAGGCTATAAAAGTTGCTGACCACGAACAGGGAACTGGCAAGAACAAGAATTAGCTCTGCATCTGTATGAACAACTCAGGTGCCTGTTCTTGAAAATTATCAGCTAGAGAGTCTCCTTTTCTGTCTTATTCTTCCTTGTGACCTATGACATATACTAACTCTGGCATAACACCAAGGTAACGCATTCCTACTATTTAAGAAAAAATAAAAATCTTCTTCCACTCAAACCTTTCTAGGAGGTCGGAATTGTCATTGCCAGCAGCAAATAAAATCTGAATTGTATCTATATTGGCATATCTATTCTTACCATTCCAACCAATGTCTGTGTCTCTGCCATGCATGGTGTCCAAATATTACTATAATTTTATAATCAACAGTAACCCTCATAACATATACAAAGCCATTGTATGGACCACATTGTAAAAATCCCATCAGTCTTTATTCTAAGTCACTTCAGCATTTGACATCCCTTAGAGTTGAGGTTAGATGTAATGATGCCCAATTTCTGTAATGAGATATGTAACGTAATTCTGGTACTTGCCTCTTAATGAAAATGTTAGCTAATCCATCAAAATATTAGAGCTGAGTAAATAAATGATGTTTTTGATTGATTAGCTGAACCAAAAAATCTGGAAAAAAATTGCTTAGTTTCAAACTAAATGGATGACAAGAAGAAAAACTTTTCATTTGGGTTGAACTAAAAATTTTGAACATTGTTTTGAATCCACATTTTGTTTTAGAAATGTCGATTTGAAATGACACAGTTCATTTCTAAATGAAATATAGAAACACTTCATTTTGAAAATGTCATAATGAACCATTTCAACTTTTTTGACATTTTTATTTGGCTAAAACTATCGGTCGAATTTGACCTGAATTTGCAAATAGTTTCAGTTGCCCCGAAACTGCATATTTTGGCAAATTACTATTTGACCAAAAAATGTAGCCCATCTCTACATAATGTATTAAACTCAATCAATCCACAGTACCTTGGAAGTAACAGAAACCTCTCTCCCACCACTGAGCCTTTCCCTTTACAAATATGAATTGTTTACTTAGGAGCAAATTCATCCCTGATATAACTCTATTTATTTCAGTGGTGTTTTGCTGAGACTTATGTTGCCACTAGAGCCTTACTATGATCCATAAGTAGAATATTTAACTATAGAGCCAACACTTTTGTTTCAATCTGAAATGCCCAAATGTGATCCCTCTTGCACATTGATCTGAACCATTGACGAGAGTGTTTGTATGAGCTGTTAGTCCAACCACAGATTAATGCATACAGGAAATGTGACCTGAGATAAGCTAAAAATACTCAGGTATTGCATATATTCTTAGCGACAATTTTAGCTGAGCTTCTTTGACCATATAAAAAATTAAAACACATGCATATACTGCCATTTTCTTTCTCATACACTCCTGTATCTTTACCGAACAAATCCCTTTTTCTGACTGCGAGAAATAGCGTAGGCTCTTTACTAGGCAACGCTTTCTCAAGTTTTATAAATAAGGGGGATCAGCCACATACTTGAGCCTTCTGGGAGTATTTTCTATAATAATCCTAAAGGAAGACTGCTCAAAGGAGCATTATATTTTATATAATGTACAAAATGGTGTAATTATAAGCACTGGTAAAAGGAATCTTTGCTATATATTGAAGTTGCATTGTCTTCAATTCATCCTTATCAAGTAGTGGAGTCATTTTAGCAATGCCTGCTGAGTTCTGGACTGATTTTCTTGCACAGATAAATCAGTCCAGGACTCAAAGTACTATAATGGTGTATGAGGGTAAGAACCATAGTATCGTAGAAATGGAGGGCTAGAAGGGACCTCCATAGGTCATCAAGACCAGCCCCCTGCACAGAGGCAGAACCAAGTAAATCGAGACCATCCCTGAAAGGTGTTTGTCCAGCCTGTTTGTAAAAAGCTCCAATGGTGGGGATTCACAGCCTCCCTTGGAAGCATATTCCAGAACTTAACTACCATTATAGTTAGAAAGGTTTTCCTAATATCGAAACTAAATCTCCCTTGCTGCAGATTCAGCCCATTACTTCTTGTCCTACCTTCAGTGGACATGAAGAACAATTGATCACAGTCCTCTTTATAACAGCCCTTAGCATATTTGAAGGCTCTTATCAGGTCCCCCCTCAGTCTTCTGTTGTCATGGTCAGTTTTTTTAACCTTTCCTCATAGGTCAGCTTTTCTAAACCTTTTATCGTTTTTGTTGCTTTCCTTTGGACTTACTCCAATTTATCCACATATTTTCTAAAAAGTGGGACCCAGAACTGAACACTAAGACCAGCTAAGTGGCGAGTAGAGCAGGACAATTACCTCCTGTATCGTACGTTCAACACTCCTGCTAATACACCCCAGAAAGATATTAGCCTTTTTTGCAACTGCATCAGATTGTTGACATATTCAACTTGTGATCCTTTGCAGCAGGGCTACCACCCAGACAGTTATTCCCCATTTTGTAGTTGTGTATTTGATTTTTCCTTCAGAAGTGTAGAACTCTGCACTTATCTTTACTGAGTTTCATCTTATTGATTTCAGATCAATTCTCCAATTTAACAAGGCATTTTGAATTCGAATCCTGTCTTGCAAAGTGCTTGCAACACTTCCCAGCTTGGTGTCATCTGCAGATTTTATAAACATACTCTCCACTCCATTGTCCAAGTTATTAATGAAAATATTGACTAGTCCTGAACCCAGGACTGACCCCTGAGGGACCCCCACCCTTCATATGTCCCACCCATTTTGACAGGACATCTCTGATAACTACTCTTTGTGTATGGTCTTTCAACCAGTTGTGCACCCACATTTCAGTAATTTCAGCAAGACAACAGTTCCTTAGTTTCCTTTGAGAATGTCATGTAGAACGGTGTCAAAAACCTTACTAAAATCAAGATATATCATGTCTACTGCTTATCCCCTATCTACTAAGGCCAGTAACCCTGTCAAAGATATAAATTAGGTTAGTTTGGTATGATTTGTCTTTGACAAATCCATGCCGGCTATTCTTTATAACACTATAATCCTCTAGGTGCATAAAAATTGATTGTTTAATTATTTTTTCCAGTGTCTGTCCAGGTTCAAAATTAGTCTGCTTGATCTATAATTCTCTGTGTCCTTTTGCCCATCTCCAGTCCTCTGGGACCTTACCCATTCTCCATGAGTTCTCGAAGATAATGCTAATGGTTCCAAGATTGCTTCAGTTAGTTCCTTAAGTACCCTAGGATGAATTTCATCAAGCCCTGCTGACTTGAATACATCTCACTTACCTAACTAGTCTTTAACCTGTTCTTTCTCTATTTTGGCTTTTGATTCTTCCCTCTTGTTGTTAATATTAATTGTGTTGAGTATCTGGTCACCATTAACCATTTAAGTGAAGACTGAAGCAAAATAGGCATTAAACACTTCTGCCATCTTGAAGTCATTTGCTCTCCTTTCCTCTGGAAGTACAGGATCTACACTTTCCTTTGTCTTTCTTTTGCTCCTAATGTATTTAAAGAACCTCTTTTTGCTTTTTATGTCCCTTGCTCGCTGTAACTCTTTCAAGAAGCATTCTCGAATCTCACATTCCAGATTTACTCTTCCATGACAGCAAAGGGATATTTCCTTAGATCTGGACAGCTGGCTGTAGGGAAGTTCATCAACAAACTAGCCAGTTTGACACCTCTATACATGATTGTGTAACTCCCCCAATGGGTATTATTTGGGAGTGTCTATCAGTATGGGAATGCTCTCAGCAATGCTGTGCAATAGCCTTCCAACAAAACATGCCCTCAAATGGAAGCTCTCACCTCGTTTCCCATCTCACTTTTTGCCCCACCTCCTTTTTCAAACGTTTATTTAAACTGTTGAAAAACCTGTTGACCTAAGAGAAAACAGCCAAACCAAGAACCTCAGCATTCCTCAACCATTCCTCCTGCTCAAATACCTTTATTATAAAAATTAGAGCTTATTTATACATTTATTCTACCCATTCAGCTAGCCAGTGAGATGGACCTTTCCTCAAAATCTTCTGTAATTTTTGAGAGGGAGGGATGACATTTTCTATATTGATGTCTGTGTGTTGTCAAGCTCAAAGGTGAAGAATGAAGGAAGGTATTTAAACTCCTCCCTTCTCACCTTTATCCTTCAGTACCTATTATTGGTATTTGGATTAAAGGGTAAGGTTTGGCTCATTCTAGAGATAGGGGGTCATCTGGAATGTTTGGATCAGAGTCCAAATCCAGAGACAAACATTACCAAAATGTAGGAGTATTTGGATCCAGAAGTTGATCCTGGCCTATCTCCAACATTTTATATTAACTTCTTATATTCGGGGGTGGGGAGTGGGGGGGAACACCTGCACTGAAACCTCATACATATTTTTGTCAGAATTATACCATCACCTCCTTCCTACACAATGACTTAAAAAGTCAGCCAGAAAATCATCCAGTTTGGTTACTTTGTTCACTGGCAGGCTCTAATGTGGGTCATTTCCTCCTTCTGTTCTCCTTGCCTCTACTTCAGCCACACCAGCTAGTGTAATTTAGCCATGTCTATGTTTATCCTTAATATCCACCTGTTTAGTATTGATGGCTGATGGAACAGACGCTGGTAGAAATGTACAGATTCTTCCTTGGCTATTCTTGGGCCAGGAATGTTTAATATGAGTGATTGTGTCTATTCTAACTATTCTGTATAGGTTCTTGTACCACGTTCATCATCATAGTATCTGAGCACCTTCCAGTAGTGTGTTGAGCAATGTAATCACACATCTATCCTATGTTAACAGGTTTCAGAGTGGCAGCCGTGTTAGTCTGTATCAGCAAAAAGAACGAGGAGTACTTATGGCACCTTAGAGACTAACACATTTATTTGAGCATAAGCTTTTGTGGGCTAAAGCTCACTTCATCAGATGCATGCAGTGGAAAATACAGTTGGAAGATGTATATATATACAGAGAACATGAAAAAATGGGGGTTGCCATACCAACTCTAACAAGAATCATTGATTAAGGTGGGCTATTATCAGCAGGTGAAAAAAAACTTTTGTAGTGATAATCAGGATGTCCCATTTCAAACAGTTGACAAGAAGGTGTGAGTAACAGTAGGGGAAAAATTAGCATTGGGAAATAGTTTTTAATTTGTGTAATGACCCATCCACTCCCAGTCTTTATTCAAACTTAATTTAATGGTGTCCAGTTTGCAAATTAATTCCAGTTCTGCAGTTGTTGGAGTCTGTTTCTGAAGTTTTTTTGTTGAAGAATTGCCACTTTTAGTCTGTAATTGAGTGTCTAGGGAGGTTGAAGCGTTCTCCGACTGGTTTTTGAATGTTCTAATTCTTGTCTGATTTGTGTCCATTTATTTCATGTTGTTTGTTTTCTCCTTCTCTCCACAGAGGAAGAAACAAGTGCAGTGGAGTATCTAGTTTACTGCCATCCCAATGCTCTATCAGTTCTGTTAATTTTTTCTAAGTAATGCCTCTTAGATACCTGAATCATAGATTCCATTTTTATTGTTTATTTTTCTGCTATTATTGATTTCTGCTATTAGCTTTGAGGATTATTTCCTCCAGGACCCATCAACAGAGTGAATCCTCTGCACTGTGTTTTCCTGCCTGCTGAATAGAAAGTGGGGATTGGTTAGCAACTTCCAAACCACCATCCTTCCATCCCAGAATCTGTAGATCCACCTCTGAGAGTCCTAGGATCTACACATGGAGAGAGAGCAGGAGAAGACAGAGATGAAGGAGGGCCAGCAGGCAGGTTAAGCCTGCCTAATTTTTGTGTGAAGCTCTCTCTGCATTGGGAAAAATTTCCGTTCAGGGGGAAGCTACCTGTGAGGTACACCCCAGCAGTACATCTCAAAGGGAAACTCGCTGCCTGGGTGTCAGTAGAAGCAAGGTGGGCCCAGAGCTGTGAAGAGCTTAGGGTCTGCACGCAGATGGCCCTGTGCCTCCAGAAGATCCCCAGAGATCTCCAGGCTCTTGAGGCTAACCCCCTTGACAGGACCCTGGGGCAAGGAGGGAATGCCCTATCCTCTCCTCTGATGGGTCCTGGGGCTACCAGTTGTTCTCTTTCATGAGTTGGTCCATGCGAGGGGTCAGTGCTTAATTTGTGCCAGGGCTGAGCTCTGGCACCTCTGAGCTTGCTATGTCAGTTATGAATGTAAAAAAATTGCTTGAGCCCCGGCACCTCTTTAATTACAAATTAAACACTGCTGGGGTGGTCCCATACCAAGCCTCTTATGACTTTTTGGTATTTTCAAAGGAGTCAGTGGGTGTTAGCACCCACTTCCCACTGATACCTTTACCATCTAGATTCAACACAGTAATTCTTTGCTGTTCATCATTTTTAGCTAGACCTGATAAAAGGCGCATTTGAGGAGGCTGAACAGAGAGAGAGAGAGAGAGAGAGATTGGGAGAGAAACAATTTTTTTAAAACAAGCCTCCCCTGGGGTTTGGCAAAGCCCCTGCTCTGAGGCACGTTAATTCAGAACAACACAGAATAAGCTTGGTGAGCTTTATCTAAAAATGCTTAATGTTTGAGGCAAAACATAAAGGCTGTAGTTTTCAAAGGACGCTAAGGGAATTAGACCCACTAATTGACACCGAATTACATTTGCCGTACCCCAAAGGATGCTGCTTTTGAAAATGTGGCCATATATATAAAAGCCTTTCAGACTTTTAATCAGGTGTAGCAAAAATGATGTGTTTCAGAATAGCAGAGAATTCCTCATGTTGAATCTAGACTGTGGAGTCCCAGAGAGAGAGAGAGAGAGAGAGAGAAAGAGAGAGAGAATATCGGTGCCTCCCTCTGGAGCAGCCTGGGGCCCGCACTGTCAGCTGCCAGTCCCACCTTTAGATTTCTCTTGTGAGAAGCCTGATTCTGGCTGACTCTGTCTGAGGAGGGGTGGGTGGGGCTGAGAGAGCTCGAAGGCTCACCCCGTCCTTGTGCACCAGCACAGGGTGAGCCACATTTCAGATGCTCGTGGGCCCTCAGTGATGCTGCTGTAAATTCTGGGGTTACAACAATGAAATCAGCAGCTTTACTCTGGATTTCCACCAGTGATATTGGGATTAGGATCTGGCTTCCTGAGTTGCAAGGAGCATTAGTGCCACCAGTCACACCAGGGACTCCAGCGGGGAGCATGCCAGGAGAGTGGTAGTGAGCCCACTTCTTTCCATGCCTGTCAGCAGCCTGGAGGTAGATGCAGGCAGGATACAGATTCAACCCCCCCCCCCTCCCCCGAAAGGAGAGGAAACAGCTCCCTGTGCATATGCTCCTCCCCAATTCCCCTCCATGTACTCCACACAGAGAATCCCTCCTGCCACTGGTGAACACTGTGTGCCGGGCCAGGTTCGCCTTTTTACCCCAGTGTTTATCAGGATTAACTCAGCTGAGGTCAGTGGTGTCAGCGAGAGGGGACCCAGGCCCACGCTTTTTACTATGGCTGTGCCCGCAATGCCCCCGTTGTAGGGGCCTTAATCACCTGGTATCATTTTAGCTGAAGTGGGAAAGCTGTTGTGGTGAAGAAAACTTTCCATTGGAAATTAACCCTTTCTTTTCTCTTCGAAGAAAAGTCGGGCAAGCCGGACTGTGGCATATTTGGCGGTCGAAGATGCACACTAAGAGGAGGATGCTTTGCTCCCCAGCTGTCTGTTCCCAATATGCTGCTGTGAACGCCGCGTGGGAAGAGAAGCACCTTGGCATGGTTGCAGTGATGCCTGAAGTGCTAACAGCTGATAAGCAGTACAGAAGGGGCCATTTCTTGAAAGCATGTGTCCCGCTCTAGTCCAGTAAAATTGTTCAGGGCACATATGGGTTACCTGAATCAGGAAATATTGGCTCCATGTTCAAAAATAGAGGAGAAGAAGAAAAAAGACCTGTTTTTCATTCCTTCATCCGTAAATGTCTAATATGAAACATGTTTTCAGGTCGGAGAAAGCAGCAGGAACAATTGCAGATTGCACCTGGCAACATCCCACCCCAGGTGAGCCTTGATGAATTTGGATGTTTGGGTAAATTTCTCGTATTTTTATTGTGCTTTGGCTGTTATGGCTTCATTTGCAAAACAGCAAGGAAAGAGAGGTAATTGTTGGGTCGGGCGCTGGGTGTGCTAATGTGAGCCTCACTTGGGTTAAAACTGGTCAGAGATAATTTGCAACCCACATGTGCCTAAAACCAATTTTGCATAATCTCCATGGACATACAGTTAGTGCCTTTGTGAGT
The DNA here is from genome assembly GCF_965140235.1 of Caretta caretta. Classification (NCBI taxonomy): domain Eukaryota; kingdom Metazoa; phylum Chordata; order Testudines; family Cheloniidae; genus Caretta; species Caretta caretta. The sequence continues at coordinate 47,617,423 of NC_134206.1, read as the reverse complement.
GCTGGAAGGAGCATTGCCTTATCTTTCAGTAAGGATATTACTTTTCCTTGAGAAACATCAAGCGAATATTCTCTGTATAAATAGAAAAGAGGAAACATTTTAAGAGCAGGAAAACTCACAAGTTAGCTTGCCGATGAAATCAATGTAATAAACAGGAAATGAATTTTCATATGAACAAGCTCATATGAGCCTGCGGGACAGGAATCCTCTCAGTCTGACATTTGGCATACAAAGCACATTTTATGTTTATATATAACGGATTTTCTATTTTTTCTGTACTTTGAAGTGAGGGTGAAGTTTGAGACAACAGGGAGGAAGGAGACACTGAACCATTATTGGCTCCAGAATGGACTGGGACTGAGGGAGAGCTGAGGAGAGATCACAAGCTTTAAAAAAATGTTAAAAAAAAACAAACATTTGCCATTCAGGCACTGGCCCCAGAGTCATCTTCCCTATCAAGACAAACAGGTCTTGTGTTCGCCACTATGGTCCCATGCAAGGATAATATACTAAAGCCATTGATTATCACTATTCTAGCACTTTTTATCTGTAGATATGATCCAGTGTTGCCAACTTTTGTGACCTCAACTCAAGTTGCAATATTTGGTGTTTGTCTTTAAGCATGAGACCCTGGAATCGTGTGACTATACCATGAATTACAGGTGTTCGATATTTTTAATGTCTCTAGGCCTCGTGGTTGTGGAAGAAAACTTGAAAGCAGAAACCCCGAAGGTTCAAAAGGCAAGTGAAAAGAATCCAACTGTATTATTTTATACGTTTCATGTTTTTAAGCAAATCCCATGATTTTGGAGGGACCTTACTTCAGATGTTGGAACACAGCTAAGAGCACCAATCTCAGGCCAGACTGCCAGAATACAGGGTATTCACCCCAAACGAGTGGCGTACTCTCTCATAAGATTTAGCAAGCCAGTAACATATGTGTAACTTCCAAAATACTATACTAGTTATTATGAAGCCACAGACCTTCAGGCCCTCTGGCTCCTCATGCACCACCCAGACAAACCAGACTTTATGTGAAAGGCTATTAAACCCATAAGTCATCACACATTAGGTTCTTCCAGCTCTGGAGAACCAGCCACTCACCCCAGGTCAATATGTTCTTCAGGATCTTACCAAAAAAACCACGCTGATGCCAATCCTCTAGTAAACTAAAAGTTTATTAATAAAAAAGAAGAGAGTTATGAAAAGGTTAAAGTGAATCATATACATTACAGTTGATTTCAGAGTCTGTAGATCAGGATAATAGCAGTGATGTTAAATCTGCTAGCTTGTAGTAAGTCTTTCTGGTTCAATCAAACGATGAGAGTCCTCAGTCCATTGTTCAAAGCTCCCCTTGTTAGAAGTTCAGAGATGTGGGGCAGGAATGAGACCAAGAGGTGCTGTCTCCATCTCCAATTTATATCTCCAGCCACGTACTGGATCAAACATGGAGTTATGCATCACATGTTCTACGTTCCACGCTGAATCATGGGGTCTCCATTGTCCATGTGCTCTTTGAGGCATCCTTGAGAAGGGCCCACTGGAAGAGCTGATTCTCCTGATTGGCCTATCAAGCATGGCTGTCTAGTCTTGATGTAAATCTGTCTTGTGGGTGTTACCCAGGAACATAACATGTTTAGTGACAAGCAAAATTTCATAACTTCATACCCAATGATGATATATGCATTTCATCAAGTTATCACTGTTCCACAGATTACAGCTTTTCCAATGATACCTTACAAGGCATATTTTGTACAAGATTTATCACAATTGCGCGACAATGGTGACAATATTAGTGTAGACAGTCACCTTCCTTTATATACAGTGTCATGATTTTTAAGCAGATCCCATGATTTTGCGGGGACCTGACTTCTGACATTTGAATGCTTGTGGTTGGCAATACTGGATAGCAAAGGAGATTAAGTATCTTTATCCCCTTTAGAGAGATGGGGAAAATGAGGCACAGAGGAGCTAACTGACTTGCCCAAGGTCACATAGCTATTTGGTTGCAGAACTGGGAATAGAACATTGGTCTCTTGACTTTCACGCTGGTATCCTGTCCACAAGGCCACACTGTAAGAGCTGATGTAATGTATAGGGCTTTGTTTGGGCCCTCTGCACTATGAATTTCATTCTGTAATACTGAACCCACATGGCATTGTAATGGGGTTCCTCTCTTCCACTTTCTGGGTTGCAGGTGCATATGGTTTGAGAGAGGCTGCAGAAATGGAAAGTGAGAAGTGTTCTTGAGTTTGGTGCTACCTGGGGACAGACACTTGCTGTGTGGGGACTTGCATTAGGATTAAGATTAAGTTGCATTAAGATAGGATTGCTAGATTTAAGAACAGTGTGCTGATCTACCTGGGGCCCAGCGTGTGTGGAGGAGGTGTGAGTCTCCCAAGATCCTGGGGTTGTCAAGATCTGTAGTTGTCCTTTAGAGATGGATTTTGTGGCCAGTGTCTCTGGGGCAGCAGCCAGGTCTCCTCTGTGATGGGAGAAGCCCAAGGCTAATGGGGGGGGGGGGTCACCTAATCCTGCCTGGGGCTGTCCAGGGCCCAAACCCTGATCTGGCCAAAATGGGGGCCTGGGCCTCCTGGGCTATATAAATACTGGTGCTAATAATGGTAGTAAAGTACTGCACAGTATTCAAGTTCTGTTTTGCACAAGGTGTTCAAGGGTTTAGGAATGTGACATAGAAAGGCTGACATATTATCGCAGTGTTACATTAGAAATGTCTGCCTAAGTGGCTGAACAATGTGGTATTGTCTAGCATTTGGCAGCATGCACAGATTGCTTAGATAACTTACTGATTGAAATAGGACCTTCGACATTGATGGTGCCTGCTACATCCATCAACTGGTAAAATCGATGTATCACCTTATTATGAAGCAAAACCAGCTGTATTAAGCTCAGAAATTACAACCCAAAATAAGGGGCTTTATTGGAGGCAGAAATGAACACTGTGTCTTAGGACACTTAAAAGACACTGGTTTCTGCATCTCTTTTTTTGAAGCTGCAGTAAGCACTCTCCCCAGAAATGACCTTGGACCAATAGCTGTACACAGTGGTGGAGGAGGATGGGCCTGTAGCCACACTCCCTTTGGGGGGCATGCTACTATTACCATAGCCAGCACAATGACGCCACTCCACATTGTGCTCAAGAACTCCTTGCACTAAGGGTTTTTCCTGCTGGGCGCAGGTGTGCCATGGTAGGAAGAGCTGCCTGTGTTTTTCCCCTCTCCTTGCTCACCTGGGCAGAGAATCTTGCCCAATGAGTTCCTTTGTTAGCAGTAGGAAGAACAGGAGGAGGAACAGGAGGCCGGTTCAAGCAAATCTATTGAATCTAGCAGGCTTTCTATCGCTGCGGGATCTAGGAATTGGACATGCGGCTTAGAAAGGGGTGGTCCAGATTCTCCTGTCATCCTGATTTTACACTGGTGTAATTCCGTTGACTTTAATGGAACCAGTGCTGATTTATACCAGAGTTTGTGAGAGGAGAATAAGGCCCAGTGAGATCTGTCCAGAAGAGACAGTCCATTCCCCATCCCTCTCTTTGTTTGTAGCCAGGCAGCCATGTGCACTGGCCCCTTTGGGGGGATGCTTTGCTGAAGGGGTGGGCTCTGCAATATGACCTGAGGATGGTGAGGCTCAGATATGAGCCTTGTTGGGGAAGGCTGTTCCCAGTTATTGGGCCTGCTATTAAAAGGCTCCTGCTCTGTATCCATTGACTCTCTACGTGGGCTTCATTAGTCATAAGATCCTGTCAGTCCACAAGGTACTCTGGGCCTATCCCATTAAAGGCTTTGTAGATCAGAACCTTGAACTGGGCCTGGTAATGAAGAGGGATACAGGGTATATTAGGGAGCAGTGGGGCAATATGCTGTTGTAATCTTCCCCCTGCTCACACAACAGCTTGGTGCAGTGTACCAGCTAAAGCTCCTTTTTTGCTAGACCCAAGTAAAGCAAACTATGATAACACATCCTGAAGGTGATGAAGGCCTGGATGGCAGGTCAGCAGTGCAGTCTGGATCCCTTGTAATGGCCCCACATGACTGTTGACTAGATGTTTTAATAAATATCTTCAGGAGGGGTCTGGAAGTCATTATTTGCACACACAATGGCTGTACTGGCATAGCTAACTATAGGTGAAAATTTGCAGGCTGTTTTTTTAAAACGTGGCCTTCAGCATCTGTTAAGGAAGAGGGAATGATGAGGGAAGCAATGAGCAAAATGGACTAAAGCTAATCAAAAGGGAATAAGAAGGGCCCTGGGATGGGGTGCACCTGTCCTTTACAACTCCCTACAGGATGGCCTGCGGTCCTATTACAACCTGCCTAAGGAAGCAGAGATATAGGAGGAAGGGAGCAGTGAAGGTGGGTCCTCCAGGCCTGCCTCTGGAGACCTGATCCTCCAAGGGCTAGCGACAGCCAGTAAGAGCCCTGCAGGCTCAGATAAAATGATGCTGTAGGGCATTGGCAGGGCAGTCCATGGCTGGAACTGGGGGCTGGGGGGGAGAAGACAGGTTCTCCTCTCTGGCCAAAGGAGCCTGACAGTCAGGCAGGGTTGATGGCTGGCTGAAATTACATAGGTGGGACAGAAGGACCTGAGGATACTGACCTTAAGATAGGGCTGGAGATGACAGGGCCCAGTGGGAGGAGGCCCAGAGAAATAGCAGCAAAGGACTGAAGTGAGCAATAAGTGCCTGCTGTACGCAGAGTCCCTGGGTTGGAACCTGGAGTAATGGGCGGTGCCTGGGTTCTCCTACTGCCACAAGTAAAGTAGTGTAGACCCCAAGAAGGGGACAGGGCTTATTTGGAAACCCAAACCAAGGCCTGGATTTAAAGACCTGGGGCTGACGACCTTACTGAAGGCAGAGAGATCGCTTATTTATTGGCCTCTTTCATTCAGACTTTGTGACTCAGCTGCAGGACCATGCCACTGAAGACCCACCAAGATTGTTCGGCACCTACAGGGGGCACCAGGGGGAAGGAAAGGACTGTGGTACTGCACCCAGTTACTCGGAAGTGCTCAAAAGGTGAGTGCCCCTTTCCAGGCCTTTACACATATACCAAGGAGAAGAGAAAAACAAGGGAGGAAGTAGGTCACTTAATAAAGGAGGGGGATGAAGTTAATGGAGACTCAAATATAACTGAGATGCTGAACATCTTTTAAAAATCTGACTTTAATACGAGAAACAGAGTCAAACAACTCTCTGAAGGAATGAAATCGGTGGAAAGAAATTGAGAGATTGTGTATCAGGGATGCTGGACTGAGACTCAAACTTTCTGAATCTCTAATTCTGTGATTAGGACTCAGGCAATAGTTTTTCAAAAACAACTCCATAAAACAACAGGACACTTAAAGAAGTGTGATTCTATAAAGCTCCAACCCAGCCTGGTGAGGACTGACTGACACACCGCAAAAGACCTCACCACCAGTTTATTATTTCTTGTATTGCAGCAATGCCTGCTGTGCAAGGTGCTGTACAAATGCATAGTGAGAGACATAATTTAATAGGCAAAGAAGTGGGGGTAAACAGAGGCACAGAAAGGTGAAAAGATTTGCCAAGGTCACATAGCAGGGCAAGGACAGAGCTGGGAGTAGAAGCTAGATCTCCTGGCTTTCAGGCCAGCTTCCTACCATTAGACACACTACCTCCTCAAGGGTTGGCATTGGTGTGATATTTACAGTTAGACGGTGTTGCATGAGAGATGATAGCTACCAGCCAAACATAACTTTTACATTGTAAATCATTTTGTGTTTGGTTACCATTGTCTACCAGCGACCTTTGCCACTGCAGCTAGTCACACTTCTTGTAGTGGTTGGTTTCCTTTGGCCCAAGTAAGAGGCTTTTCCTTTCACTTCTTCTTTTCCCTGCTGCACACAGTCCCTGGGTATGCAGCCACTAAGCCTGAGTTCTTCTTTGCAACTTCCTCTTCTGAGCTGCTCCTTATGCATACAATTAACCTGATTCACCTTTTTGTTATTCCAGCTTTGCCTGGAATAGGTGGAGTTACCGAAGCAGTGAATCAGGCCAGCTGGGTGGACAATAATCTCCATACTGAGGGTTGCTTCTGTTCTTAGCCAGGATGCTGTGCTATGTCTAATATGCTAGAGAACACTTGAGTCATGCCCGTCCGCCAGGCGCCAGGCCTCCGTCCAGCTGTTATTTATGTTGCATTTTGCAGAAGTTTGCAGGCTGTCATGGACTCTTGCATCTGGGTCATGACGTTGGCATTGCACAGGAAGCAGAACTGGGGACTTTCATGTAACACCAAAGACATGGGCGGTTTGTGGGCATTGAAAATTGTCTCATCTTTACATTACCTATTTCCATATTTCTTCTGGCCATTTTAAGCAGTGATCCAACTGCACTGATATTTCTGCCAGGTGTGGCTTTAACCAAAGACACAATTAAATGGGCCCAATGTTGTGGGGGTGGAAACAGTTTGCTGCAGTTTTAAGTTAGAAACTGGTTTCTTTAATGTTACTACTGTAGGGCTAGATTCTGGTCAGACTCAGCACAAGTGCACAAAAACCGGGAGGATACATCCTCTTCCCCTCTCCTCCCACCACGGCACCCCTAAGTAGATGCTGCTCAGAATCCCATTGGGGAGCACAGACCCTGCCTGCTCCCTCCTAGCAGCCCCATGTGTGCTAACTTGCATAAGGGAGCAGGGAGTATGAGACCTTTACCCCTCCCTGCACTGGCTTGTGAATATGTGAATAAGACCATAAGCGCGGCCATACTGGGACAGACCAATGGGCCATCTAGCCCTGGATCCTGTCTTCTGACAGCAGCTGGAGCTACAGCTCAGCGGGCCTGATCCCAAGCCCGTTAAACTCTGTGGGAGTTTTTCCACTGAGTTAACTGGATTTTGGACGAAGTCCAGTGTGCACATCCTAGGGGCCCACTAGAACGAGTTGTGGATGAATCAGCCACAATTCCTCCTGGGGCCCCAGCTAACACACTGTCCCTCTGCAACCCCTCTGGAGCCCCAGAACCTTGCTCTTAATTATATTTTACATAGCTGATGCTGGGCAAGGGCTGAACTAGGAAACGTGGGAGATTTTTATATACACTTTATTGAGGTAGGGTTTTTTATTATTCGGAGAAATAAAATAAATGCACAAAATGCTGTGATTTATTACAGTGGAACTTAATGTAGCTCATCTTTTGGGAATCTGTCACATCATTCTTCACCTATAACTCAGTGTATTCTCCAGCTGGGCATGGATTCAAGGCACCTAATTCAACTAACCAAATCAGGTCTTTAACCAAGCAAATTCTTACAACCAATACAAGCATGTTGGGTTATAGCTTCATGAAGATCCAAAAGAAATACTTAGAGTAATCTTCCTTACTCTATGACGTACTCAGAACTGTTGCCTCTAAATGAGAAATTGCAACATTTATTCTGATCTTACGGCGTGCCTCCCACAGCAGTTACAGAATATTCATCTCAGATCTCAGAATGGAGGCAGGGATACATATACCAAACAACACATTTGAAGAGGCACTCTCAGGGTTAACAGGGCCCAACTTTCTCCTACATTAAAGCTGCTTTTTTTTTTTTTCTTTCTCTGGCATCCTCATTCTCATCTTGATCCTGAACAGTCTTTCGAGAGACAGGTGCAGTCTAGTTCTTAAAGTGCAAGGCTAGGAATTAGGAAGTCATAAATTCTAATCCCAGGCTCTGACACTGGCTCTCTCTGTGCTTTTAGACAAGGCAATTATGGCTAAAATGGGCTTGCCTGTGTGCAGGTGTGCTAGACTGGACAGGAGGCACAGGAATCTTCTTCCTTTCTTTACTGTATTTCTGCAGGGCACAGACAGACAGCTGATTTGCAGGGCTCCAGAGACTAAGCATCAGGGCAGGCTCCTTTTGCCTGCAGTGCTGATTGGGCCCATCCCAAAGCATTTCTTTGTGGGATGTGAGCAGAATCATGGCCTGTTTATTTGTCTAGGCTCTTACATTGTGCTCATCCCTGCATTGTCCAAATAGTGGGTTGACTGCGCTGTGAAGATTATTTGCACACCCATGGGTGGTGGGTATTGCAGGCCAGGGGAGGCAGAGCCACTCCAAACAGCCAGGCATGGCCCTGCCCATGCTCTGCCCTGAGGCCACCTCCTGCTTCCCGCTCTTCCCCCATTGCCCCAGCCCAGGCAGCTCCTCTTCCCAGAAGCAGGTGGGGCTGGGGCTAAGGCAGGCCGGCTGGTGGCCCGGGACTCGGGGCAGCTGGGGTGGCACTTGGCTCACCCAGCGCTCTGGAGCTGGGGTCACTGGGACCACCCGCCCGGCGATCTGAGGCTGGGGTTGCTCAGGTAGGCCAGCTGAGGCAGGGGTGAGGGGAGCAGGCAGCCAGGGCCAGATGGTGGGCCTGGACTCCTGGCAGCTGGGGCAGGGCTCCTCCAGCTGCAATGGGGGGCTCGGGCAGAAGGGGCTGGGATGGGGGCTAGCCTCCCCGAACAGGCAGCTCACACGCTGCTCATGGCACCACTTTTTCAAAGATGAAGCCAGGGGCACGACTGACCTTATTTGCTCATGCCCCGCTCTCATCTGGGCATCTCTTCCTCGTATGCAGAGCTCTCCAGTAGTGTGGGAGTTACAGTTTGACTTTCTCTCTCAGTTTTCCCCAGTGTAAAAGGACTTCAGTGGAGCAGCACATGCTTGTGCCAGTGGACAATTTAGCTTAGAAAGCATACATGCAACATACAGCGAGTTATCACGTTGTGGTGATAGGTGAGATGCCACTGTTATTGTTTGTACTATCTAGGAGTGTTGTCTAGTGGCTTGAGCACTGGACTGGGACTCAGGGGAGCTGGGCTCTATTCCAGCTCTCTCCCTAGCCTGCTGTGTGGCCTTGAGCAAATTGCTTCACCTCTCCATGCCTGTTTCCTGATCTGTGAAATGGGGATAACAATACTTATCTCCTTTGTAAAACGCTTTGAGGTCTACTGTTGAAAAGACCTAGGTATCTCTGGTAAATGTTGACTTTTTGAAAACAACCACTGGCAGTTTGGAATGTACAAGAATCCTGCTCTCTGAAGTGATTTATGTATTTCAAACTCCTGCCTACTCACAAGAATGAAGTCAACAGACAGAAGGATGAGGGGATGTGATTACGCTCACAGGTGCTGTGTGCATGTAGGTGCTATAGTGAACCAGAAAAAAAGCTACTAGGTTAAAGTCTGGCATGTGAAAATGTCACCTTTGGACAAAAAGGAGATGCCTTGGCACTGTCCCTTTAAAGTAAACACATCTGGATCGAAGCTACACCAATGCAGCAGACTGCAGCTTCCACTTTGTAACTCTACGAATCACTCTATGTGGAAACAGAAAATGATTCTCAGATTGGAGGTAAGTCCTGAAAGTCACATTGGCTTAGTGGGAGTCACGTAGCTAATACTTCCTACAAATGTTTAGTCGCGTCCATGTCATCGTAATCATTTATCGACATTTGTCCCTTTTCACTTAAATTCCATTGGGACAGTTTGGGGAAAATGTCTGTGTCAGTGTCCGAATTCCTTTTGGTTTGTGAAATAGTATTTATGACTGTAACCTTCGGTGTGGATTAGAACCTCCATTTTGTAGCAGAAACAGAGTAAGGCCAGGTCTATACTCTCGTCGGCATAGCTATACTGGTACACAACATTGGCAAAGCCCTCCTCGTATGGACACAGCTGAGACTGGCAAAACTGCACTTTTGCCGGTGTATCTTAGTCTAGCCCCCTTGAGTGAAAAAAGCTATACCAGTAAGTAAAAGCACAGTTTGCCTGTATAACTGTACCTACACTCGGGGCTTGTGCCCGCACAGCAATATTGGTCAGGGTCCACACTTCTTCACACCCCTGACTGATGGAGCTATGCCGCCAAAAGCTTAGAGTGTAGACCTGGCCTGTGTCTGAGAAGCTAAAACAGGGTCTTCAAAGGGCTACCAACAATTGAATACTGTAGTGCTACCTTGGTGGGACAATAGGGTTGCTACTGGCAGAGCCATTGATTTTTAATGACCCTCTGCCCAACATCCAAGACGGGGTTGGAGCATGGAACATCCACAGAGGAAGAAGAGAAGAGAAAGAAAAAATGGGTCTCAGGCTGCTTTGAAAAACAATATACCCGATAGGCAAGGGAGGCAGCCCATCACCAGAAACAGGAGACCCCACTGGAGGAGTGGTGGCAGCCGGGGCTTTGCTGTCCCTAGGGTTGCCAACTGTCTAATCGCACAAACCTAAAGACCCTTGGTCCACCCTTCCCCAAGGTCCCACCCCTGCCCCCTCCTTCTTCGAGGCACCCCCCCCATTCACTCCAGCCCCCCCCCCCCCCCCGTCGCTCACTCTCCCCCACCCTCACTCGCTTTCACCGGGCTGGGGCAGGGGATTGGGGTGTGGGATGGGGTGCGGGCTCTGGGCTGGGAGGTGGGGCTGAGGGGTTTGGAGTGTGGGAGGGGGCTCCAAGCTGAGCCTGGGGCAGGGGGTTGGCGTGCAGGAGGGGGTTTGGGGTGTGGGCTCTGGGAGGGAGTTTGAGTGAGGGAGGGGGCTCAGGGCTGGGGCAGGAGGTTGGGGTGCAGGAGGGGGTGCGGGCTCTGGGAGGGAGTTTGGGTGTGGGAGGGGGCTGGGGCAGGGGGTTGGAGTGTGGGAGGGAGTTCAGGGTGCAGGGTCTGGCCTGGCGGCACTTACGTCGGGTGGCTTCCGGAAGTGGCGGCATGTCTGCCAGCAGTTCCTAGGCTTCTGGACAGCCAGGTGGCTCTGTACTCTGCCCCTTCCTGCAACCACCGCCCCCGCAGCTCTCATTGGCTGTAGTTCCCCATTCCCAGCCAATGGGAGCTGCGGAGTCAGCGCTTGGGGTAGGGGCAGCGCACAGAGAACCCCTGGCTGCACCTCCTCCGAGGACCTGCTGCCAGACATGTCGCCAATTCCAGGAGCAGCGTGGAGCCAGGGCAGGTGGGGAGACTGCCTTAACCCTGCTGCGCCATCAAACTTTTAGCGGCCTAAAATCTCCCGGATTGGCTTCAGTAGCTTGCGGGAGATTGAGCCCAATTCCAGGAGACTCCTGGCCAGTCCGGGAGGGTTGTTAACCCTAGCTGTCCCCCAAGGGCACTGACCAACCCAAGGGCCCTCAGGAGGGTTAACGACTCAGGGGGAGGGGAGGGGAGCATGTTCAGTGTTTTTTTGTTTTGCCTAGATCTGAAACTTTCCTTGGTTTCTAAAAGCAAAGAGAGAGAGAGAGAGTGTAAGAAGTTCCTGTGCAAAGCCTGAGTTCCTTGGTTTACCTGCCATGTGTCCTTGAAGAGTTAACTAGAAACCAGAGCACCCACAAAGGGGAAACTCTGGGTAGTGTGCCCAAAGGGCTGGCAAGGCTCGGGAGGTCTTGGGGCCTAGGGCAGCTGGACCGTGGAGTCCCAAGGACAGGCTACAAACCTGTACCTGGGAGTGTGCCCTAGAGGCCCAGCACTACAAACAGGCTGGGTCCTGCCCAGACCCACGCGGCTTAGCTGCATGTGGGATCCAGAGGTTGGGCCCGATTAACTCAGTTTGGTGATTGTCAGACAGGTCTGAGACATTTATTTCTTGTCAAATGTTTTTCATGTTAATTTTTATGTTTTTCTTAAAGTCATTCCTATAATAATAACCCGGTACTTATAGAGCCCTTATCACAGTACTATATGAGCACCTCCTGGTCATTGACGGGAGGGGGTGAGCTTCAGAGCCTGAGCCACAACTTCAAAGCACTCGTACTAGCATGAGCCCCCACTAGCCTGAGTCTGTCAGTCGGGGCTGGGAGGCTCGCTGCCTCAGGCCGTGTGGACATTACCAGAAAGTCTCTGGGAGAGCTGGGAACTGAACACAGGCCTCCAATGTCCCAGTCCAGTGTGTTAACGGCTACGCCTTCTTCTGCCGTAATACCGCAATGCTGTGACATTAACCTCTCTCTGTCATAAAGGTAGCCACACAAAACACTGCAGCTTCTGAAACACATTGGCAAATCTTCACTTGAGTTCCCCAGCAATGTACTAATATGGGGAAAGAAATTCTGGTTCTGAAATGATCGTTGGTTCCTGTTGAGCGAAGTATGAGATGACACATGACATGACCGAATGTACTCAAGAAAAGTCGGTAAATCCACAATATGTGTGGTGCTCAGCCTTGTACCACAACGCTTAACCAGTGAAGAAGCATAAGTGTTTCCACACATGCCGTTTGAACCGTGATGCATATAATACATAATATATCGAGAAAACCCCCCATGAATTCAAAATAATGTATTAATAAATTGATTTCTGTGACAAACAATAGCAGCGCATTTATTGCTTCCAAAATTAGTACACGGGATGTTTTCAGTAACAATAAACATTTTTCCTAAAGCAAACCTTAATGTTACATTATAAAAGCAATTTGAAAATGGATCTTCTGCCTCCCCCTCTAGTTCTTACCAGCAGGTGGCATCAGTACCTTCATATCTTGAAAGACAAGGCAGGCTGAGCTACACTAGGGAGAGTAAAGCTCCAGGCCTTGGGAAGCACAGGGAGGGATTTCATGCCAGCTGCCTTTCCCCACGCAAAGTTATTACTGTTGCTTTGAGTTTCTGAATGGTGGAAGGATTCTGGTAAGAAAAGTGCTGATGCATATGAGGATGTGAGAACCTGTGTCCCATCACTGCTATGTCTTCCGGTGGCCAAGCCATTTTAGGAAATGAAACAATCATCACATTTGTTTTGAACCTGAAGGACAGTGAGCAGAAAAACGTCTCACTGGTAAATTAATCGAACACAAGGTGCTACAAAAGGCTGAAGCGCCTGATTCATGAGAACCCAAGCAATGCTTAGGAACAATACACTATTTCTTCGTTGAAAGCAAGGGCCTGAACCTTTGAGGTGCCGAGCACCCTTAAATCCCTTTGACTTCAGGGGGAGTCAAAGTTTTTCAGTTCCTTACAAGGGGTATTCAGACTGAGTCCCAAGAAAATCTCTGTCGGATAACAACAGAGACCTCATTAGCTAGTATTATTCACCTGTGACATAGATAAATACACAATGGGTTCTGATCAATATCCCATCCCTAAATCAGTTCATCTTTTTTTATTCTGTGCAGAAGCAGCCCTTTCTCCAATACTCTGAGCAAAGCTATGTGAGTTGGCAAAACCAGACTGACTAAGCATTTACATACATACATGAATGGATTCTCTGCTTAATCAGGAGCACAACATACAAGATCTTGCAGCTTTTTAGCAGCCATTACTTATCCACTGATAGTTTACCAGCTTTAAAGTATCTATTTCCTCTATTTGAAAAAGCAGCTACCTTACCAAATTCAACTGGTATGAGATTTAATTTCCCTCTTCCTAGTAGCTATACCAGTGGTGGGCAACCTGCGACTCACAGGCCGCACTCAGCCCATCAGGGTAATCCTCTGGTGGGCCGCGAGACAGTTTGTTTTCATTGCCGTCCGCAGGCACGGCTGCCTGCAGCTCCCAGTGGCCGTGGTTCGCGGTTCCCGGCCAATGGGAGCTGCGGGAAGCAGCGCGGGCCTCAGGGACATGCTGGCTGCTGCTTCCTGCAGTTCCCATTGGCCGGGAATGGCAACCTGGGGCCACTGGGAGCTGTAGGCAGCCGTGCCTGCATGTGGCAATGTAAACAAGCTGTCTCATGACCCGCCAGTGGATTACCCTGACGGGCCGCAGGTTGCCCACCACTGAGCTATGCTGTACTTTCTGAAAGAAACACAAACCACTATATCTTGTCATCTGTTGTCATACACATCTATATTTCTTGCAGTGTGTCAAATGGTTAAGTATATTCTGGTTTGCACATGCTGTTAATGATTAACAGCTGTCTGCTAGAGTAACTGGTTTTTTCCTTCATTTCTAAAGTCATTAGCCATCTTTAGAGGAGAAAGAAGAACAGCATTGCACTGGATTCAGTAGGGACTTGTAAATACTGCATTGATGATACAGAGGATGACAAAGCATTTGGAATCTGTGCCACAGCTTTTAGCTGGTCTGTTTGCTATTAGGTTTCAAAATGTGTATGGATAGAGGTGCATGACAGAAAGGATGGGCTTGGGGTTAAGGTACTGGATTGGCCTGAGACTCAGAAGATCTGCATTAATGTCCTGGCTTCGCCACAGACTCTCTATATATGACCTTGGGCAAATCACTTAATGTCCTTGTGTCTCAGTCCTCTACCTATTAGATGGGGATAATACTTCCTTCTCCCACCTTTTGTCTGTTTGATCTCTGTAGACAAAGCTTGTCAGGGCAGGGATTGTCTCTTACTGTATGTTTGTGCAGTGACTAGCACAACAGGGCCCTAATCTTGGTTGGGGCGGCTACATGCTATTCTACTACAAGTAAAAACTAAGGATATTAGCAGTAGGACAGATTCTGCACTGACTCACTCCTAGGTGTTCACTGTGCTTATCTTCAGGTCTCTTAGAGGGCTGGGACCAGGTACCTTATCGATCACCTCTGTCTCTGCATGGCAGTGGTCCACCATGACAACTGCAATCACCAGAAACACTAGAGTTGGCTGTGCCTGGGCTGAAAGTCACAGGAGACTGGACATTCTGTGCAGCTATGGAACTCCCTTCCACCAGACATCAGATGTCACCATATCCCGAGCGAAATTTGGACTCCACCTCTTTATGCTAGCATTCAGCTCAGATGGCAAATGAAAATAAAAACGCCAAAGATTTAGATTGTAGATGATCTAAGCAAAGATTTACCCATCTGTAAAGGGCTCACAAATATGGGTTCTAAAGAAATTATTTCTGTACACATGTATGTAGAGGGTTTAATTCTCCCCCACAGACCCACATGGAAGGGGCAGGAAACTGAGCCGGTCAGAACTTCCTCCCACTCCTTGTCTTGTCTTGTCTTGTCTCTGCGGAATGAGTAGAGGAGTTAGCCCCTAAGCCCTTGTAACGTGGCAGATCTGTGGATATGATGGAGACCTGCAGAGGGCAAAGCCATAGGCATGGAGGCCCGTGCTTCCACTCTGCATTCCAGCAATCCCCAGAGCTTCTTTGAAAACTCACAGCTGCTTCTGTCCTTGAAGCAGAGGCAGACATTGCATACAATACTGCTGACAATGTTACCATTAGCTTACGTGATGAATGAGGGGGGACGATGCTGCAAGCTATAGCCACCACACTAGCCCTGTCCCCTTCCGACCTGTGGCCCTCCTGCTCTGTGGAGCACCCACTCATGGAAACTGAGGGATGATCACACACCCATTGTGAAATTTGCCATTGCTTGTTATCTTTTCTAGAGTGTGGTTCAATAACGTCGAAACAATGGTGAAATAATCACTAATGTGGATTTTAGGAACCGTCCACTGCATCCACTGTTGCTCCTAAACATTTTGGAAACCCAGTTTCAGACACAGTTATAAAGTAGTAGGACTGGGACTGTCCTGTGGTGAATATAAGCTATATAATATGTCTATACTGTGTGTACTATACCAGTATGCGTGTACTGCTAATATTCCTGTAACTAGAGCCAGAGACACCGACTTTCTACGTTCCCGGGGGGTGCTCGACCCCTGCTCCACCCCAGGCCCCACCCCCACTCCACCCCTTCCCCCAAACCCCCACCCGCCCCATCTCTTCCCGCCCCTGCTCTGCCCCCTCCCCCGCCGCAGTGCCGTCTGCACTCTGCTGAACAGCTGGCCACCGGTGGGTGGGAGGCACTGGGAGGGAGGGGGAGGAGCTGATCTACAGAGCTGCCAGTGGGTGCTGAGCACCCACTGTTTTTTTGCTGTGGGTGCTCCAGTCTGCACCTATGGTTAGAGCATGATCAGGGACTCATACCGAGCAATTTCACATGCTTAAAATCCATCAGCCATTCATTTAGCCCTTTTCTTCAAACCCGCATGCTTGTATTTCAGTGTATATATACAGTGCATTCCTCAACAGAAATCTAAAAATTGGGAGGCTCCTACCAGAGACTCCACAATTAACACTCGGCTATAATTTCACACTGCAAAATTTCAAGACACTGTGTGCCGAAAGCGGGTAGATCTTGCTCATATAATGGTGGCCCCTTTGCGAAATGTGACAGCGAACACCCTAATTAATCTTAGAAATGTCAGAGCCCACTGGAAGTAATTGGGCCTGACAGTTCGAGGGCTAATTAACTTCAAACCATGCATCTTATTTTTGCTTCCTCCAAACTTGTAGGTCACTTCTTTGCTTTATTTTTACATGACACTTGTTCTGTTTGGAGCTGTATTTGTGCGGAGGCTGATGTAAAGGTTGAGAGCAAAGTGTATCTAAATAATTGCCAGGTTGGGTGTATTGCAGACAGTCACAGGAAGTCCCCTAGTGTATCCTGACTTGAAGGGAATACAAAACGGCAGTAAACTCTGGGCTAGCCCCCTGGGAACCGCTTAGTGCAGGAGACTGTAAGAATAAAACCTCATGAGGTCTCCTATTCCCATGTCTCAACAGTGTCTAGAAGCAGAGCCGTAACTAGGCATTTTAGTGCCTGGGACGAATAACCATATTTGTGCCCCCTCCTGGTTTTTTTAATCATTTTTCCGCCCCCGCAGCTTTGCGCAATGGGCAGCTGCCCCCTTCACCCTGCCCTGGGCTATGGCCCTGTCTAGAGGCATAACAGTTATCACTTTCAATCCCCGGCAGAGTGGTGGGTGAAGCCATTATCATGCTTCAACATTGTCCAGCAGCCATAATGAAGTGGTTGCACAGCGCAGTTTTATTAGGCCCGATCCCACTCCAGGTTAGCCGGAGACTGCAACATGAGCAGGATGAGGTTTGCTGTGAGCCTCTGCCAAGCCAAGAAGGTGAGGATTTTGTGCTGCATAGAGCTAACGAAGAATCCTAGGCTCCTCTCCTTCACTCCACCACCTTTTACTTTAATCTCCTCTTCTTTCCCTGTTTGTAACTATTTTTGTAGGTATTGAATATGCATGAAAAGCATTCAGTTGGTTTCAACTCTTGCAGTTTTTCTCACACGTCAGTCCAGGCGCACAAATTCCTTCTTTCCAACATAGACAGTGGGTTTTGAATAACAGAATTTTGAAAGGTACGGTACACTCCTGCGGCTTAGTTCACCCCCACTGGTGCAGGGATGAATATATGTGCAACTTGCACTCCCCTGCATCAGCAGGGACCACTGCACCAAAGGGCGAATTCACCCCAAGGGAGGGTAGCATTAAACTGTGACCAGGATGGCCTAGGAGTCCTACCCTTGGAGGTTGCCTGGGTAGTGTCTTGAATTGGCTCAGCTCCCTGACTCCCCAGCCATCTCACCCACCCTCCGCAGTGACTCCTTTTGAAGTGTCTTCAGGTTCCTCAACAGAGTAGGGATTGTGAGTGCTCTGTGCTGGTCCATACCCCCTTCCAAGCAGACTTTAGTTTTAAATGTCTCAAGTGGTGGGGCTCCCATCACTTCCTTCGCAGACTGTTCCATAGCCTAATACTGTAATTCTCACTCCTAGAAGGTTTCTCCTTTTATTTAGACTACTGTTTCTTCTTGCTTAATTTCATTCCATTACTACATATTATTCTGACTTGTACCAATTCTTCACCCTACTTGGCTCCTGATCTGTCCTTACCTTGGTAAAACTCCATTGACTTCTTCAAAGGGTATTGCCTGGGGAATGATCACAGAATAGGTCCCTTGGCTCTTACATCATTCAATGTTTATGGAAAGGCATAGAATGGGATAGAGAGGGAAAGTAAGGGAAAAGGGCAGCTAGTAAGGGCTTGTCTAAGTCAAGAAATTGCCTAAAGTAGCTATTTTGGAATACCTCCCCATAAGGACACTCTTATTCTGAAATAGCTATTCTAGTCAATTTCCCCATGTAAAAAAAACATAGAGTTGGAAGGAAATCCCAAATTAGACTGTAAGGTCTTTAGAGCTGGAACTGTTTCTGTCTGTACAGCACCTAGCACTGTAGAGCCCTGAGTCTGATTTGGGTTTCTGGGTGCTACAGTAATACAAACACTAACAAGGAGCCTCTCCTTCTTAGCATCACAAGAACTGGGGTCCAATCTGGTGATAAGGCTATCTGTGGGAGTCAGGTCTGTCTATGCGGAGGAAAGGCACTTGAGATATGAACTATGTAGTACCCGAGTAGGAGGATACACTGCAGAGAAGGGAAATTAGGAAAAGTGTGAGAACACTATACCTGATTGTCATGGGGTTCATTGATCTTAATTTCTTTTCAGCTAGCACTCTTCTTCAGCTGCCACTTCACACTGCTCCAGCCAATATCTAATTATCCATCATATGCCTGGCACAGGAGTATCTAAGTGCCTAGTGAGTGTGGTACCTCGTTAGCATTCACTGAAACCTGTTGTAAAGGGATAGTACTGAAAAGAAAAGACTCAGTTCATTAATGAAGTTGCTTAGCCCTGGTCTACACTACGAGTTTAGGTCGAATTTAGCAGCGTTAGATCGATTTAACCCTATACCCGTTCATACAACGAAGCCATTTTTGTCGACTTAATGGGCTCTTAAAATCGATTTCTGCACTCCACCCCGACGAGGGGATTAGTGCTGAAATCGACATTGCCGGGTCGAATCTGGGTTAGTGTGGATGCAATTCGACAGTATTGGCCTCCGGGAGCAGGCCCACAGTGCTCCATTGTGACCGCTCTGGACAGCACTCTCAACTCGGATGCAGTGGCCAGGTACACAGGAAAAGCCCAGCAAACTTTTGAATTTCATTTCCTGTTTGGCCACCGTGGCGTGACCACACAGACAGAGCTCATCAGCAGAGATAACCATGGAGTCCCAGAATCGCAAAAAAGCTCCAGCGTGGACTGAATGGGAGGTACTGGATCTGTTCGCTGTATGGGGAGATGAATCCATGCTATCAGAACTCTGTTCCAAAAGATGAAATGCCAAAATATTTGAAAAAATCTCCAAGGGCATGAAGGACAAAGGCTATCACAGGGACCCGCAGCAGTGCCGCGTGGAACTTAAGGAGCTCAGGCAAGCCTACCAAAAAATCCAAGAGGCAAACGCTCGCTTGGGGTCAGAACCCCAGACATGTCGATTCTATGATGAGCTGCATGCCATTCCAGGGGGTGCCCCTACAACTACCCCACACCTGTATGTACACTCCTGCAAGGGAGTCTCACGCAACAGGGATGAGGATTTTGGGGATGAGGAAGATGATGAGGAGGGGGAGGTTGAAGATTGCGCACACCAGGCAAGCAGAGAAACCATTCTCCCCGACAGCCAGGAACTGTTTATCACCCTGGAGCCAATACCCTCCCAACCTGGGCTCCCGAACCTTGAAGCCAGAGAAGGCACCTCTGGTGAGGATACCTTTGTAAATATAATATGCGGTTTAAAAGCAAGCGTGTTTAATGTTTAATTTTCCCTGAAGACTTGGGATGCATTTGCGGCCAGCACAGCTACTGGAAAAGTCTGTTAACGTGTCTGGGGATGGGGCAGAAATCCTGCAGGGATATCTCAATGAAGCTGTCCTGGAGGTACTCCCAAAGCCTTTGCAAAAGGTTTCTGGGGAGGGAAGCCTTATTGCATCCTCCATGGTAGGACACTTTAGCATGGCAGGTCAGTCGCACGTAGTCTGGAATCATTGCATATGAAAGCATGGCAGCGTGTGGTCCCAGTGTTTGCTGGCATTCAAGCAACATCCGTTCTTTATCTTTCTGTGTTATCTTCAGGAGAGTGATATCATTCATGGTCACCTGGTTGAAATAGGGGAATTTTCTTAAGGGGACATCAGAGGTGGCCGTTCCTGCTGGGCTATTTGCCTGTGGCTGAAAAGAAATCATCCCCGCTGTTAGCCATGCAGTGGAGGGGAAGGGTGAAGCGATCATCCCAGAGAATTGGGTGTGGGAGGGGTTTAGTTGGGTTTGTGCTGCACGTTAACTCGAAAACATCAGCCCCTCCTTTTAAATGGCCAATGTGTCTTTTTCAATTTTAATCTCCCTTTTTTTCCTCCCGCAGCTGCAAATGTTTCAACGCTGCGACTAGCATCTCCGTCCTAGAGGCTAGCGCAGATAAGAAGGCGAAAAAAACTCACGAGCGATGAAATGTTCTCTGAGCTCATGCTGTCCACCCAAACTGAAAGAGCACAGCAGAATGCGTGGAGGCAGACAATGGCAGAGTCCAGGAAAGCACAAAATGAACATGAGGACAGGAGGGACGTGCGAGAGGATAGATGGCTGGAGCAACACGAGAGGTGGCGGGATCAAGAGGAAAGGTGGTGGCAGCATGATGAAAGGAGGCAGGATGCAATGCTGAAGCTACTGGAGGATCAAACTGATATGCTCCAGCGTACGGTTGAGGTACAGAAAAGGCACAGACCGCAATTGCAGCCCCTGTGTAACCAACCACCCTCCTCCCCAAGGTCCATAGCATCCTTACCCAGATGCCCAAGAACGCGGTGGGGAGGGGGCCTCCGGCCACCCAGCCACTCTACCCCAGAGGACTGCCCAAGCAACAGAAGGCTGGTATTCAATAAGTTTTGAGGTGCTGTGTGGCCTTGTCCTTCCCTCCTCCCCTCATCCACCACCCCACCCGGTGCTTCCCTCCTCCCCCACCCCTTCTGGGATACCTTGGCAGTTATCCCCCTATTTGTGTGACAAATTAATAAAGAATGCATGAATTTGAAACAACAATGACTTTATTGCCTCTGCAAGCGGTGATCGAAGGGGGGAGGAGAGGGAGGCTGGCTTACAGGGAAGTAGAGTGAACCAAGGGGGCAGGTTTTCATCAAGGAGAAACGAACAGAACTGTCACACCGTAGCCTGGTCAGCCATGAAACTGGTTTTCAAAGCTTCTCTGATGCACAGCGCGCCCTGCTGTGCTCTTCTAACCGCCCTGGTGTCTGGCTGCGCATAATCAGCGGCCAGGCAATTTGCCTCAACTTCCCACCCCACCATAAACATCTCCCCCTTGCTCTCTCAGATATTGTGAGGCACACAGCAAGCAGTACTAACAATGGGAATATTGGTTTCGCTGAGGTCTAACAGAGTCAGTAAACTGCGCCAGTGTGCGTTTAAACGTCTAAATGCACATTCTACCACCATTCTGCACTTGCTCAGCCTGTAGTTGAACAGCTCCTGACTACTGTCCAGGCTGCCTGTGTACGGCTTCATGAGCCAGGGCATTAAGGGGTAGGCTGGGTCCCCAAGGATAACTGTAGGCATTTCAAGATAACTGTAGGCATTTCAACATCCCCAACTGTTATTTTCTGGTCTTGGAAGTAAGTCCCTTGCTTCAGCTGTTCATACAGACCAGAGTTCCTGAAGATGCGAGCGTCATGTACCTTTCCCAGCCATCCCACGTTGATGTTGGTGAAACGTCCCTTGTGATCCACCAGTGCTTTCAGCACCATTGAAAAGTACCCCTTTCGGTTTATGTACTGGCTGCCTTGGTGAACCGGTCCCAAGACAGGGATATGGGTTCTGTCTATCGCCCCACCACAGTTAGGGAATCCCATTGCAGCAAAGCCATCCACTATGACCTGCACATTTCCCAGAGTCACTACCCGTGATAGCAGCAGCTCACTACTTGGATCACAGCAGCCCCCACAGTAGATTTGCCCACTCCAAATTGATTCCAGACTGACCAGTAGCTGTCTGGCGTTGCAAGCTTCCAGAGGGCTACCACCACTCACTTGTGAACTGTGAGGGCTGCTCTCATCTTGGTATTCATGTGCTTCAGGGCAGGGGAAAGCAAGTCACAAAGTTCCATGAAAGTGCCCTTATGCATGTGAAAGTTTCCCAGCCACTGGGAATCATCCCAGACCTGCAACACTATGCGGTCCCACCAGTCTGTGCTTGTTTCCCGGGCCCAGAATCGGTGTTCCACAGCATGAGCCTGCCCCATTGCCATCAGGATGGCCAGATTGCAGGGGCCCGTGCTTTGAGAGAAGTCTGTGTCCATGTCCTCATTGCTCTCATCACCGTGCTGCCATCGCCTCCTTGCCTGCTTTTGCAGGTTCTGGTTCTGCCCATACTGCAGGACAATGCTTGAGGTGTTTACAATGCTCATAACTGCCGCGATAATCTGAGCGGGCTCCATGCTTGCAGTCCTATGGCGTCTGCACGGGCAATCCAGGGAAAAGGGCGTGAAATGATTGTCTGCCGTTGCTTTCACCAAGGGAGGGGAGACTGACGACAAGGGCAAATGCGAGGTGTTTATGTACAATGCTCACAACTCCAGCGGTGACCTGAGCAGACTCCTGCTTTCAGAGCTATGGCACATGCATGAGCAATCCAGGAAAAAGGGTGCGACAGGATTGTCTGCCATTGCTTTCATGGCTGGGGGGGGATAGGGGGTGACTGACCACACGTACCCCAAACCACCTGAGGCTACCTTTTCCATTATCTCATTTATTTTTAAGTAATAAAGAAAGAATGCATGGTTTCAAAACAATAGTTGCTTTATTTCGAAGGGGGAAGGGTGGTTGGCTTACAGGGAGTTAAATTCAACAAAGGGGGCGGGTTTGCAGCCATGAGAAACTAGTTTTCAAAGTCTCTGATGCACCACGCACCTTGCCCATCCCACCATACACGTCTTCCCCTTACCCAGGCATCACGTAGCACACAGCAAGCCGCAATAAACAATGCAAATGCTAGTTGCGCTGAGGTTTGATCAACAGCAGCAGCGAGCTTGTTAATGTCCAAAGGCACATCGCACCACCATTGCTCCTTACTCCTGTCCAGGGGTCATGAGCTGTGGGAGCAAGGGCTAGGCGGGGGTGGGTGCGGCCGTGCGGTGCTGCTGCCTGTGACAGCAGCCAGGTTGCTGGAGATCAGGATGGCAGAGTTGCAGCGGAAGTGGCGGAGCGAGCAAAGCAACACTGCATTGCCGCTCCGAGGACAGTTAAAAGTCATATGCAGGACGACGGCTTTCAGGCCTATTGCACGATCGGCTGCTGGATTGCAGGAGCTCGGGATGGCAGAGTTGCGGCGGAAGCGGCGGAGCGAGCAAAACACCATTGCTGTTCCAGATGGCTACAAGTCCTACTGATGAGGACGGCTGCAAGACTTCTTCTCCGGCGACAAAGGAGATGAATATGATGCGCCTAAAATCTAACCAGTCCCTTACATGTCCCAGAGTCACTACCCTTTAGACTTGCCTGCAACAGCAGTGGTGATGGAGAGCTGAGCGGGCTCCTGCTTGCAGTGCTATGGCGTCTGCGCTGTTAACCCAGGAAACAAGCCGTGAAACGATTGGCTGCTGTTACTTTCACAGAGGGAGGGAAGGAACGAGGGTTGACTGATGACAGTTACCCAAAACCACCCGCAACAAATTTTTGGCCCCATCAGGCATTGGGAGCTCAACCCAGAATTCCAATGGGCAGCGGGAACTGTGGGATAGCTTCCCACAGTGCACCACTCGGAATGTCAACGCTAGCCATGGTACTGTGGACGCGCTCCACCGACTTAATGTGCTTAGTTGGGACGCACGCATTCAACTTTATACAATCTGTTCCCAAAAATCGACTTCTATAAAATCAGCCTAATTTCATAGTGTAGACATACCTTTAGAGGAAAAGAACTGCTATATGTAACATCTCCTTTCATAGCTGTTGGATTAGGAGTTCAGTGTAGTCAAGAAAATGTACAAATATTTGCAAGATACTATATGTAAGGTTTTGTTGTTGTTGTTTCAGGTTTTAAAATAATAAGCACATTTTCTGTTATTTGAACTGTTGTAACTAATCAGAAGTTACATGGGTTACTGTGAATTATTTGTACCTAAATAAAGAGGCCCAATTCTGATGGACAAAGAGGCTTCTGAGAAGTTTGTGGGCTGTTGCAATGAAGTGGCAAATACTGTAAAATGGAAATGACAGCATGAATCCCTTTCATACATGCATTGTAATATTTCCTCTGCAATCATGTCTTTCTCCTTCTTACCATTTGAGGGAGATAATTTTGTTGAATTTCACTTTTTCTTGGGCAGTTGTTACATTTTTAAATCCTGTGTGAAATGATGTTGTGATGGCAAAAGTTTGACATGATTCACTGCAAAACAAGGTTTTTGTGAATAAAACTACAGATGAAAGAAAGCCAAGACACGGATTCATCAGACACCAGAATCCAACTGCAGAAATTATCAGTCTTTTGCTTTCACTAGGAGGATTCTGTAAGTTCTAGGAAATCGCCTTCACAAGCATCTCCTCATCCGCATTAGAAATGAACCATATGGCAACATGGCAGGAGCTGTCAAGTCACTGTTGGGGAGGCAGGGGGAGACTTTGAATAATGGAGCAATGAGTGGGCTATATGTGTTCAAATTACTAAAGCTCCCACTAAACTAATACAAGCCTCATTTTTAATGTCGTTCTTAATTTACCTTATCCTGCCTCTGGCTACGGCTACTTTGTGTTGCTCTCGTGACGCACATGGCCATGATTCTAGTTTAACCAGCTGGCGGAAGGTTCCTCTAGAGTGAGGAATCCCCAAGTGGTATATTATTGATTGATTGATTGCTTTTATTTGTATTACAGTAATATCTACAGACCCCAATCAGAGACCAGCACCTCTGTGCTAGGTGCTGCACAAACCAAAAAGACGCCCCATACCTCATGGAGTTTACAATCTAAGTAAGCTGCTGTAATGGTTCTTCTGCCATTCCTTACCCAGCATAACGATAGTGACTGGGAGGAAAAGGCCTCTCTGTAGGCCGGTGTGCGTAAGTTAGAGCAGCCTCCTATGTAAGGGACCAGTCCAGTCTCGAGCCAGCCCCAGGATCAGAAAGCCACTTTGCCTCTACCTGTGAGCAGCAAAAGATCACGGCCTTTATCTTTAGCAGGTTTATTTTTTCAAAGAAAAAAGACCCCCTCAGTGAGTGAGCGCTATTGCTCTGTAAAAATGTTTGCACTGGGGCAGGAGATTCTAGAAGTGTAAATATTAAAGTTTGTCCTACTTGGGATGTCTATGAAGACCAAAAGGAGAGTTAACAGAGATTCTAAAATCCATTTATGTTCTGCCAGATGAGATAAGGGCACCTGAATGTATGCGAACCTTTCAGATGATTTTCATTCTGAGCCAGTCTGAAGTACCATGCACACAAAGCAGCATTGTTTGTTTGGGTTCAGGGCAATTCTTTTTATTCTGGAGGTAGCATCTCCCCCACCCGCAATCTAAGCATTGTTGACTTATTTGAATGAATTATGTGACTGTTTGGAGCAGCGACTGCATGTGCAAAGTCTGGCACAGCAGGGTGTCCATCTGGATACAGATAATAGGGCTTCCAGCTTACTCTCTGCAAACAGGGTGAACCTATGGCATTTTCACACTAGAGAATTGTATGTGCTCTGGAAATAATGAGGGAAACTAACTACTGGTTGGTGGTCAATTTGCCCTGATATTGTGAATGTTGTGCCTGCACAGATCTACATTAGAACATAAGAACGGCCACACTGGGTCAGACCAAAGGTCCATCCAGCCCCGTATCCTGTCTACCAGTGGCCAATGCCAGATGCCCCAGAGGGAGTGAACCTAACAGGTAATGATCAAGTGATCTCTCTCCTGCCATCCATCTCCACCCTCTGACAGCCAGAGGCTAGGGACACCATTCCTTACCCATCCTGGCTAATAGCCATTAATGGACTTAACCTCCATGAATTTATCCAGTTCTCTTTTAAACCCTGTTATAGTCCTAGCCTTCACAACCTCCTCAGGCAAGGAGTTCCACAGGTTGACTGTGTGCTGTGTGAAGAGAACTTCCTTTTATTTGTTTTAAACCTGCTACCCATTAATTTCATTTGGTGGCCCCTAGTTCTTATGTTATGGAAACAAGTAAGTAACTTTTCCTTATTCACTGTCTCCACACCACTCATGATTTTATATACCTCTATCATATCCCCCCTTAGTCTCCTCTTTTCCAAGCTGAAAAGTCCTACCCTCTTTAATCTCTCCTCATATGGGACCCGTTCCAAACCCCTAATCATTTTAATTGCCCTTTTCTGAACCTTTTCTAATGCCAGTATATCTTTTTTGAGATGAGGGGACCACATCTGTACGCAGTATTCAAGATGTGGGCGTACCATGGATTTATATAAGGGCAATAAGATATTCTCCGTCTTATTCTCTATCCCTTTTTTAATGATTCCTAACATCCCGTTTGCTTTTTTGACTGCCACTGCACACTGCTTGGACATCTTCAGAGAACTATCCACGATGAGTCCAAGATCTTTCTTCTGATTAGTTGTAGCTAAATTAGCCCCCATCATATTGTATGTATAGTTGGGGTTATTTTTTTCCAACGTGCATTACTTTACATTTATCCACATTAAATTTCATTTGCCATTTTGTTGCCCAATCGCTTAGTTTTGTGAGATCTTTTTGAAGTTCTTCACAGTCTGCTTTGGTCTTAACTATCTTGAGCAGTTTAGTATTGTCTGCAAACTTTGCCACCTCACTGTTTACCCCTTTCTGCAGATCATTTAGGAATAAGTTGAATAGGACTGGTCTATAGGATAGGATATCTAGCTGTTACTGGTTTTTTTCTTACTTTCTATCAAATATGCGACTTGTATTAAGCCCGTGGTGCTTGGCTCAGAATTTCATTGGGCTTTAGAAGCTGGAGTATAATGGCATATGTACAAGTAAATAGTATTTACTTTAACTGTTTTTTACTCTTTTTTATTTAACTGTTCCAAATGTGACAGTGCAAATAATTATGGACATTTTGCTACTGTCTTGATAACTATGAATGTTTATGTAGCCACTTACATTTTGGCAAATTGAAACCTCACTGTTAAATTCACAGCTGCATACTCAATTTGCAAGGAAGGGCTCAAGCACTGGACTTCCTTGTTAAGCTGATATGAATGCTTCCTCTTTCTTCTCTTCCTATACCCAAAAAAACAAAATAAAGAAAATAAACTGATGTTTTCTCCTGTCAAAACCTGAGTACAGTTGATAACATCATTAACCTCTAAAGCTGTGTGGGGCATGCAGCTTCTCCAGATGTTTTCTGCAGTGTTGAATTTGCCAGCGATAGGCTACAAAACCCTTAACCCTGCACTCAGGTTTCGGTAAGTAATTTAAATTATCAATGATTTTTCAACTATTTCGTTGGACTAAAGTTTAAAATATGCAGCACCTACATAAGCGCTTTACAGTTTCAAAGTGAGAAGTATAAATAATCGGATACTAAATTTGGATCTTTAGCATTTTTAACTGGCTTACTTTATTTGTGTACAAAAGCATCTTTGCTCACCTATAAGCAGACTCTGATGGCTTTGGATATAATATAAGTGTGATCTACCTGGTCTCTGATCCCACTCCCACTGACTTTCTATTGACTTCAATGAGAATTGAACCAAGCCCCTGACTTCTACTGAGCTAGAGGGATCTTTGGTCTCACCCAGTCTGACCCAGTATGGCCGTTCTTGTTTCTATAGCATATGCAATATGAAATCAGTATATTATGTTTCGTGACAAAGTTCCTGCTCTACCTTGGTGGGTCTTGCGCTTATTGGCGGATTTGCTCGCCTTGAAGCTTCACGGCAGCCCTCAGCTTGGCTGTTTTCTGAACCCACAGTCCAGGTCGACTCCTCCTGTGTCTGATCAGAAGTTGGGAGGATTTGGGGGGAACCCAGGCCCGCCCTCTACTCCGGGTTCCAGCCCAGGGCCCTGTGGAATGCAGCTGTCTCGAGTGCTTCCTGGAACAGCTGTGTGACAGCTACAACTCCCTGGGCTACTTCCCCAGGGCCTCCTCCCAACACCTTCTTTATCCTCACCATAGGACCTTCCTCCTGGTGTCTGATAATGCTTGTACACCTCAGTCCTCCAACAGTACGTGTTCTCATTCTCAGCTCCTAGTGCCTCTTGCTCCCAGCTCCTCACACGCACACCACAAACTGAAGTGAGCTCCTTTTTAAAACCCAGGTGCCCTGATTAGCCTGCCTTAATTGATTCTAGCAGCTTCTTGATTGGCTGCAGGTGTTCTAATCAGCCTGTCTTAATTGTCTCCAGAAGGTTCCTGATTGTTCTGGAACCGTCCCTGTTACCTTACCCAGGGAAAGGGACCTACTTAGCCTGGGGCTAATATATCTGCCTTCTATTACTCTCCTATAGCCATCTGGCCCAACTCTGTCACAGTTTCTAATAGTATGTTCCCTAAAAGCTGCACTGTATGATGCTGTTAGGCATGAATATGCTGTTCAGGTTTCATTATGCGGCTGTGTGTACTCGTGTTTTTATGTTCTGGGAGCAATAACATGGAGGTGTTCTGTTCAACATCTGTAGCCATAAAATTGCTGAAGGACTTTGTTATACTGAATGTTGTGACCTTCACCACTACCTAGGACAAGACCTCTGCTCTGATCATTAGGAGGGTTGGAAGGAAGAAGGATTTTGGAAATGGGTCAGTGGGTTCTAACAGGGACAGAGGGTAACTAAAATGAGAAAAGTTAGGCCATGTTTACACTACAGAGTTAAGTCGACTTAAATTTTGTCGACGATCATAAGTTGCTTTAATAACATTGGTGGAGCATGTCCACACAACACTCCTTGTAACACCTGAGCATGTCCACAGTCATTGCTTTTGCATCAACAAGAGAGAGTGTTGCATCGTGGGTAGCTATCCCACTGTGTAACTTGCCACCCTCTGTCACCCTTTGCCACTGGGAGCTCTGGGAACAGATCGTGGTGCATCATGGGGACATGCTCGCAATCCTGTGATGTAGTTCTTTCCGTCCCATCATTTCATGGGTTTCATACTTCCTACTTGGTTTCACACCATTTTTCAACAGCCCCAACTGAACAGAGAACCGCCGTCTCTGCCTAACAGTGTGGATCCTGAGCTGCTAACCATTGTGGTGATGAGCATTATGAACACAACTCAGCTGGTCCTGCAGTATTTCATGAGCTGCAAATCAGAGAGAGAATCATAGAATCATAGAATCATAGAATCACAGAATATCAGGGTTGGAAGGGACCCCAGAAGGTCATCTAGTCCAACCCCCTGCTCGAAGCAGGACCAATTCCCAGTTAAATCATCCCAGCCAGGGCTTTGTCAAGCCTGACCTTAAAAACTTCTAAGGAAGGAGATTCCACCACCTCCCTAGGTAACGCATTCCAGTGTTTCACCACCCTCTTAGTGAAAAAGTTTTTCCTAATATCCAACCTAAACCTCCCCCACTGCAACTTGAGACCATTACTCCTCGTTCTGTCATCTGCTACCATTGAGAACAGTCTAGAGCCATCCTCTTTGGAACCCCCTTTCAGGTAGTTGAAAGCAGCTATCAAATCCCCCCTCATTCTTCTCTTCTGCAGGCTAAACAATCCCAGCTCCCTCAGCCTCTCCTCATAACTCATGTGTTCCAGACCCCTAATCATTTTTGTTGCCCTTCGCTGGACTCTCTCCAATTTATCCACATCCTTCTTGAAGTGTGGGGCCCAAAACTGGACACAGTACTCCAGATGAGGCCTCACCAATGTCGAATAGAGGGGAACGATCACGTCCCTCGATCTGCTCGCTATGCCCCTACTTATACATCCCAAAATGCCATTGGCCTTCTTGGCAACAAGGGCACACTGCTGACTCATATCCAGCTTCTCGTCCACTGTCACCCCTATGTCCTTTTCCGCAGAACTGCTGCCTAGCCATTCGGTCCCTAGTCTGTAGCTGTGCATTGGGTTCTTCCGTCCTAAGTGCAGGACCCTGCACTTATCCTTATTGAACCTCATCAGATTTCTTTTGGCCCAATCCTCCAATTTGTCTAGGTCCCTCTGTATCCTATCCCTGCCCTCCAGCGTATCTACCACTCCTCCCAGTTTAGTATCATCCGCAAATTTGCTGAGAGTGCAATCCACACCATCCTCCAGATCATTTATGAAGATATTGAACAAAACCGGCCCCAGGACCGACCCTTGGGGCACTCCACTTGATACCGGCTGCCAACTAGACATGGAGCCATTGATCACTACCCGTTGAGCCCGACAATCTAGCCAGCTTTCTACCCACCTTATAGTGCATTCATCCAGCCCATACTTCCTTAACTTGCTGACAAGAATACTGTGGGAGACCATGTCAAAAGCTTTGCTAAAGTCAAGAAACAATACATCCACTGCTTTCCCTTCATCCACAGAACCAGTAATCTCATCATAAAAGGCGATTAGATTAGTCAGGCATGACCTTCCCTTGGTGAATCCATGCTGGCTGTTCCTGATCACTTTCCTCTCATGCAAGTGCTTCAGGATTGATTCTTTGAGGACCTGCTCCATGATTTTTCCAGGGACTGAGGTGAGGCTGACTGGCCTGTAGTTCCCAGGATCCTCCTTCTTCCCTTTTTTAAAGATTGGCACTACATTAGCCTTTTTCCAGTCATCCGGGACTTCCCCGGTTCGCCACAAGTTTTCAAAGATAATGGCCAATGGCTCTGCAATCACAGCCGCCAATTCCTTCAGCACTCTCGGATGCAACTCGTCCGGCCCCATGGACTTGTGCACGTCCAGCTTTTCTAAATAGTCCCTAACTACCTCTATCTCCACAGAGGGCTGGCCATCTCTTCCCCATTTTGTGATGCCCAGCGCAGCAGTCTGGGAGCTGACCTTGTTAGTGAAAACAGAGGCAAAAAAAGCATTGAGTACATTAGCTTTTTCCACATCCTCTGTCACTAGGTTGCCTCCCTCATTCAGTAAGGGGCCCACACTTTCCTTGGCTTTCTTCTTGTTGCCAACATACCTGAAGAAACCCTTCTTGTTACTCTTAACATCTCTGGCTAGCTGCAGCTCCAGGTGCGATTTGGCCCTCCTGATATCATTCCTACATGCCCGAGCAATATTTTTATACTCTTCCCTGGTCATATGTCCAACCTTACACTTCTTGTAAGCTTCTTTTTTATGTTTAAGATCCGCTTCTTTTTTATGTTTAAGAATCAGTGATGCTTGTCCTGCTGTCTGCCATAGAAACAAATAATTCAAGATTGCTGCTCACATTCACGGAACAGCTTGCCACAGTGGACTGTCGGTACTGGGCTTGGGAAAAAAGCACTGATTGGTGGGATCGCATTGTAATGCAGGTCTGCTACGATGAGCAGTGGCTACACTCACTGACATCAATGTGAGATAGTCAGGGAAGATGCATGATGCACGCATCTTTCAGAACACTGACTGGACTGTATAGAAAGCTGTGTGCTGGGACTTTCTTTCCAGACCAGAAGATTCCAATGGGGGATGAGCAAATGCCCATAGTGATCCTGGGTGACCCTGCATACCTTGATCCCCTGGCTCATGAAGCCTTACACCGGGAACCTAGGCAGCAGCAAGGAGTGCTTTAACAATAGGCTCAGCAGGTGCCGAATGATGGTTGAATGTGACTTTGGCCAATTAAAAGGATGCTGGCACTATCTTTTTGGCCGGTTAGACCTCAACAAGGCAAATACTCTGATGATCATTGTGGCCTGCTGTACTCTCCATAATATTTGCAAATCAAAGGGAGAAAAGTTTCCCTAGGGGTGGACCACTGAGGCTGATCAGTGCCAGAGCTGGAATTCTGATTTTCAGCAGCCATATACAAGGACAATTAGTGGGATGCAGTGGGAGGCTATTCGAATCAGGGAGCCTTTGAAGGAGCAGTTTGACAATGATTCCCAGTAATATGTTTTTATGTGATTCATTTGGCTAGACAATGTTTACTTGCTGCCATGCATTGCCCCTGCTATGCTTGCTTCTTGAGCATTAATTGCAAGGAGCAGATAGTCCTACCTATAGCCAGTGTGTTTCAATGTTAGCACTGAGCGATGTAGGTATGTCTGTATTTCACAAATAAAGACATTTAATTTCAAAGACTCAAGTTTAATAACAGGATCAAATGCAAACTTTTGGTCAAACAGGGGACATGAAAGTGAGGAACAGTCTCACAGTTAGGGCTCTCACACCTGAGTGTAACTCCAGCTTTCACTGGGAAACCAGTCCCCAGGCGTGGAGTGCATGGGATTGTGTGAGGGACCGGTAACATGTGATGAATGCAAGGGTGCGGGAAGTTTGGGGAGGGCATGGACTGGTGTTGTGTAGTGGCTGAAGGGGGAGTTGGGCACAGATTTACTGCAATTGCAGGCTGACGAGGGACTTCAACATCTCTGTCTGATCCTCAAGGAGCTTTATCATCTGCTCCTGCCCCTGTGTCCTTTCCTGGCTATCCAGCTGCAGTCTTTCATATATTGTCTCCCTCCATGCTCTTCTTTTGCTCTGAGCTGCATCTGTAGACTGCAGCGCCTTGCAAAATAAATCCTCCTTACTCATCCTAGGTTGTCGTCTTATCTGATGGATAAGGCTCCGCAGGTGTGGAGGAGTGTGTTCCCCAAGGGCACATATGCAGAAGGCAAAGAAACAATGAACAGAGACAGGATTGTGAGTGCACTCACAGTCGTGAATCACAATAGTTACACACATCTCTTTCTCACTGCCCCTTGGCTAGCACACATGTTGCATAAATCATAATTATGGCTAATTAGCAGGGAAGGGAGGATGGACATGGGGGGAAAAGGGGAGAAAGGGAGGTTTGCGAAGGGGGTTACTATAAGCAGCTAGGGAGTCTATTTCCACAGGCTAGGGTAATTGAACCTGATATCTCACTCCTAAGGGTAACCCATCTCCTGCATGCATTTGCCTTCAGACCAGTTCCATATGCCACTCGCCTGTGTGCCACTCTGGTCCCTGCAGAAATAATTGCCAGATGGTGTAGCAAAGCTTCCTACATCAAAGGTAGAAACAAGGCAGCTCTCCCAAGGAACCTTCGGCGGAGGATTGCAGAATATCTACAGAAGAATTTCCTAGAGATCACTATGGAGGATTCAAGAAACATCCCTGTGTACATTAACAAACTTTTCTGCCATGGCGTAGATTGACAGGCTCTGTTGTTAATTTCTGTCCCTTATCCCTCCTCTATCATATAACAAAGTACAGGAGAGCTCAATCTCCTCTCACTGTGCAGTATGAAAGCAAACTGAACACTTACCGGAGCTCCCCTCTCCTGCATCCTGCATGCCAAAGCTGGAACGCTGGGACTGGCTAGACCCCTCTGGAGTGGAAAAGAGATCCTACTCACTGCGACACTGGACAACCCTGTGTATATTCCACATCATCCTCCATCTCCATCTCCTTGCCCTCCACTTCCTTATCAGGGTTGAGTCTGCTGGCCACAGTCTCCAGTCCCCCCATAGTATCCCCGGGGCTCTTGGTGGTGAAGGTAGGGTCACCACTGAGGATGGCGTGCAGGTCCTTATAGAAGCGGCATGTCTTCGGTGTTGCACCAGAGCGATGGTTGGCCTTCTTTGCCTTCTGGTAGGCCTGCCTCAGCTCTTTGATTTTAGCATGACACTGCTGCATGTCCCTTTCGCGCCCCTTCTCCTGCATGCCACTAGCAATCAGCCCACAGGTATAGAAATTCCTACAGTTGGTGAGAAGCTGCAGCTGCACAGCCTCCTCTCCCCATAGAATCATAGAATCATAGAATATCAGGGTTGGAAGGGACCCCAGAAGGTCATCTAGTCCAACCCCCTGCTCGAAGCAGGACCAATTCCCAGTTAAATCATCCCAGCCAGGGCTTTGTCAAGCCTGACCTTAAAAACCTCTAAGGAAGGAGATTCTACCACCTCCCTAGGTAACGCATTCCAGTGTTTCACCAGCCTCTTAGTGAAAAAGTTTTTCCTAATATCCAATCTAAACCTCCCACACTGCAACTTGACTCAGCAGATCCAACAGCTCTGGTGTACACCACACGGGAGCGCGTCTGCTACAGAAAGCTGGCATGGTCAGCTGGGAAGATGCTGTGTGAACTGTGCACACCCAGCAAACAGGAAGAGAAATTTCAAAAATTCCTGGGCCTTTAATGGGGGAGGGGCACATACTTGTGTACCTTCAGGGCAGCAGAGTTCAAACTGCTTACCAGAGTGGTCATGATGGGCATTGTGGAACACCTCGTTGAGGCCAATTAGGGCAACAACCCAGTGCGGTGTCTACACTGACTCTCTAAATAAGTCACAAAAAGCTCTTATGCCACTCGTTGAGGTGATTTTATTATGTTGGCATAACAGAGTAGTTACATCGGCGGGAGGAACATTTCAGTGTGTACACCTCCACTGTTTTGTTGATGAAAGCTGACTTTTGTTGACCAAACTGTGTAGTGTAGACAAGGCCAAAGTGTCTGGTGCTGCTGTAAGTGACTTTGCTTAGAGTTGGGGGATGTGATGTTTTGTTTGTGGATTGGAATGTGCTACAGACCAGGGCACTTTTAACAAATGCCTGATCTGTTGATTGGCTGTTAGAGATTATGGCCAACATCTTCAAAAGCGACTAGTGACTTTGGGTGCCCAACCAGAGACACCTAAAAGGGGTCTGAGCACCTGTCCTCTGAAAACAAGGATTCTGGCTGCAACAGAAGTGGAGCTGGAAGGGGAAAAGGGTATGGCTCTATGCACCCTCTCCCTATTTGTTAATGAATCAAATGAATCAAGCCTACCCAATGTTTAATTTGCCAGGTTTTCAAAAGAATATATTCCTGCAGGCTGTTTGAAACAGGCTTCATTATGCATGTCTTTAAAATTGCCAACAGGCCTCCATAGGACCTAATTTAACACATTCATTTGCTCACAGAAGTGTATAAAGAACAAACTAGAGAGCAAGAACAAAGAAACATTAACATACTTTGTCAAGCTAAACCAGTTGTAAAAGGCATGGTATACCTCTCTTCACTATTCTGCACATGACATATGCACTTTGGTACAATGAGTAAGGGCCATTATAAAACCTGCCTGTGGTTCTGGAGTGTTTTGGGCACCAACAAAAACACCCAAAGTGCCCAACACATAATACTCTATAACAAATGCCAATTACTTCTGTCAAAAATCCAAAAAAATGCAGAGTATTCAGAATGGATGATAATAGGAATTGCCAGTGGGACATCCCAGAAAACAAGTCAATCCCAGTCCTTATGCAAGTACACAAGGGGCAAGGCAAAGGGGGTGGATGCAAAGGGCCTACCCCATGACCTACATAAGGGCCAGGCAGAATTGCAGTCCCCACACTCAGAAGGGAGAAAGCTGCACCATGCTCTCCTCCTGTATGACAAGGAGTTATTCTGTCCATAGGGAAGAAAATGCTTCTTTGTCATGACCCCCAAGCCTCGAATCCCAGTCCACAGTTGTCAGCAGGCTGGCAAGGGGAAGGTTGCAGTGTGGACCTTGCCAGCCTGCTGACTGCAACCTTCCCCTTGCCAGCCTGCTGACAACTGCTGACCCAGGACCCATGAAGTCCAGCTCCAGTTTGAGGTTCCTCTCCTGAAGTCCCATTGGTGGAGTCCCAGAGCAGGATTGGCCCGCTGGCCCAACTTAATGCAGCAACAGGAACAGGAAGCTGTCTGAACAACTGGGATGTACCCTGCTCCGGACTATGTACCTTGTCGCTCCAGCTCCCCTGGCTTGGCTCCTGACCTCTGATTTGTGGTTCTGATCTCCAGTTTGCCTCCTGCTTCTCCTAGTATCCTGACCCTACTGACTCTCCACTTCTGACTGTGGGCTTTGCCTCTGACCCCTAAGTCTGGCTGCCCATGACCTGGCCTTGACATTCTTGGTGCTTCTTTGGGCAGTGCAAGTTTGCTCCACCTTTTACTGTGAGCAGTGCCTAACACACACAATACAGCCTACTGGGTAAAGGTTTGATCCTGCATGGCTGGGACTACTCACATGCTTAAAGTTAAGCACATGCCAAAGTGCTTTGCTTGACTGGGGACAGAGTGTTTGGCACCTTCCTGAATTGAGCCCTAAAACTTCTTCCAATTTTGTTATCATCCTAACTGATTCAGTATCCTGGGTCTCCTATAAACTGAGTGATGGATGTTAACAGTTCAAATATATTGAGATTGGAGGAGATTGTGCTATCAGGGATTAGAGCATTTAGAGCAAACAATGGCTAGCAGCATTGGTCTAGATTCTGATCTAGCTAGCTCGATTTACTCTGGATTTCCATGGATAGAACAGAACAGAACAGTTAGTTGCTATTTTCTTTAATTGAAAAACATTCTTTTAAATAGAAGGGAAGAGGAAGTATGGAGACGGATATTGGCAACAGAGACACATTCACACAATTCTAACAGCTTAACTCAAACAACCGGTTTAGTATAAGAATCAACATACACTACACCAAGTATGCTGTTATTTATTCATACACATATGAGAAATCAGACCTAATGTTGTTAAATATTCTCTAATCGCTCATTCACTGGAAAAATATTTTTCAGGTTGGCAAGATCATTCATACTAAAATACCAGTCTGATCTTAAGATCTCTCTTTTTCATTTTTCTGGTATGTTTTGAGCCTTTCGACTTCATCTCATTATCAGCATCTGAGGGGTTTTATTTACATTCACCAGCATGTCCAGATCCACGCAAATAAAACCCCTGTCTTTAGAAGACCAAGCTGATAGAACGCTATTAGACTATTTCCAGCCAGAAGAAATCAGCCCATTCACATTTACTGGTAAACACTCCCTTTTATCCATAGAAGTAATAATCATATGATGTAGTGATCCTACATTCATTAGTGGGCTAGCCTGGCATTTCAGTCAATGGAATAAAAGCAAGTATAACTTTGCTGCATTCCAGCAGCAATAAAGATGGTATGCTAGAGAACCCAGAAAGCTGTTCAAATCCTTTTCCTTCCTAACTCTGAACATTATCTACTTTATGTGTTTCTACTGCTGGAGCAAAGGAAAAAGAAACATGGACTATATAAAAAAACTACACAGTTTGAAATTATTGTAAAAGTTGGATTCTGGAAAACAATGGCAAAAAGATTTTTTTAAAAATCAGTGGTTTTGATTTCATAACTGTTCACATCGTGTGCAACAGCACACACAAGGTTTTTGTGCTCCACCAGAAATGTGGGGTGAAGGCTATACATAGGTGAAGTAGTGTTAAGTGCAAGGTGTTGTGTCCTCTGCATGGAATGATAGTAATTCTGAACCTCTTGATGCTCAGTCACTTACCACATGTTCAGGGTGAAAAAAAAAAAGGTTAGGGGGGCAAGGTAGGGCAGGACAGTATTGGGGAATGAGTGTGTCAGGAAGCATGGGGAATGGTGCGGTGTTTAAGTAATTCTTAGCTATATGTTCCCCTCATAGGTCTGATTCCTGCTACTGCTGCTAGCTATTCCAGGGTAGTGCTCTTATTAATACAGAATTGGGCTCCCATGCTCTGCATGTCCTGCTCATTAATTTTTAACCTTTGTGATCGAATACACCCCCTGTATTCACTCCCTACACACTATTGTAATAATCATGGTGCAAAATATGCCTTGTGAGGTATCATTAGAAAGCTCAGAACTTGCTGGTCAATAATATCACGGAGAAATGTGTGTCGCAACATTATATGTAAAGGTATTAACATAAGCTGAAATTATGACTGAAATGTGTTTACCAGACAAGTCTGGGAAGGGGGTAAACCAGTTCCTCAAAGACAAAGGGCAAGCTGACACCTCTAGCCAGGTGTCATCAAAGTTGATTGGCAATCACCAGTCAAGTGTCCATTCTTTGGCAATGGAGGTGACAGGGACAGATCGGTCTGCATTTTAACAAACAACAACATGGAACTTCTTTCACCGTGAGACTCCATTTCTCTATCTTCACAGCAGGAAGAAACTGTACCTAGGGATAACCCTGTGGAAAGTGCATTTCAAAGGGGTACTGGACTATAAAAAGTGAGGGACAAAACACCACAGGGATTCTTTCTTTCTCACCTAAGAAGACATAGGAACCAGCCTAAGGACTTTGGGAGGGGTTCTGACCTAAAAATGTGGTTAGCAACGTTGCCGGGAACATGTGGTAAGGATTTTATCTTGAACCAAGTCTAGTTTAAGTTTTAGTTACTAGAAAGGATTTTATATTTTGCTCTTGTAACCATTTCTGACTTTAATGCCTTATACTTGTACTCACTTAAAATCTATCTCTTTGTAGTTAAATAGACTTGTTTTATTTTTTTAATCAAAACTAATCCAGTGTTGTGTTTAAACTGAGCTGTTTGGTAACTCCAATTAAAGTAGCACGCTGTTGTATATTGACCCCTTACAGGGGAGATGGACCTCTAATGTCTGAACAGTTCAGGAGATGGCTAGTCAGTGCAGAACACACATTTTTTTTTGCGGGGGGGGGGGGAATCTGGCACTAGGAGTGTGTTGGGGTCACCTTGCAAGTAGTAACGGAGAGTGTGACTGGAGTGTTGCTGGCAGGCTGCAGCTATATACAGTCAGGGGGTGACCTGCATGCTGTCTGGGAGGGACTCAAGGGGGGAGCTACAGCAGCAAAGTATTTTGAGCACCCAAGGTTGCAGGGCAGGTGGTGACACAACCCCTCACTGGTCTGGATTGCATCCCAAAATGTGACATATTTGCAGCACTCCACATTATAACATTGTTGAGAGTCACTAGAAGGTGCTATTACAAATGGTTGTTAGTTTAGATTAACAGATTGTATAAATTTATTGTCAGCTGTGCTGCACTTCTCTTTTGATGCTGAAAATATCACCAGTCAAATCTGTTCTGCCTGAGTCTGTCTCTGACTGAATCTATTTTTAGGTGTAACTTGCCTACTAATGCAAGTAAACAAAACATTACGTGATGCCTGTCCCAGTTTCAGGGTAACTGCTCCTGAATTCCCCTCTCCGAGGTCCACTCCCGAAGTGCCCAGTCAGGTCTCAGGTCTCCAGCTGTCACCTGTTGCTGGGCAGGGACCCATGTCCCAATCCATTCTGACTAAGGGATTTTAAGGCTGCACAGCTCCCTGCTTTACACTGTGATGTTCCCAGCAAGACGGCCTGCCTAACGGCCAGTCCCTGTGTGTTGCTTACTCTCTGTGGGCTATGACAGGTGTGATTTACCAGTATGACCACATAGCTCTCTCTGCAGTACATTTATTCTTAAGTTAAAAGCATTACAGAGAAAATATATAAAATACAAGAAAGTTCCTACATGTTTATTAAAATCTTGCCCAAAGTAACTCCCAGCTCCAACATAGGGCTCCGGTAGGTGTCAGTCTTCCCAACCCTTCCACAAAGAGGAGTCCTTCTAGGACCCAAGGTCCTGTCAGTTTGTTGAGTCAAAAGGAAGATCCTATATCAGTTTAAACTCAGGCTTTTATACGAAAAGCCCTTTCTTTGTCTCTTGGTCTCCGGAAAACCCAGTTTGAACCAGTATATGCAAACCATCCTGGGGGTGAGTGGAACTTCTCTGGAGTTCTTTATAATCACCGGGGTAATCACACACACCCACACCCTAACACACACACATTGTGTTTAGTTTCTGGGGGAGGTGTGGTAACCCTCCCCAATGGAGTAGAACACAATCATACATAAACCATTCATAAATGTAATGCAATAGTCCCCAAAGATACTGCATTATAGTGAGGCGGCTGCCCCATTCCTGGAGAAAAGGGGTTAAAAGCAGCCAAGCTAGGCTGATTGGGCAAGCAGCCGCAGCTGGGGCCATGCCAATCAGGGCCCAGCTGGCCCTGTTAAGAGGGCTGGGGGCCAGGAGCTGAGAGGAGTCTCTCTCTAGCTGTTGAGAGAGAAGGACCTGGCTGCCTGGGAGCTCAGGGTACTGGGATTAGAGCAGTGCAGGGGAAAGGCAAGAGGAGCTGGGGAGCTCCAGCCTGGCAAATCCCCAGGCTGCGGACCTTGCTAAAGGCCAAAGCAGGTATTCGGGTTGCAGAGGTGCAGCCCACGGTTAGGCAGAGGCAGCTGGTCCGACCCTCTTGCCAATGATGAGTGGCCTTTACAGACTACAGTTTGCCCCAGTGACAGGGGGCTAGATGATGACTGGCAGTAGCCACTGAGGCAAGGTGGATGAGAGGGTTGGTGTCTCCCCTGGGTGGGGAGACCCAAAGAGTGGGGGTACTCCTGGTGCCAAAACCCTGAGTAAAAGGGGCACTGGGGTCCTGGAGGGACATGGGGCCTGAGGCAGGTAAGACACTGGCCAACAGAGGGCGCTCTGGAGCTGGAGTAAGCTAATCCCCAAGATGACCAGCAAAAGGTGCTGTGCCTGTGAGTTGTCGACCCTGCTACATGCATGAGGTTGCTATATCTGTCACAAGGCCAAAACATTACATGGTGGCTGGAGCCCTGTAAGTGCAGAACCAATTTATGAAATAAACTGACCTGCTTTACAGAATATGCTGGAGTCCAGCTGCCCAAAAGGAACTGGGGAAAGCCCGAATCTTCTTTTGGGATGAAAGAAGCTTGGTCAGCATGGAGAGCTGTGTAGGAACAACACCTAAGTACAGAAGTGTTTTTACAAATGAGCTCTGTATCAAACAGATTTCGAGGGTATATATGCATGTAGATATAACCCTTCCGCCCGTCAGAGTTGGCAGCAACAAGGGCCGGGTTCAATATCTAGGGGATCCATCCCAATAACACAATGCAAACCGGCTCGAGCCCCCACCCAGTGACCTGGGACAAATATATACCACCCCCGCTGGGCGCCTCCAAAAGGCAATACTTCCCCTCTCGCAAGCACATAGTCTGAGTGTAGCAAAAGCCTTTTAATAACAGAGAGAAACAATGTGGCATTATGTTTGGGAAACACCACCAACAGGATTCATAACAAAACCCATGAGCAAAAACCCACCCCAAGCAAATTGGGGCATGCCCTTTTCCCGTTGGTTCTTGAGTCCAGCAACCCCAAATCACCCAAAGTCCCAAAAGTCCAATGCCCCAAAAGTCTCTGTCCCTGGTCAGGGCAGCCCCAGAGTTCGAAAGTTTATCTGCGGAGCTTTACCTCCCAACCTGGGTGGAAATGGGACGGGGGTAAGAGGCACCTTACATGATCTGAAGCTGACCGCCCCACGAACTCCTTTGCTCAGCTGCGCTCCGCTCCGCCAGCCGCCCCACGAACTCCTTCGCTCAGCTGCGCTCCGCTCCGCCAGCCGCCCCACAAACTCCTTCGCTCAGCTCCACGGCCCACAAGCAGCTCCTGCCATCCACAAACTGCTCCACCAGCCGGTCCGCAAGGCACTCCAGACGGCCCGCCAACTGCTCCACAATATATCTTCCGGCTCCCCCACTACTTAACACAACATTCAGTGATTTCAGCTCTTAGGTGAAGTCAGCTTGTAGTAGGGGAGCCCCAGTGCTGGTGCACTGTCAGCCCAAAATGAGCTCAGCAGCCTATAACTAGACTTCTAATGAAATCAAAATTAGCTCTGATATTCCACAGTGGAGAGAGGAGGAAGTGCAATTAGCATGTAAGGCCCTCACCAAGGGGCCCATGCCACCAAGTATTAGTACTTATCCCCAGCCTCTCTCCAGTCACACAGTTTTGGAACCCATGACCCTTGCCTAGCGAGTGCTACTTAGTTGATGGTGAATCCCTCCATCATAACAAAAGGCCACGTACAGTTCCAAGCACAGTTCCCATAATCAGGGTAATAACAATTTATTCTTCCTGCCCCAATAACAGAGACACTGGGGATCCCACAGCAAAGTGACCATTTGGGCAGCTATGGTCTCATTCTAGGCGTGGTGGGTGTGCCTATGCAAATGAGATCGGCCCCTGAAGTTCTTTTCCACAACTTGCCACACCTCACCACCAGATGTCAGGGTGGAGCTCATCCTGACACTGCTTACATCCTCCCCCCAGCCGAGACTTTGTCGTCCCGACAAATCACACTCCCTTTATACCAACTCATTGGTTTCCTCCAAAGGGCCTCAGGAAGCCCACTTTAGCTTCCACAAGCCTGTGTGCTAAATGTATTGGCTCCTCACTAGTCACCCCAGGTGCATCATAAGTTAACCGTTTCACTGGTCTTATCACCCTGTCTCGTCTATTGAGAATCTCTGTTGCCGAGGTAGGGGGAACATCCTCTTGAGTGACGGATGGAGAGGCTTCCCTGGAGGGTCCCTCGGCTACTGGCGTAGGCCCCTGCACTCCTAGTTCTAACGCTGGAGGGTCCAAGGTGCCCAGGACATCCTCTACCTGTCTGTCCCCATTGTCCAATAACCTGTGTGTGTCATCACAGGGGGGTCTCATCAGCAGTACCGGGGTATCAGAAAGGGGCCTAAATAGTTCCGCCATTGGGTTTAGGGCGGAAGAGGGAAAACTCTCGTTTGGTTCAGCTGATCGAGACTGAAATCTTGTCTCCATCCCAGGATACACCAGGGTTGTGTCTTCCTCCTCAGACTCACTCTCAGATGTGCAGAATAGGGGTAAGTTAGCTGCAGGGGGCCCACTGTCTGTGTTGGATGGCGGCTTTGGTCTAGCACCTCTGTTCTGCCTGGCGGCCCTGCCGTGGCCCATCTCATAAGGGGTGCTTACCAATTCCCCCACAGGGAGCAAAAGGTTTCTATGCACCGTCTTTATTTGCCCTGGACCGTCTTCAGGTTTGATCTTGTAGACCGGCAGATCTCCCAGCTTTTCCATCACCAGGTAAGGTATTGCCTTCCATCTGTCAGCTATCTTGTGTTTGCCAGCAATACCCAAATTTCGCAGCAGGACTCTGTCCCCCGGCTGGAGCTCCTGCGAACGCACTCTAGCATCATATCGATGTTTGTTGCGGTCTGCGTTCTTCCGAGCCGCAGCGGTAGCTAAGCGATAAGCATCCCGCAGCTTTTCTCTTAGTCGGGATACATATTGCTGATGAGTTTCATAGCTATCTCCATCCTCTGATACACCAAAGCACAAGTCTATGGGTAATCTTGGTTCTCGCCCAAACATCAAGAGATATGGGGTGACTTCCGTAGCATCGTTCTTTGTGGCATTGTAGGCATGCACCAGAAATGCGACATGCTGGCTCCAGGTTGCCTTCTGCTCTGGTCGCAAAGTTCCCAACATATCTAATAGGGTTCGATTGAACCTCTCTGGCTGAGGATCACCTTGGGGGTGATAAGGCGTTGTCCTAGACTTTTTAATTCCTGCTATCTTCAGCACCTCCTTCAGAAGGTGACTCTCAAAATCCCGCCCCTGATCAGAGTGTATCCGAGCCGGGAATCCATAGACTGAGAAATATTTGTCCCACAATACTCGAGCAACGGTGGTGGCCCTCTGATCACGTGTGGGATATGCTTGTGCATACCGTGTAAAATGGTCAGTCACTACTAGAATGTTCCCAACATTCCTCTTGTGGGATATGCTTGTGCATACCGTGTAAAATGGTCAGTCACTACTAGAATGTTCCCAACATTCCTCTTGTCTACCTCTACAGACAAGAAATCAATGCATACCAACTCCAAAGGTTTGTTGCTGGTGATGTTCTTGAGATATGCAGCCCTCGTGGGCAGAGTTTTCCTTTGAACACATCGAGCGCAAGTCTCACATTTCCTGCGAACATCTTCAGCCATTCGGGGCCAATAGAACCTACTACGAATAAGTTCCAGGGTCCTCTCCATCCCTAAATGCCCAAAGTCATCATGCAGGGCCCTCATGGCCAGGGCTCTGTACTTTTTTGGCAGTACTAGTTGTGCTCGTTGTTTTTGTAAAGGGTCAGTGGTCATTCGGTGTAGCACTTCCTGAATCAGTTTTAGTTTGGTCCATTCTCTCAATAGTAGTTTACCCTCCGGGTTAGGTGGGACAACCGCAGCTGGGCTTCGCCCCTCCCTTTTGGCAAGTAGTGTATCACGAATGTCAATATCTTGCCGCTGGGCTTCTTGCCAGTCAGCCGCATTGAGCATGGGCAAAGGAGATTGGTCTAATGCAATATAGTTCACTGAAGCAGAAGGCATGCATTCAGGGGGCAGGCCCAAAGCTTCTGCAACACATCCCTGAAGGCCCTCACGGGCCTCTGGCTCTCGGCGACTCACACTGCAAATAGCTCTCACTCCATCTGTGGGTATCACAGCAACTTCTGGAGCCTGCGGATGCCTGGACAATGCATCTGCATCTACATTGCTTCTCCCTGATCGGTACTGAATGCTGAACTCATAGCTAGCCAAGGCAGCCACCCATCTCTGCCCTGTAGCATCCAGCTTAGCACTTGTTAACACATAAGTCAGTGGATTGTTGTCCG
The DNA here is from genome assembly GCF_965140235.1 of Caretta caretta. Lineage (NCBI taxonomy): Eukaryota > Metazoa > Chordata > Testudines > Cheloniidae > Caretta > Caretta caretta. Next base: position 47,573,459 of record NC_134206.1, on the reverse strand, counting down.
TCCACACCTGGAACTGAGCACCATACAAGTAGTCTCGAAATTTCTCAGTAATGGCCCATTTCAAGGCCAAAAATTCCAGCTTGTGGGTGGGATAGCGAGTTTCACTATCAGACAATCCTCGGCTGGCAAAGGCTACAGGTTTACATTTGCCTTCCACTTCCTGGTACAGGACTGCTCCCAGACCCTCCAAACTGGCATCAGTATGCAGGATAAATGGTTTGCTTGGGTCAGCAAAAACTAGGACTGGAGCATGAGTTAGGCAAGTAATGATTTCTCGAAAAGCCCTTTCACATCTCTCATCCCACCGTGGCCCAAATGGTGCAAAGGGGCCATTGTGTCTCTGCACAGGAGGCTTTGGGGACCTCCCCTTATTCTTGGACTTAGATTTGTTCTTGCTGGACTGATGTGATCAGGAACAGCAGGAACAGCCAGCATGGATTCACCAAGGGAAGGTCATGCCTGACTAATCTAATCGCCTTCTATGATGAGATTACTGGTTCTGTGGATGAAGGGAAAGCAGTGGATGTATTGTTTCTTGACTTTAGCAAAGCTTTTGACACGGTCTCCCACAGTATTCTTGTCAGCAAGTTAAGGAAGTATGGGCTGGATGAATGCACTACAAGGTGGGTAGAAAGCTGGCTAGATTGTCGGGCTCAACGGGTAGTTATCAATGGCTCCATGTCTAGTTGGCAGCCGGTATCAAGTGGAGTGCCCCAAGGGTCGGTCCTGGGGCCGGTTTTGTTCAATATCTTCATAAATGATCTGGAGGATGGTGTGGATTGCACTCTCAGCAAATTTGCGGATGATACTAAACTGGGAGGAGTGGTAGATACGCTGGAGGGGAGGGATAGGATACAGAAGGACCTAGACAAATTGGAGGATTGGGCCAAAAGAAATCTGATGAGGTTCAATAAGGATAAGTGCAGGGTCCTGCACTTAGGACGGAAGAACCCAATGCACAGCTACAGACTAGGGACCGAATGGCTAGGCAGCAGTTCTGCGGAAAAGGACCTAGGGGTGACAGTGGACGAGAAGCTGGATATGAGTCAGCAGTGTGCCCTTGTTGCCAAGAAGGCCAATGGCATTTTGGGATGTATAAGTAGGGGCATAGCGAGCAGATCGAGGGACGTGATCGTTCCCCTCTATTCGACATTGGTGAGGCCTCATCTGGAGTACTGTGTCCAGTTTTGGGCCCCACACTTCAAGAAGGATGTGGATAAATTGGAGAGAGTCCAGCGAAGGGCAACAAAAATGATTAGGGGTCTGGAACACATGAGTTATGAGGAGAGGCTGAGGGAGCTGGGATTGTTTAGCCTGCAGAAGAGAAGAATGAGGGGGGATTTGATAGCTGCTTTCAACTACCTGAAAGGGGGTTCCAAAGAGGATGGCTCTAGACTGTTCTCAATGGTAGCAGATGACAGAACGAGGAGTAATGGTCTCAAGTTGCAATGGGGGAGGTTTAGATTGGATATTAGGAAAAACTTTTTCACTAAGAGGGTGGTGAAACACTGGAATGCGTTACCTAGGGAGGTGGTAGAATCTCCTTCCTTAGAGGTTTTTAAGGTCAGGCTTGACAAAGCCCTGGCTGGGATGATTTAACTGGGAATTGGTCCTGCTTCGAGCAGGGGGTTGGACTAGATGACCTTCTGGGGTCCCTTCCAACCCTTATATTCTATGATTCTATGATTCTATGTCCCCTGGTAAGATCATTCAGAGGCTTTACAATCGTAGCATAGTTTTTCACAAATCTGCGGTAGTAGCCACTAAATCCAAGAAAGGTCTTGAGTTCTCTGTAGTTACTTGGACGTGGCCATGTAGTGAGTGCTTCTATTTTATCAGGATCAGTACTCACACCTTCTTGGGACACAATGTGACCCACATACTTCACTGAGGTTCTGCAGAACTGGCATTTGTCAATTGAAAGCTTCAGACCATAATCCTCCAACCTATCAAGCACTTTAAGAAGTCTTTCTTCATGCTCCTCTAAGGTTCTTCCAAACACAATCAGGTCATCCAAATAAACTAACACTTGCAGTAAATTCATGTCTCCCACAACTTTCTCCATGAGACGTTGAAAGGTGGCAGGTGCTCCAGAAATCCCTTGGGGCATGCGTTCGAACTGATAAAACCCTAATGGGCAGATGAAGGCTGTCTTCTCCTTATCTTCTTCTCCCAGAGGGATCTGGTAGTATCCACTTCGAAGATCCAACACAGAGAACCACTGGCTTCCCAGCAAACAGTCTAAGGCATCTTGCACTCGAGGCATAGTGTACTGGTCGACCACAGTACGGCTGTTTAGGGTGCGGTAGTCAATACACATCTGGATTTTCCCATTCTTTTTGCGGACTACCACAATGGGTGAGGCGTATGGGCTGCGGGACTCTGTAATGATGCCATTCGCAGCCAGCTCCTGAAGATGATGTCGCACATCTTCCATCTCAGAGAGAGCAATCTTCCTAGATCTCTCCCTGAAAGGTCGAGAGTCATGTAGTCTGATATTGTGCTCTACTCCTTTTGCACATCCCACATCCCACTCATGCAGTGAGAACACCTTGGATCTTTCACAAAGTTTCTTCCTCAGGCGATCTTTCCAGTCCTCGGACACTGGTGAATCTCCAAAGTCAAACTTTGCTGGGTCTATTGTCGGAACTTGAGTTTCACACTGGGGTTTTACAATCGACTCAGGCTCAAAGAGGTCTGCTATCTTTTGTCCTTGCTTCACAACAACATCACGACTCGTTTCATTAGCAATCAGTATAGTCACCCTTTCCTGGGCTTCAGCAGGTAGGGTTATGACTCCACTGGGGACCAGCACTCCTTCAGGGAGCTCTCCTCCCATCGGCTGCTCTATCATTGCTAACGTCCCTTTACTGCCTTTCAGACAGGTACTCATGACAAGCACTTCTTGCTCCGTCCTTGCAGGCACTACTAAGGGGGTTGTGCCCGCGTACTTCAGTGCCCCAAGCGGTAGCTCAGATGTGTCCCTTTTAGCGCTCTCAATTTTCCTATAGGCTTCAGCACAAAGCGTATGGATCATCAGGGTATTCAGGTATTGGTCCCCAGCCCGCCTTCTGCAGTAATCCGCGAGTACCTTGAAGAGACTGGAGTTGGTCCCTATCAGCACAGACACATCAGAAGTCCCTTTAGGGTCAGGGCATATTAAGGTAGCTGTGTCTACCTCTTTTCTTACCCCAGCAACCTCCTCTGGGAATTCCAGGTGCACTATGACATGCCCTTGGTAGGGGTATTCATCCATGCTGAGGCCACACAGGCCAAGGCCAGTCAGTGGCTGTATAGGCAGGTGCCTAAGCATCTGTTGGTAGAATGACTGAAATATAATAGTCACGTGAGATCCAGTGTCAAGCACTGCTTTACACTCCACCCCTTCGATCCTCACCGTGACCTCTGCTCGAGGCCCTATCAGTCCTGCAGGGATCCCAGCTGGACAGTCTTTTCTGGGGGAATCTTCAAATCCTGTAGACCTGGGGGGTCCCCCTCCCCAGACCCTCTGGCAGCTACCGGATCTCTCCCAACTGATCCTCAGCTTTCCATACACTAAGGAGGGGTTTTCTTCATTACGGCACTTGGCAGCACTGTGTCCATCCTGACCACATCGGTAGCAGAAGAATTGACCTTTCCCCCTTTGCCTGGGGGGGATGGTGGCTCTAAGTGCGGGCTTCTCAATCACCACAGTTTGAGGCTTCTTATTCCTGGAAGTCTTAACTCGGTCAACGGTACTTTGCAGCTCAGCTATCCGTTCCGCCAGGACCTGCATTTGTTGGGCAAGTTCCTCTCTGGTGCTCACCATCAGTACACTGGCCGTTTGCAGTGGTGTTGTGCTGGCTGGCTCCGATGTTTGGGCTTCCCAAAACTCACTGGCAGCCTGCCTTTCTTCCTCCTCTCTGACCTCTTTTATCAGCTGGGAGTAACTTGGGGGATGTTCCCGTCGTTCTCTTAGCCGGAGATGAAGTAGAATTGGGTTCTGATACTGAGTTCCTCTTACAATTTGAGCCAGTCTGGTCTGATCCATCTGCTCAGCAGTCACTGCTCCCCTCATGACAGCTCTCTGAAGCAGTCTCTCCAGTCTCTGTATGTAGGCTGAAGCCTTCTCGCCCTTTTGTTGTCGGGAATTAAGGAACTTACAGTAGCTGTCTTCAGGGCCCTCTACGCTCCCAAAGTTGTGTTCAAGGGCCTCTAGGCAGTCCTCCACACTGACCCCAGGGTCAATGAGCTTCAGGGTGCGAATCACATCTAATGCTGGGCCGCCAAGGCTCTCTATAAGGCATCTTCGCTTTTCTGCATCTGGTACGGCCCACTCTTGCAGCATTTCAGTGGTATGCTCTAACCAGGGTTCAAACTCCTCCTCCCCAGCAAATAATCTTAACTTACGACAAGAGTCTGACTCAGCATGGGGCAGCACAACCTTTTCCAATGTTTGCCCCAGAGCTTTTGTCCAATCATCAGCCGAGGCTGCAGCCTCTGAGCTAGAAGCTGCTAAGCCAGGGCCCAACAAACCTGACATATTAGCCATTATACAAACAGTAATTTCCTCAAAATATAAGCACAAACAAAAAATATAAATTGTTTCCCAATGTAGTGGATCACTCAACAGGTGCTTGCGAGGGGTACTGACCCAGGCGATCCCGGACGAGCCCCCAAAAATGTAACCCTTCTGCCCGTCAGAGTTGGCAGCAACAAGGGCCGGGTTCAATATCTAGGGGATCCATTCCAATAACACAATGCAAACCGGCTCGAGCCCCCACCCAGTGACCTGGGACAAATATATACCACCCCCGCTGGGCGCCTCCAAGAGGCAATACTTCCCCTCTCGCAAGCACATAGTCTGAGTGTAGCAAAAGCCTTTTAATAACAGAGAGAAACAATGTGGCATTATGTTTGGGAAACACCACCAACAGGATTCATAACAAAACCCATGAGCAAAAACCCACCCCAAGCAAATTGGGGCATGCCCTTTTCCCATTGGTTCTTGAGTCCAGCAACCCCAAATCACCCAAAGTCCCAAAAGTCCAATGCCCCAAAAGTCTCTGTCCCTGGTCAGGGCAGCCCCAGAGTTCGAAAGTTTATCTGCGGAGCTTTACCTCCCAACCTGGGTGGAAATGGGACAGGGGTAAGAGGCACCTTACATGATCTGAAGCTGACTGCCCCACAAACTCCTTCGCTCAGCTGCGCTCCGCTCCGCCAGCCGCCCCACGAACTCCTTCGCTCAGCTCCACGGCCCACAAGCAGCTCCTGCCATCCACAAACTGCTCCACCAGCCGGTCCGCAAGGCACTCCAGACGGCCTACCAACTGCTCCACAATATATCTTCCGGCTCCCCCACTACTTAACACAACATTCAGTGATTTCAGCTCTTAGGTGAATTCAGCTTGTAGTAGGGGAGCCCCAGTGCTGGTGCACTGTCAGCCCAAAATGAGCTCAGCAGCCTATAACTAGACTTCTAATGAAATCAAAATTAGCTCTGATATTCCACAGTGGAGAGAGGAGGAAGTGCAATTAGCATGTAAGGCCCTCACCAAGGGGCCCATGCCACCACATATTAGTACTTATCCCCAGCCTCTCTCCAGTCACACAGTTTTGGAACCCATGACCCTTGCCTAGCGAGTGCTACTTAGTTGATGGTGAATCCCTCCATCATAACAAAAGGCCACGTACAGTTCCAAGCACAGTTCCCATAATCAGGGTAATAACAATTTATTCTTCCTGCCCCAATAACAGAGACACTGGGGATCCCACAGCAGCCAAAGTGACCATTTGGGCAGCTATGGTCTCATTCTAGGCGTGGTGGGTGTGCCTATGCAAATGAGATCAGCCCCTGAAGTTCTTTTCCACAACTTGCCACACCTCACCACCAGATGTCAGGGTGGAGCTCATCCTGACACTGCTTACATAGAGTTTATGACAAAATATATTTTTCATTTCATTATGTAGTTCATGGTAGTCAGGAATAGTACAAGTTAAATCTGATGACAGCTTTCACTCCATTTCTTTTACGGAAAATATTGAATAGCTTTTTTGTTTTAAGGTGCATGCTTTGCTCCTTTAGACTAATACTCAAGCCATCTCCCACTTTTTAAAGTACCATTCATGCCCTTCTTAGGTCATGGGAGAGTTAGGTTTTCATACAAAGTTGAAGAGGTGTTTCATCAATAAGGAAACATAGATTTTGCTTTTACTGCAGTCATTTATTACAAAACAGCTAAGAAGTGAACAGCATTTTTGTTTGGTGGCATTTCTAATACTTTGCAAAATACACTGTATTGTTCTGCATTAATATTCTGTGTTAAAACATACATTTTGCTGGATCTGCAAATAAATTTGTTCTAATAAAATAGAAAGTATACAAGTATTTAATCTCACAATGAAGCTGCCCGGAAGAGAGCTAGATATATTTTCCCCCTTTCAATTTTTCTTCAATTTATTTTTTACAAGTTTTTATGGAGTCTCTCACAACATCCTCAGTGCTTCAGAAAGTGAGGCTTTCTGGAAAGTGAATGGATTTAGGATCTCATACAACTCTCATGGTAGGCAGTGGGAGTCTTCCCATTTGTTTTAATGGCAGCTGGACTGAGGCCCCCATCTTGCAAACACTGATGGGCATACTTAACTACAAACTCCAGTTGCCACATTGTAAATGTCTATAGCAAAGCCAGTGATGAGTTTTTGTCTATTTCTTATGAGGTTTAAATATTTTCTTAAGATACCATGACTGCAACATTTGTGAAGTCACACACTCATTTATCTGTTTGAAAATGTATTATTAATTAAGTGCCAGCTGCATACTCAATGTTGTAAAAGAGATAAAATAAGACAAGATTCTCGTCCTGAGGAGCTTACAATCTAAAACCTCAATCCTGCAAAAGTTTACGGACAGATTTAACTCTTAAGCACAGCACTAGTCCTGTGTGCGCTAGTTAATTCTGACTTCAGTGAGACTACTCCCATGCTTTCAGCTGAGCACAAGCATAAATGTTCACAGGATCCTGGACTTTGGATCATAGGCTCTTTGGAGCAGGGATCATTTCCCATTCTGCATGTCATACTGCACCAGGAACATTGTTAGCAATTAATTAATAAATAATACACTTTTAAATAGAGGACTGAATGTGTGACCTTGCAAACGTTGGATTTATGGTATCTTTTAAGAAATCATTTACACTCTAATAAAAAGAATTGAAATTTTATCACAGGTTTTGTGTATGGACAAATATTTATGCCATTACAGTTGTATGTGGGTGTAGTTTCCAGGCACCCAGATACTAATAGTGATGGATGCTTTAGCACTGAATGATGAGATAAATGTGCATTGAATTCTCCTTTTATTTAAGTTTGAGTTAATACAGCTTATAATTGAGCTTTTAAATGAATGATAGAAGCAGGTAGTGCCTGCTCAGCACTATTAGAAATCGTAACTAGCTCAAACACTGTTGTTAAAAACTGTTGTGTGGGTGTCTCAAAGTCCTGTTTCAACCTTCTGCTGACACTACATCAATTATATGATTTTTTTATGCTAGTTATCTGATTGGGGGGTACAGGTCTATACTATATAAATACTGCTACTGTACATCTATGCACAGGGGGTAGATTTAATTGATGCACTCTGGAATTCTGCAACCTGTCATCAGTACCTCAGCCAGAGGTGACGGGTGGGCGAGGTTCAGTGGCCTTCAGTGTGCAGGAGGTCCGACTAGATGACCATCGGAGGCGGATTAAGATTTACTGGGGCCCTGGGCACAAAAAACATTTGGGCTCCCCACACCTTGGGGGCTCAGAGGCGACGGAAATGGAGGGGCCTTGCCTGCCCACTTTTTAATCTGGGCGTAGTAGCCTTGGGCAGGTGCAGAGCAGCTGCAGCAGAGGCTGCGCTTCACAGTGGGGGAGCTGATCAGTCTCTTTCAAGTGCAGGGGCTGAGGTGGGCCTTAGTCACTGCTCACTACAGGGCCCCACCCCCTGCTCCTCCTCTTCCCCCTGAGGCCCTGGCCAAATCAGAAGCTGGAACCGGGATGTGGTAAGAGGCCCCCAGAGAGCCTGGGCTGCTGTGGAAAGCTCTGAACTAGGCTGTCAACTTTCTAATAGCAGAAAACCAAACACCCTTGTCCTGCCTCTTCCCCAAGGCCATGCCTCTGCCCCACCCCTTCTCCAAGCCCCCCCCCCTCCCTCCTAGCCACTCGCTTTCCCCCACCCTTGCTCACTCGCTCATTTTCACCGGGCTGGGGTAGGGAGTTGGGATGCAGGAGGGAGCGAGGTCTGGAGGTGCAGGCTCTGGGGTGGGGCCAGGGATGAGGGGTTTCAGGTGCAGGAGGGGGCTCCAGGCTGGGGCAGGGGATTGGGGTGCAGGAGGGGCTGAGAGCTCTGGCTGGGGGGCTGGGCTCAAGGGTGGGGCCGGGGTGAAGGGGATTGGGGTGCAGGAGGGGGCTTTGGACTGGGGCAGGGGATTTGGGTGCAGGAGGGGGCCTTGGACTGGGACTGAGAGATTCAGGGTGTGTGCTGAGGCAGGTGGTTGGGATGTCAGAGACAGTGAGGGCTCCAGCTGGGGGTGCAGGGTGGGACCAGAAATGAGGAGTTCAGGGTGCAGGAGCGGACTCTGGGCTGGGGCAGGGGATTGGGGTGCAGGAGGGGGCGAGGGCTCCGGCTGGGGGTGCGGGCTCTGGAGTGGGGCTGGGGATGTGGGGTTTGGCGTGCAGGAGGGGGCTCCAGGCTGGGGCCGAGGGGTTAGGAGTGTGGGAGGAGGCTCTGAGCAGGAACCGGGGGTTGGGGTGCAGGAGAGGGTGAGGGCTCTGGGCTGGGGGTTCACGGTGTGGGAGGGGACTCCGGGCTTGTGGAGGGGGTTGAGGTGTGGAAGGGGGTCCGGGGTGCAGGCTCTAGGAGGGAGTTTGGGTACAGGAGGAGGTGAGGGATGCGGGCTCCGGGCAGCGCTTACCTCAGGCAGCTCCCGGAAGTGGCGACATGTCCCAATGGCTCCTAGGTGCAGGGGCAGCCAGGGAGACTGCACACGCTGACCTTGCCCGTAGGCGTCGCCCCTGCAGCTTCCATTGGCTGCAGTTCCTGGCCAATGGGAGCTGCGGAGCTGGCGCTCAGGGGCATCTCACAGAGCCTGCCTGTCTGCCTAGGAGGCAGACATGTCGCTGCTTCTGGAAGCTGTGCGGAACCGTGCAGGGAGCCTGCCAGCCCCTCTGTGCCACAACCTGACTTTTTAACAGCCTGGTCAGCAGTGCTGACCGGAGCCACCAGGGTCCCTTTTCGACTGGGTGTTCCAGTCGAAAACCAGACACCTGGCAACCCTACCCTGAACCCTCCACCTTCCCTGGGTAGTGTGGGCGCGGGCCGGGGGCTGCTCTTGGGCCTCTGGCCTCCAGGCCCAGTGTAGGTGGAGTGTCCAGGGCTCCCCACAGCGGCCCAGGCTCCCTGGGTGGCTCTTACCACAGCCCAATTCCAGCTTCGGCCTAGCCAGGGGGCAGGAACTCAGGGGGAAGAGGAGGGACAGGGCCAGAGTTTTGGCACCAGTGGCCCCACCACCTCAAAACAGGTTCCTGCACTTCTGCAGGGACCCCCAAATTGTCTGGGGCCCTTGGGTATGGGCCTGTTAATCTGCCAATGATGATCATTATGGTGCCTTCTGACCTGATAGTCTGAGTCTATGCCAGTGCCATGACTGAATCTTAAAGAAAACAATCTGTCGCAACAGCTGCAGCATTCTAGATTATCTGGGTCTGGCAATATAAACAGAATAAAATTCAGATTGAAATGTAATGGAAATTCCAGTTAAAGGGCCTGCTGCTGTTCTCCCATCAGTGTAAATCATTAATAACTTAGTCAATGGAGATACACTGGTGGTATGGAATTAGTTTGAGATCATAATCCAGCCCAAAGTCCCCACTTTTTTTTTAAATTAAAAAAAACAGTCATATATGTACAACTCCATTCCCCAGTACTGTTATTTTTCCCCTTTACATATAAAAGAAAGCAGAGCATTCAGCAAAACAAAAAAAAAGGATTATTCACATGTTTCATATACTGACAACATTCATCCTCAGGAACTCTTTGTTGATTGTTCCTAGTAGCTCTAGTAATAAATTTAAAGAAATACAAAACAGTGGTGTCCCCGTACCCCATAGACGACACTATACCATTGTCCTATTATGTTTAAAGAATGTAACAGTGACTGTAAAGAGTTTCCTGAGCAAACAGCAAGTGGTAACCAAAGGACAAGTGGTCTCTTGAGTCAATTAAAAAAGCAGAATTTCTAAATGCTGCTTTATTCAGATTTTGCGGCTCGTGAATGTTAGAATATAAGTCACATTGATGGTTTTTTTACACTGATGTAATAATGTATGCAACCAATAAATACGTGCTTGGTATAAAAAGGTCTATTGTTGCTAATTATGACATCATAAAAAACACAAGGACACATTCTGATCTTGGTTAAACCATATAAATTCAGAGTAATTCCACTGGCTGGTATAGTTGAACTGAGAGGAAGTGTTTCAGAGAATGAAAAAAATATAGTTAAGATCCTTAGGTAAATGAATAGAGCCCTGCGTGGATACAAAATTATATCTGCAGATTTGCAAGGCTCTAGATATAAAATTTGGATCCGCATCCGTCAGCGATCCACAAACATGGTCCATGGATATCCGCATTGGCAAATATTGGGGATTATAAAGTGGATATTCACAGATATGCAGGGCTCTATAAATGAAAACTTGTCTTAGTACAGTACTAGGAGTCCTAGTGGAGTTTATGTAATGCAAACATAAACACTGAGAAATCAGGAATGGAAGCCCTAATAATAATAAATGAATATAGCATTGCTTCTATGTGCTGCAAGTCCAGAAAATACCCTGTGTTAGTCAGCAAAAAATAGAAATGACAAACTGTAACCGTACTCCAGATTCCCCATGAAATTTGATTCTCTGAAGACAACAGGCTACATTCAGCCCTGGGCTACAATGGCTTCTGCAAAACATAAATGAAGGCTGGGATTTTGGTGACACTAACAAACACCCTGAGCATCACTTTTCTTCCTTAAGATTTGTTAAAGCCCTTCTTATTCTCCTTGAACTTTTTCTTAGAAGTAAGAAATTCTGTTTTCTAGTGCTCTTCTATTTCCCTCCTAACTTAAGCATGTATTTTTGTTTTTTCCCCATTTCTCTTTCCTGTGCAGTTGATTTTATAAACTTGTTGTAGCGGTCATTCATGAAGCTGCTGCTCCTTGTTCCTTTTTCTGAAGAACTGCAGTCCATTGTACTTTTATTATGGCACCCTTGGGATTCTCCAGCCTTCTCCAATGCTGACAGTTTTAGTATTTCTTTAGTCACACCTTTAGTCACAATTTTTTTTAATTTCCCCAGATTTGATTTCATGATGTTTAATATCCTTTTACTGCTGTGGTCTGAAACCCATTCCTCACAATGCTAAATTCAAGCTCCTGGCTCAGATCTTCCCTATTATTTCCAATGTTTTCCTTCAGTTCCACTTTGTTGGTAGGAAACAGACCCCAGGATGGATTGTCGTCTGCTTGGATTTTTTTATTTTCTGGCTCTTGTCTTACATATGTAACTTAGGAATTTCCATTTGCTTTTTTGGCTGTGTTTGTTACCTCATAGATTTCTGGGTAGTTAAAAGCCCTGAGTATAGCATCCTGGGGCTTCATATACTTCCAAAAGTAGTTCTAGGAATGTTTTGGCTTTGTTCTCTTCATACCTACTACTGTATCCCACCCCCACCCCTTTGTTTTTTCATTCCTTATATCCTACTCCATCGAATTTTACTCCATACAGTCTTCATTGTTGACTTGCAGCTCATTGGCATAAAAATGTTTGATACATGACACCAATATTCCATCTTGCCTTTTCTACCACTTGTGTCCATTAATACTGGCATTGCACTATTGCCTCCAGGTTTAATTTATGACAACTAGATCATAATTATCATCACTTTGTAGCACTTCTCATTCTTCTTGTTTGTTCCTTATATTCCTTACATTTGTATATAGATACTACAATATAAACAGGTGCATGGAAAAAGTAAACCCTTGAAACATAAAGGGATACTGTTAATGTTTTAGACCCACAAACTGAGTTGTTATAGTATTTTTAATTATATCAGTCTGACACCTAATATTGAAAAAAAGTAACCACTAGTGTGTAATGTAAACACTGCAAAAACTCAAAAGTTTTCTTTTAATCTCCTTACTGGCTCTGAAGCAGAAGTTAACTAATAAATGTTATTCCCAGAATGCTGCTGACATCAATTGATGTGGCTGTGTTGGCTTGACATAAGCAGAACTTGTGAAACAAACGAGGGAAAATCAATATTTTGCAAAAAGAAAAGGAATCATTGTAGTAGGAGGGAAATATTTCCAAACTTGGGGTCAAATCCTGATGTCCTTATCAAGGCCCAGTCCTGGGAGCTGCTGAATATCCTTACCACATAGTGTGGACAATGGAAATTGACAATGCTCAGGACATATCAGGAGGAGTTCAGTGTGACAGATATGGCAGTTTCTTGCAGTATCAAGAAATGGGACTACTTGCAGCCCATAAAGTTAAGCACATGTGTAAGTCTTTGCAGGACCTGGGCCTAATCATAGTTTGGGGACAAAATTATAATCTGTTTGACCTGTTCACAGTTCCTCAGTCTGTCACAGATTTAACCATGCATGCACAGGGAAGAATGTGTCTTATGTAGGATGGAGAAGTATTACTGACTGAGACTCCCTTATTGTTGGTGTTCTACAATGCTCATTATTTTAAATTCTTTTTGTGATACATCAAAATACAAAGAGCTTAGCTCTTTCACATAAAAACCCACCAGCAACTCCAAAACTTGAGAATTACCAGAGAGATCAATACAATCAATGCCCCAACACTATCCTGCTGCTCCCACAACTACCAGTCCTTTTATTATTATTTCTGGTCATGTAGTGCCAGCCCTAGAAGCCCCAGCTGAGAGCAGGGCCCCATTATGTAAGGTACCATATACACAGAGTGAGAGTCAGTCAGTGAGCTCACAGACTAAACAAGCAAGACTGACCAAGGGTAGCAGGGAAAACAGGCACAGAAAAGTGAAGTGATGTGTCCAAGGTCACACAGCATAACAGCAGGGGAGCTGGGAATAGAAACCAGATCCCCTATTCACATGGCCTCTCCACTAGCCCTCTCTTGTAACACTGCTCATGCCCCCAAAACTTTGGTAATGAGTTGGACCTTGCTGCAAGCCATGGAGGTCAACAGCTTTGTGGTATTTTGGGCCAAGGAGTAGAGAAATGCATTCCAAACCGGAGGACCCATCATGAAGAACATCCTGCTGTGAGTTCCCTCTGTATTATACTGAGAGGGCTCCTGCTCAAATGCCTCCTCTGAACACCACTGCTGTAGTCTAGTGTGGGGAGAGAGGCAGTCTCTAACTTTCTGAACTATTGAACTTAGCCATATTTTGATGTGAGTTTACAGGAGACCTATGACCTATAGACACCAGACTGAATGTGTAGATGATAGTGAACCATCCTTAAGGAAAAAGAAAAGGAGTACTAGTGGCACCTTAGAGACGAACCAATTTATTTGAGCATAAGCTTTCGTGAGCTACAGCTCACTTCATCAGATGCATTCAGTAGAAAATACAGTGAGGAGATTTATATACACACAGAACATGAAAAAATGGCAGTTATCATACACACTGTCAGGAGAGTGATCACTTAAGGTGAGCTATTACCATCAGGAGAGCGGGGCGGGGAGAGGGGGGGAGAAAACCTTTTGTAGTGATAATCAAGGTGGGCCATTTCCAGCAGTTAACAGGAACGTCCGAGGAGCAGTGTGGGGTTGGGGGGGGAGAGGGGAATAAACATGGGGAAATAGTTTTACTTTGTGTAATGACACATCCACTCCCAGTCTCTATTCAAGCCTAAGTTAATTGTATCCAATTTGCAAATTAATTCCAGTTCAGCAGACTCTCGTTGGAGTCTGTTTTTGAAGTCTTTTTGTTCTAATATTGCGACCTTTAGGTCTGAAATCGAGTGACCAGAGAGATTGAAATGTTCTCCGACTGATTTATGAATGTTATAATTCTTGACATCTGATTTGTGTCCATTAATTCTTTTACGTAGAGAGTATCCAGTTTGACCAATGTACATGGCAGAGGGGCATTGCTGGCACATGATGGCATATATCACATTGGTAGATGTGCAGGTGAACAAGCCTCTGATAGTGTGGCTGATGTGATTAGGCCCTATGATGGTGTCCCCTGAATAGATATGTGGACACAGTTGGCAACGGGCTTTGTTGCAAGGATAGGTTCCTGGGTTATTGTTTTTTTTGTGTGGTGTGTGGTTGCTGGTGAGTATTTGCTTCAGGTTGGGGGGCTGTCTGTAGGCAAGGACTGGCCTGTCTCCCAAGATTTGTGAGAGTGATGGGTCGTCCTTCAGGATAGGTTGTAGATCCTTGATGATGCGTTGGAGAGGTTTTAGTTGGGGGCTGAAGGTGACGGCTAGTGGCGTTCTGTTATTATCTTTGTTGGGCCTGTCCTGTAGTAGGTGACTTCTGGGTACTCTTCTGGCTCTGCCAATTTGTTTCTTCACTTCATCAGGTGGGTATTGTAAGAATGCTTGACAGAGATCTTGTAGGCGTTTTTCTCTGTCTGAGGGGTTGGAGCAAATGTGATTGTATCGTAGAGCTTGGCTGTAGACGATGGATCATGTGGTGTGGTCTGGGTGAAAGCTGGAGGCATGTAGGTAGGAATAGTGGTCAGTAGGTTACCGGTATACGGTGGTGTTTATGTGACTATTGCTTATTAGCACCGTAGTGTCCAGGAAGTGGGTCTCTTGTGTGGACTGGTCCAGGCTGAGGTTCATGTTGGGATGGAAATTGTTGAAATCATGGTGGAATTCCTCAAGGGCTTCTTTTCCATGGGTCCAGATGATGAAGATGTCATCAATGTAGCGGAAGTAGAGTAGGGGCATTAGGGGACGAGAGCTGAGGAAGCGTTGTTCTAAGTCAGCCATAAAAATGTTGGCATACTGTGGGGCCATGCGGGTACCCATAGCAGTGCCGCTGATTTGAAGGTATACATTGTCCCCAAATTTGAAATAGTTATGGGTAAGGACAAAGTCACAAAGTTCAGCCACCAGGTTTGCCGTGACATTATCGGGGATACTGTTCCTGACGGTTTGTAGTCCATCTTTGTGTGGAATGTTGGTGTAGAGGGCTTCTACATACATAATGGCCAGGATGGTGTTTTCAGGAAGATCACGGATGGACTGTAGTTTCCTCAGGAAGTCAGTGGTGTCTCGAAGATAGCTGGGAGTGCTGGTAGCGTAGGGCCTGAGGAGGGAGTCTACATAGCCAGACAATCCAGCTGTCAGGGTGCCAATGCCTGAGATGATGGGGCGTCCAGGATTTCCAGGTTTATGGATCTTGGGTAGCAGATAGAATACCTCTGGTCGGTTCCAGGGGTGTGTCTGTGCGGATTTGTTCTTGTGCTTTTTCAGGGAGTTTCTTGAGCAAATGCTGTAGTTTCTTTTGGTAACCCTCAGTGGGATCAGAGAGTAATGGCTTGTAGAAAGTGGTGTTGGAGAGCTGCCTAGAAGCCTCTTGTTCATATTCCGACCTATTCATGATGACGACAGCACCTCCTTTGTCAGCCTTTTTTATTATGATGTCAGAGTTGTTTCCGAGGCTGTGGATGGCATTGTGTTCTGCACGGTTGAGGTTATGGGGCAAGTGATGCTGCTTTTCCACAATTTCAGCCCGTGCATGTCGGCGGAAGCACTCTATGTAGAAGTCCAGTCTGTTGTTTTGACCTTCAGGAGGAGTCCACCTAGAATCCTTCTTTTTGTAGTGTTGGTAGGAAGGTCTCTGTGGATTAGTATGTTGTTCAGAGGTGTGTTGGAAATATTCCTTGGGTCACTTGATTTCAGACCTAAAGGTCGCAATATTAGAACAAAAAGACTTCAAAAACAGACTCCAATGAGAGACTGCTGAATTGGAATTAATTTGCAAATTGGATACAATTAACTTAGGCTTGAATAGAGACTGGGAGTGGATGTGTCATTGCACAAAGTAAAACTATTTCCCCATGTTTACTCCCACCTTGATTATCACTACAAAAGGCCCCCCCTCCCCCCACTCTCCTGCTGGTAATAGCTCATCTTAAGTGATCACTCTCCTTACAGTGTGTATGATAACACCCATTTTTTCATGTTCTGTGTGTATATAAATTTCCTCACTGTATTTTCCACTGAATGCAACCGATGAAGTGAGCTGTAGCCCACGAAAGCTTATGCTCAAATAAATTGGTTAGTCTCTAAGGTGCAACTAGTACTCCTTTCCTTTTTGCGAATACAGACTAACACGGCTGCTACTCTGAAACCCATCCTTAAGGAATCATCTACTTGATTTTCTTAATATTTCCTTTGACACTTTTACATGAGCAGATATGTGTGTCTACACATCTGCATCTTGGTTAAACAGTTGGACATCAGTTTTTCCTTTTTAGAGGTGGAATATCTCTTCCACCTGACATTACCTTTACTTAGTCAGGGCTGGGATTCCAAATCAGACTGTGGTAAGGCATAAATTGCCCTACAGCCTCCTTTTAAGAAAATTTGGCCTTGAAGTAAGGAAGCATTTGGTGAGGGACCACTTTCCTTTTGAACCTGCAATAAGTCATCATTTCTGCTATGGGTCCCATTGGAGCTTTTCAGTGGAAGAACTACGCAGCTTAGAAAGAATGGTCCAGACTAGAAATGACTGATATTTCAGGCTAAAAAAATCTAAGAATTGAGAAGTACAAAGAAGTGCTGTGGCACCTGAGACATGCGAACCTGTGGTATAAAGAAATAATTCTCTTCTATTCAGCTGGAAAATGTACAGGAACAAAACATACAACCATATTTTGTAAGTAATACCATCTAAAAGGGCTCCCAGTGGTCTCCAAGTAGCTGTAAAGTACGTTACAGCCCACCTCATGAAAACAGTGCAATTCATTTAATATTTATGTGGAGGTTTATAATATATAAAGAAAACAGGTGCATTGTAACACATCATCAGTTTCAGCGGCTGTGTCTTAGTTGGTGCCTGGCCCCTGGGCCAAACTCACAGAAGTTGCACTAGGAATATGGAGTGAAATCCAGGCTGAGAACTTTGGAAAACTACATCTGCTTGTGGCCCAGCTGGGCCTGTAAGGAGCTCAGGGAACTGGGTGCCCTGGTGGTGCCAAGCTCTGCAGGTGGCTCAGCTTCCAGCCAGAGACTTTGGAGAGCAGGGTGATCATTGGGACTGCAGCCCCTGCTGCTGGCAGGGAGGGGCCCTTGGGAAGTGTGGGGCTCCTAGGCTAGAAGCCCCCTTGGGAAGTGTGGGGCCCCCTGAGCTTGCAGCCCCCTGGGGAAGTGTGGGGCCCCTCGGAGCCAGGGAACTTGCTGGCCCCCACATGCTCCCTCGTGACAACACGGCAGGATACCGCCCCCACGACCTGTTGCCAGCCCTAGCAACCGTTGCTGAGTGAGGGCGGCGCTCGACTCTCTGGGCTGTTCGTTCTTGGGGCTTCCCCCGCTCCGCGGCCTACAATCCCCATGGTGCCCCGCGGGGGATGCCGTGCGTGACGCACGGGGAGGGGCGGGGCTCGTCTCTCCCCTGCTGTGTCCCCTTCCCTCGGCTCGGCGGGCGCCATGTTGGCTTGAGAGGAAGATGACAGGCAGCGGCTGCGGGCGCGGGGCAGAGAGCGGATCGCACTGAGACGGCCCCGGCCCACGGCGAGACGAGGCAGGGCAGCCCGCCCGGCACTGGGGTCCCCGCCGGGCCGCTGAGGGAGCCGTTGGACGGGGGAGGCAGCGGCGATGAGAGCAGAGACCTGAGGCTGCTGCGGGCTGGAGGCGGCTGCCGTTTAAATTCCCCTTGAGGCGCTGCCGCTCCCGGAGCGGTGTGGGGGAGGGCACCCCGGGCCGGGGAGAGACGCTGCCCTTCTCCCTCGCCCGCAGACACCGTGCAGGGTGGTCCGCCCCCGGCACCCCCCGCCTCCTGGGAGGACACAAACTTCAGCCGCTCGCTCCGGCCGCCGGAAGGTCGCCCAGCCTGTCTGGGTCGCCCGCTTTAATGAGGAGGTGACTTGGGCGCAGAGCTATCCCGTGAATCATCCCGTCATTATCCGTCTGGGCTGGAGAAGGAAGAAAAACCCCCGCCCGCAGTTCATGTCACTGTACAGCCCTGTCTGGTCCACCTGGCACCGCTGCTGCTGACAAGGATCTGCTGCCATCTCCGGGCTGCTGCTGTGCCCGCTGGAGACCGGCTCCTCTTGGATATTTCCCCCTCAACAAACAGCCTCCTCTCTGCGTATCCACCACTCACAGGAACATTGAACTTACTGCCGCCGAACCGGGCGCGGATCCCTTGCTGTGCGAGCTTGGTATTATTATTATTTTTTAAAAAAAGTTGTTTTAAACCACTAGAGTATAACAGCAAGATGTCCAGCAGTGTCCCAGCTGACATGGTAAGTACCGGGCGCCTTATTTGCTGTCGTTACTACAGCCATTGGTTGACAGTCTGTTGGGTGTGTGTTTGGGAGATGAAGACGGAAAAAGAGAGGGGTTCAGCAAAGAGGGTTAGCAGAAAATGACACTCCTGTCCCTTAAGGATGTAGGGGACAAAAAGTTCCAGCCTTCTAGTGTCTCCTTCCTCGCCCACCCTCCCCCCATACGTCCAGATGCTGCTTTGATTTTTCCTAAGGGAATCGGGGAGCTGCAGTGTCGTCTTGTATGTAGTAAGGCAACTCGGAGAGGTAATTGTCCTTCTCCTTTACCTACACTAGTGAATAGCTGTCTGCGTCCTTTCATTTTGTGTAGCTGTATTGTGTAACTCTGTGAAGCATTTTTGAATTATAATGTGTGAACGAGATGCTATACAAAATAAAACTGTACCGGAAACCATTTGTGTCCAAACCATAGCATACTGGAAAGCGTTTATCCTCCAGAACCAGCTGAAATTCGGCCCTATTCTCTCCTCCCACCTCCCTGGCTTCCCACCAACACTTTGGCATCTAGCATTGATAGGGAGATAATCTCTTCACTTGATACAGGTGAACAGGCAAAAACTCACATATGTATTTACACAATAAGATCTCTTGTGTACTAGCTGCAGTATTGACTTTTTTCAAGGACAGTTGTATTTCTTTTAGTGAACTATACTTCGACCAGTATAGTTCTCTGTTGAGCTCCCGTTGGACCTGCCAGATCAATAAATTTAAAACCAGAAAGGTGTATAGATGGGCATGTTCTGGTGCTTTGGGGGGAGGAGGAGGGAGTTCTTGCACTAGTCTTTCAGGTCTGCTAATTAATCTATTTTCTGATGTTATATATTGAAAGAAACTGGTTAATACATTTTTATGTGTTAACTCTTTATTCTTACAGCAAAACTCTTCCACATATCACTTCATTCTTCATATTTCAAGGTGATTGGTGGTGACTTTGTTTTAGAGCAGAAGACACGTCCATGCTTCTGTCATTTGGTGTGAAATTACATTTTGCCTTGATAACCTAGTGCTGTAGAAAGAATTTAAAGATGGATAGCCCTTGTTTCAGGCATAGTAGGTATGCAGTTAATGTGCATATTCATGCTAATCAGGCTGTTGGAATAGTGGTACCATTTGGGAGCTTACTTTCATTGTTTCTTGCAGAGTGTCATTTTGGCTGCTGTAGAAAAATTAAATTTTGCCAAAAAAAGAGAAGTAATAAGATAAACGATTAAAAAAAATCGGTGGCTGTGGGCTTTTTTTCCTCTCTCAGATATATTCTGTATATTATGACTTGGAGAATGGGGGGACTGTTGTCTCTGAGTTTGAATCCTTTGCAGTGTAATTTTCAGTCATAATATTATTTAGTGTATGTTTCCTTTCAGGGTCTCCTTAGCCCTGAGAATACGCTGAATAGTCTTTCCCCTTCCCCTCACTGACTAATGCGTCATATCACAGCAAATCTTACTCTAGCTGAGGAGGGCTGGATGCAAATCCCTTAGCATTGTTTTTGAAATTTGCTGGAGGGGTCTCTAGATAGCAACAGGAAGCACTCTTCTCTCCCCTTTCCCTGAGCTGAGCAAGTTGCCCCTCCACAGTACTCCTGGACCCTACCTACTTGGGAATCATTGTGCTGTCACTAGATATCTTGTGCTGAAGACTTGATTTTATATCAATGTACACATTTAAATGATAGAAATAAAAAAATTTTAGCTATAAAAACTGTTCTATCTTTTAAAAGTAGTAATTATTCTGATGCCATATTGGCACATTGCTACTAGTAAAATAGGCCTAAAGATATGCCATTTGTTCATATTCAAGAAGATTGTTAGCAGTAGTGATTTTTTGGATATATGGGGATGAAATATCAAATGATAACATCAGTATCCATTCATTTTAACTGGGGGTATAAATTCATGCTGGCTTTTTCAGGACCATTTCAATAGGTTTCTGCATTTTTTTTTTAGCTGCAGTTGTCTTGTCTTAACAGGCTTGAGTCATATACACTGTGGAAAATTGGGCTATTAAGTATGGATAAATTGTTAGAAGGAACATGGGGAAATGACACCCCCTTGAGTGCTGCAAGTTTCAGTGCTGTAAAATGCCAATATAGACAGTGCACCCGTGCTGGTAGCCATGCCCCTCGTGGAGGTGGGATTTTTAGAGCGCTGGGAGACCTCTCTCCCAGCGCTCTGCCGCAACTACACAAGTCAAGTTAAAGCGCTGCTGTGTAGACTAGCCCTTAGTCTCCTATTATCAACAACGTCCTCACTCCAAAAGCTCACATTTGCTAGTAATCGCTGTTTAAACTGATTGTTCCTAAAAGAGAAGCATTTATCAGGCTGTCACCTTGTTTGTTTGTATTTACTGTAGAGTCTTGGTAATTTGCATTTCCCTAATCCACCCACTCCATAATTTGTATGCACAAGCAATGGTCTTTTTCCCAGTTCTCAACGATTTAATAGTAGTCTAGAGGGATGTTGTATTACTAAAATTCATTACGTTTACAAAACCATTTACAAAACACTGAAGTATAATAAATAATTAAAACTAAACTGTATTTGTCAAATAAATGATTTAGTGTCTGCTTTTTATTATTTTAATGGCTACTTTGCAAAATGTAGTTATTTGCAATAGCTCTTTCTATCAGTGGAAATTAGCAGTGTTCTGGTGTGTGTGTGTGTGTGTGTGTATATATATATATATTCTGAATTTATATAAATCTATGGAAGCTGTACAGAAATTTCAAGCTAGTACAGTATTTGAATATGTGCAAAACTTTGACCTCTTTCTCGTCAGTCACGTTTGATTGACTTCCTCTAGAATTAGTCGCTTTTTATGTTGCTAAACATTTCAATACATCAGTCCTAAATGATTAACATCATAATTCTTTATCATTTGCATTCTATTAACAAAGTAGATTATGACACGTCACATTCCAAACATTATTTTATAAGTATGTGTTTTGCTGCTGCTGTTGCAATACATGCTACTCAAAGGTTAAGGCTCCAGTTTTTCAATGAAACCTGCTAGTGTTGACCTATGTGGCTGTGTGGCTTTTCATCAACTAATTAGGACTCTAGACATGTGTAGGGGTCAGTGGTAGCAGATTGTATTGCAGGATTGGATCATAATTTTGTTTGTTTTCTCATAGTTCCCTGTTTTAGAATATTGGGGGTGCCAGTGACCATAGGGATCATCTCTGAATATTTCAAACACTTTCACCAGAAAATTGACCAGTTTTGCCATGCAGTAGTGGTTGAAAATAGATTGTAGATAAGAGGTGATCTGTTTGCAAGTCATATTTCTTAAGTAAAAATAAGAAGGCACTAAGTGGTTTGCAGATTCATGTAGTTAATTTGACTCTACTCTTTTAACTTAATGAAAATATTTAGTTTTCTGTTTGAGTTTTGATATAAGCATAGTTGAGTGTTTCAGCACAAGTGACTCAAAACATGGGCTCAGTACAGAAGCTATTACTTAAATGAATAATTCCAGGGATTTCAGTGGGACTGTCATGTGAGCCATGTCTCTTGTACTGTTACTACACTCTTCCTTACAAATCTAATTTCTTTTCAAGGACTTCCATCTTTGAACAGCACCTTGTATGGCTTAGTCTTAAACTGAGTCCTTCCTGCACCTTCAGACATTGCTTAGGGCATGAACAAGACTCTGCCACCCCTGATTATCCAGGGCCACCCTTTGTATGTCTTCTATGTTGTTAAGTCCCATACGTTTTCTCTCTCTGAGTAATGTTCGAGGGAGATATTCTTTTTGTTGACCCCTTTTGCATAGGCACCATGTAAACAACAAAACATTTATAAATTAGGAATTTATAGACTATTAAATTATTTTATACAGTCTGTTTGAATCCATATACTAAGACTTAAGCAAAAGACATCATGGTGTGTGGAATGCCTATTTTTAGTAAAACTTAATTAGCGTCTCCGGTGCTAGGCACTTAACAGACACAAGACAGGTGCTTGTCGGGCAGAAATACTATCGTCTTAATGGGTAATGAGGATAGTGGACAAAAGAAGGGCAGCAACAACAACAAAAACTGGTTCCAAACTTATTCCACGGTTTTTGAAGTGGTTTATATGTGTGCCTGTACAAGCTATTTCAGGAAGTAAAAGGTAGGGAGAAGGTGGGTGGCCTAGTGTATACTGGCACCTGTGAATTGTGATTTCATGAGGGACTTGATGGAGAAAATCAGATAGGGATATGGCCTCAGGCAGATTGTGCAGCCTGAAAGAAGGTGCAGTAGGAGAGTGGAAGAAGAACCTGAAGAAGTAGTTGTGTGCAGTTAAGTTTCAGTATCCACCAACCAGTTTAAAAATATTCTAAATATAAGAATACTCAAGGAGAATATCAACATAATATATTGGAAATAAAGTAGTTAAACATATTTGATTTTATTCACAGCATTTCATTTATGGGGACAAAATTCAAAAAGTGGTGCATCTTTATCCTCTTACCTTATTTACTTTAGTTACTGTTCCTCCTTTTACCTTTTCATAGGCTGAATCTGAAATAACTTTTCTTATTTTTTAAACTGATTAGATACCAAGTTGACTGTGTTAAGTTTATTAAGGAGTGCTTGAGGGAGTGACTAATAAATGCTAAAATGTTATTTCTGTGCATTTTACATCCCCTTCTCCAATCTGAAGAGTTTTAAGTATTTATTCCTGGTATATTGTGTTCTGTATTTAATTGTAACATGTTATCCAGTTTGCAGCCAGGAAGCATTTGGGTATTCTTTCTTTCCTGATACAGGAGAGAGTGAAACATATCACAGTGTATCATTTCCTGTGTTGTCGTCATTTTCCTTTTTGTGTGTGTATGTCGGGGATGTGGGAGGGGATCGGGATGAAGAAAGCCCCTTTTCTGGTTCCCTATATGTTGAATCAGGGTGTGTAACATATTGCAGTGCTGCTTTTAAAGGGACAAGACATTTCTCCCTGCCTGTCTTCCAACACTCTCTTGTTACCTGCAGCTGTGATCAGGGCCATACATGCTCAAAGCTGATGTCACATATATACTTGGCAACCTCTACTAAAATTATCTGAAAATATTCCCCCTGCCCAACAAACAAAACGGAACAACCCATGTATCTAACCAGGTGTACCAATCATTATTATGATCATTTGTTTGTATACAGGACATTGTGTACTCCGTGGCAGAATAGGACCAAATTCCACAGTACTCATCCATAACTTTTAGGAAGTGTTAATTTACTCTTTTCACAATAAAATGCTCCATATCTTATTCCCACACACGAACACAGATCTGTGTCTCATAGTTGAAAATACTCAGATGTAAAATTTGTCAATGGTTATTTTTGAAGATGAGGTTTTTTTGCTATGCTCTCCAGGTGGCCCAGCTCCTCTCCTTGGGCCTTGGCTCCTATGTTGTTGTTCAAGTTGTTTGGCACAGAACTTGCGTCCACCATTGTGCAAGGAACTGACAGGGCTTATAGTCTGCTTCATTGGGACATTTCCTCCTGGCCTTGGCTGCTGCACTGTTTTCCAGGCAAGTTAAGTCATCAGCCTATTTTCTGGTTCCCCCTGTTTCCTGGCTGTAAGCTGGACTCTAGTTCTTGCTCTCCAGCTCCCCGCTGTCTAGTTCCATGAAACAGTGCAGGGAGCACACACTGTAATCCAATTAATTTCCCCTTTTGGGGAATGGTGGGGAGCAGAGGCAACTGCTGGCAGGTCCTGGAAAGACTGAGAGACGGAAAACAAAAGCTGGGCACCTGGTAGTAGCAAAATGAATTCTACAGCAACAAAAGTTGAATTTTGTCAAAAAATAGCCAAATTCTGCAGCTCTGGAGTCCACAGGGCTCTATTTGAGATAAATGGGGCAATTCACAGTTCTCAGAGTTATTGTTTTGGTCTCTGTGCAAATGCAGGCAGGTAACAGTGTTGATGCTTTCAAGGTTTTTTCCATGATCACTATGACTGTAGACCAGCATTTCCCAAACTGCTTTCCACGGAACACTGGTGTTCCACACAATGTGAACAGGTGTTCCTTGAAAGAATCTAGAATTTAATTTTGACTCTTGCGCTTGATTTTTGTACCTTTTTATACGCGCTTTCCAGTTAGAAATTGTTAGTTCAAGTTATTTTAAATTTATATTTTTGCTTTGTTTTATAAAATAAAATATATTTGAGCATAAATAATGCAATTTTTTATTTGAAAACCAAACGACTACAAAATAATATTATAAATGTTCTGTAATAGGCTAAAAAGTTTGGGAAACGCTGCTATATATATAAATAAAAACTCAGATTCTGGAGCACAGCTCTGTAAAAGGAGTGAAATCTGAGGCTATGCAACGTGGAATACGTGGGGCCTGCTTGTGTATACACTTACATCCAGTTTTTGTCCGTTTCTATGCTTTAATAAGTTTTAGAGTATAAGGTTTGAGGGCTGGAACTGTTTTTTCGTATATGCTTGTACAGTGCACAGCACAATGGTGTTCCAGTCCTGTCTGCACCCATTGAGCGCTACTGTAAGATAAATCCTAGAAATAATGTGGGAGAAACTGTGGAACTGACTATATGCAAAGTGCTGTCAAATACACAAAGTAAATAATCTGAAAAAATAGTGATGTTGCCACAACAGTAATTCCAAATCCCCAAAATAAAACCTGTTTTTCCCCACAGAGAAGCCAAGCCCCTGGATCTTAGAGAATTTTTTCTGTGTTTTTTGTTTTTTTTAACTTTTGACCTTCTTCCTCGCTCTGAAGAATTTACATTATTCTTGGGAAGGTGGTCTTCTGGAAAGTTCTGGGTAATCTTGATGGTTCTGTATATGGCTCCTCTTATTTTTCAGTCTTCTATCTGCACTATTGCATTCACTAGATATTGGCCATTTATTCTAAATTTAGTAACAGTGAAAACTTTTGATTCCATCATTGTCATCTAATCCTAGCCATGATGCTGATTTAAGTCTAAATTTCAGACCTTTTAGCACATCTACAACTTCAGCTTAGTTTTGGAGTAGTCTCTGGTTTTGGTATCCAAAAATTGGCAAAGATCAATCTATGACTATGCTATAACAACAACTTGCATTTGATAGGATTTGCAACCTCCTACTATGCTAACCACCTCCAGGGTAGCACAAAATGATCAATTTAAAGAAATGACTGAAGTATTTTGGCCTGGCTATACTTCCCAAAACAAATTTAAAATGGCAGGTCCACCACCAGATGCTACTTGTGATGAAAATGAAGAAATATTGAAGGAAAAAATTAAAGAACGAACACTTATAATTGTAAGGACTGTTGGTCAAATATGAGAAAATTCTTGAAATTGTCTCTATGCAGCCAAATGCATTCCAAGTTAATGCTATTGATTATACATCAGAAAAGAAAATTTAGAGAATAATATGTCAAAGTTGCTGAAGGGGCCTTCCAAGAACGTTGGTAAAATTGTGTCAAGGATATCTTTGTTATTTGTTAAATCAACGGAAAAAAGATGAGACTTCTCAGTTGTAGTCATTCTAAACTTCTGATGTATAAGTCTTCAGAAATATTTAAACCTTGTTAAAGAAGTAACATTGAACCATCCTAAAGCATGGAGTGAACATTGAAATATTCTTTGACAGCCACTCTCAGTTTCAGGATGGGTTGGTTGGTTGTTTGACAGAGAAGGATTGATATGTTCTAGTTTGACAATTGCAGTCAGTGGAATCCATTGGCAGGTTCTCTCTAAACTTGTATCTAGCAATCATCATAGATGTGTTTGAAATTTGCACTAAAAAGGAAGAGGGCGTTGATCAAAACATACTATAAATTTTCTCCAAAAAGAGTCTTCACAGAGAGCCACTAAACTTATAAAAGCATCTGAAAGAGGAGGGAACTTGACACATTGCAAGGTGATGACGCCCCTGATGCAGGATCGGACTCTTTTCAAGTAATTTTTTTCTATAGTTTCTGGCAGTGGCTAAGTGGCTTAAAAATAATTTGTCAATGTTAGGTCCACATATCTATATTTCTTACCTAAAATTCTTTGGGAGATAGATTTCAAAACTTCATGGAAAACTAGTGGTAGAATCCCATACAATTAATTATCTTTCCAATTAAGATAGTATTTTGTTCCATGATAGTTATTATGGAGATAGAAATAAATATAAATTGACTGAGTTTAATGTGTCCCATTTTTATTAGCCAAGTCATAAAACAGATGTAAATAGGACCAGGTCCTGTTCAGCACTGTGCCAGATTTGTGTTAGCCCTCCACCAAAAAAAACTTCCCTATACTTTAGTGGGTCCAGCTCCTGGATAATAGTATCTCATAGTCACCATCTAAGAAGTGTGTCTGTGACACTCCTACACTGTATGTCTATCTGTTGGAATAGCCCCTAATTGCTCCAGGTAGCTGTCATCGATTCAAGTACTGTTCAGGCTCATCTGATTTACACCAAAGACCTGGACCTGTGCCAGGACAGCCATAGTAGATTCAGGGGGAAACAATTCTGGCTCTCTTCTTTTAGTGCTATTCAGCTGCAGATCTGGACTTCAATTTGTAATGCCAATATTTCAGGTATGGATGAATGCTTCGACCTTGAAAAACTTGGGTCTTTGCTCTTTTGGAAGCTTTCCCTTGATCTTTCTTACACCATATTATGTTATGTAAGATAAGAAATTCTCTTAGATGTAAATTTGGTACCTTTTTAAAAT
The DNA here is from genome assembly GCF_965140235.1 of Caretta caretta. NCBI lineage: Eukaryota > Metazoa > Chordata > Testudines > Cheloniidae > Caretta > Caretta caretta. The sequence goes on along the minus strand of NC_134206.1, from coordinate 47,546,256 downwards.
AAACATAACATGGTGGGGTTTTTTCTTCTTTTGAGATTAAACAGTGAGAAGAATGTGTTTTATTTCCAAAGTAATTTCATTTCAGAGTTGGATATTGCAACATTGGTTAATATCTCCTCTGTGCAGCAAGCAAGATGTCCCAGTGCATTGTGGTCTAACAGTCGCCTGTGCCACACTAATCTGTTTCTGAACTCTAACAAACATATCAAATGATACTGCTTATAGTCCCTTAGAATACTGACGTATATATTTAATATAGAGATTCCATTATTGTTCGTAATAAAAATAAATAGTGGAGATCAATATTTAATCAATTAATTGTGCCTTTCAGAACTGCGGTATAACTTTAAGATGCTGATGGTGTGTTGAGCTTGATTAGTTATCCAACAATCCCTATTTCCTTGTTACCCTAATGAGTCATCAGGAGAGCACTTCAATTATTTTAGATCTGTGGCCTATATATATATATATATATGTATATGTATATGTATATAAATATAAAAAAAAGTTTATAGTTTCCAAAGGAGCTTAAGTACCAGGTTACCTTGGCTCAGATATTCTTTTCATAGCATTATGTATTGTATCATTAGTGACTGAGAGAATGGCTAATAATGAGCTATACAGTATCGATAAGGTTTAAAATCGTGGATGTAATAGGTTTTATTACACATTGGTACTTGGATGGGCCGGTGGCATGAATGTGACTGTTTGGAATAATGTTCAGTTACTTTAGTTGTTGTACAGTGTACTAATAAGGGTTGAAGTTTGTATGTCATCTTGGTGCTATGCATTTTTAATTTTAGTCTTTACAAAGAAGAATTATGCAGAGTAATTAATAGCTGTTGTGAAACCAGGGTGGATAAAAATCAATTATTTAAAAAATAAAATAAAAAAAATCTGATTTTTTTGTATATAAATCAGATTTTTTTTATTTTTTTTATAAAATGTATCCAGCAATGATCCCTCCATAATGCCAGCTATAGTAAACTTCAGAGCTAAGGATGAACCATTCAAGAAATATGTTTGCTGATGATGTTCTAAAGAAAGTCTCACCAGTGAACTGGTGGAAGTCACTTAAGCAGTTGGATTCAGAGACTGTTGAAGTGATAATCTCACTTTTAACAGCAGTAGCTTCTTCTGCCGGTGTAGAAAAAATATTTTTTTCCTTTGGACTAATTCATTCCAAATTGAGAAATCGTTTGGGACCTGAAATAACCAAACAATCATTCATTTTCTGATATAGCTGTAAAACTAATCTGAAAAGTTTTCAAAATAAATCACTTTAAATATGTATAGTGTGTACCTTCTAAAAATGAAACCTACATCTGTCTCTGAGTTGTGAAGAATATGTATTAAGGTTATAACAACCAACAAGAATGCACTTTTATGTAGAAATCCATGATTAAGTCGAGTCTTCCTGACTTGTAATTTAAATCATGATTTAAATCAAATCCATCCTGTGTGAAACATCATAAAGCAAATATAATTTTCATTTGTGAAAACTGAATTACTGATGTAAATGGACACAATTACATTTCTTATTGGATTTACGTAGTTATGCGTGTTGTCTTAATCTTTACAGTTTAAGGTAAATCATTATATGGGGACTCATCTGTATTTGTATATATGATACTTGTATGCAGCTTTTCTTTTTTCTGTTTACAACAATACCAAGACTGGTTGCAAAAATATTTCAAATTTTGATTTATCAAGTTTTTTTACTGAGAGAGGTAGACATCGTGAACTCTTTTTATCTTGCGAATAATGAAAATATTGGAACAGAATTGAAAATATGTAAAAGAATTGGTGACTCTCTACAGTTGTATTGCAACAGGTGAGCTGGTAATATTACTATGTACCTAAAATGAAAGTACTTTTATGTGCTGTTTGCCATCATCCTCTGAAAAAAGAACAGTATATTATTATAGGTAGGGCTGGTAGTGCTGTCTGTTACTAAGGTTACCTGATACTTCCCATTTTGTTCAGTTTCTTATAACTTTACCACCATGTTTGCCTTAGGCTTTGTTTTTTTATGAAAAACTTCAGCCAAAACAATTCAGCCATTTCAGAGAACTAGGTTAGAGAAAAATTGTTTTGACCACATTAAAAATTCCAGTAATCTTTTTTTTTTTTTTTGAAACCCACTAGTGCATCCATGCTTTGGAGCAGGGATTTGAAATTTTGGCAGGGAGTTGACCTTTGTGTCAGTGATGTCTTTGCCATCCCTGTAAAAATCCACCCAAATTTGGCCAAGTTGCATTTTGGCCAAGTTGCATGCTCAGTAGAGATTTAATAGAACTTTGCTGCTAAATTCTTCAAAGATTCCATCCACCACCAAGCATAGTGTAGTCCAGGTTTTCAGCAACCCAGAATCATCTTAGGGTATGTCTACACTACGGAATAAGGTTGAATTTATAGAAGTCGGTTTTTTTAGAAATCGGTTTTATATATTCGAGTGTGTGTGTCCCCACAGAAAATGCTCTAAGTGCATTAAGTGCATTAACTCGGCGGAGCGCTTCCACAGTACCGAGGCTAGAGTCGACTTCCGGAGCGTTGCACTGTGGGTAGCTATCCCACAGTTCCCGCAGTCTCCGCTGCCCATTGGAATTCTGGGTTGAGATCCCAATGCCTGATGGGGCTAAAACATTGTCGCGGGTGGTTCTGGGTACATATCGTCCGGCCCCCATTCCCTCCCTCCCTCCGTGAAAGCAAGGGCAGACAATCATTTCGCGCCTTTTTTCCTGAGTTACCTGTGCAGACGCCATACCACGGCAAGCATGGAGCCCGCTCAGGTAACCGTCACCCTATGTCTCCTGGGTGCTGGCAGACGCGGTACGGCATTGCTACACAGTAGCAGCAACCCATTGCCTTCTGGCAGCAGACGGTACAGTACGACTGGTAGCCGTCATCGTCATGTCCGAGGTGCTCCTGGCCACGTCGGCTGGGAGCGCCTGGGCAGACATGGGCGCAGGGACTAAATTTGGAGTGACTTGACCAGGTCATTCTCTTTAGTCCTGCAGTCAGTCCTATTGAACTGTCTTATGGTGAGCGGGCAGGCGATACGGACTGCTAGCAGTCGTACTGTACCATCTTCTGCCAGGCAGGCAAGAGATGAGGATGGCTAGCAGTCGTACTGTACCATCTTCTGCCAAGCAGCCATGAGATGTGGATGGCATGCAGTCCTTCTGCACCGTCTGCTGCCAGCCAAAGATGTAAAAGATAGATGGAGTGGGTCAAAACAAGAAATAGACCAGATTTGTTTTGTACTCATTTGCCTCCTCCCCTGTCTAGGGGACTCATTCCTCTAGATCACACTGCAGTCACTCACAGAGAAGGTGCAGCAAGATAAATCTAGCCATGTATCAATCAGAGGCCAGACTAACCTCCTTGTTCCAATAAGAACGATAACTTAGGTGCACCATTTCTTATTGGAACCCTCCGTGCAGTCCTGCCTGAAATACTCCTTGATGTACAGGCACCCCCTTTGTTGATTTTAGCTCCCTGAAGCCAACCCTGTAAGCCGTGTCGTCAGTCGCCCCTCCCTCCGTCAGAGCAACGGCAGACAATCGTTCCGCGCCTTTTTTCTGTGCGGACGCCATCCCAAGGCAAGCATGGAGGCCGCTCAGCTCACTTTGGCAATTAGGAGCACATTAAACACCACACGCATTATCCAGCAGTATATGCAGCACCAGAACCTGGCAAAGCGATACCGGGCGAGGAGGCGACGTCAGCGCGGTCACGTGAGTGATCAGGACATGGACACAGATTTCTCTGAAAGCATGGGCCCTGCCAATGCATGCATCATGGTGCTAATGGGGCAGGTTCATGCTGTGGAACGCCGATTCTGGGCTCGGGAAACAAGCACAGACTGGTGGGACCGCATAATGTTGCAGGTCTGGGACAATTCCCAGTGGCTGCGAAACTTTCGCATGCGTAAGGGCACTTTCATGGAACTTTGTGACTTGCTTTCCCCTGCCCTGAAGCGCATGAATACCAAGATGAGAGCAGCCCTCACAGTTGAGAAGCGAGTGGCGATAGCCCTGTGGAAGCTTGCAACGCCAGACAGCTACCGGTCAGTTGGGAATCAATTTGGAGTGGGCAAATCTACTGTGGGGGCTGCTGTGATGCAAGTAGCCCACGCAATCAAAGATCTGCTGATATCAAGGGTAGTGACCCTGGGAAATGTGCAGGTCATAGTGGATGGCTTTGCTGCAATGGGATTCCCTAACTGTGGTGGGGCTATAGACGGAACCCATATCCCTATCTTGGCACCGGAGCACCAAGCCGCCGAGTACATAAACCGCAAGGGGTACTTTTCGATAGTGCTGCAAGCTCTGGTGGATCACAAGGGACGTTTCACCAACATCAACGTTGGATGGCCGTGAAAGGTGCATGATGCTCGCATCTTCAGGAACTCTGGTCTGTTTCAAAAGCTGCAGGAAGGGACTTTATTCCCAGACCAGAAAATAACTGTTGGGGATGTTGAAATGCCTATATGTATCCTTGGGGACCCAGCCTACCCCTTAATGCCATGGCTCATGAAGCCGTACACAGGCAGCCTGGACAGTAGTCAGGAGCTGTTCAACTACAGGCTGAGCAAGTGCAGAATGGTGGTAGAATGTGCATTTGGACGTTTAAAGGCGCGCTGGCGCAGTTTACTGACTCGCTTAGACCTCAGCGAAACCAATATTCCCACTGTTATTACTGCTTGCTGTGTGCGCCACAATATCTGTGAGAGTAAGGGGGAGACGTTTATGGCGGGGTGGGAGGTTGAGGCAAATCGCCTGGCTGCTGGTTACGCGCAGCCAGACACCAGGGCGGTTAGAAGAGCACAGGAGGGCGCGGTACGCATCAGAGAAGCTTTGAAAACCAGTTTCATGACTGGCCAGGCTACGGTGTGAAAGTTCTGTTTGTTTCTCCTTGATGAAACCCCCCGCCCCTTGGTTCACTCTACTTCCCTGTAAGCTAACCACCCGCCCCTCCTCCCTTCAATCACCGCTTGCAGAGGCAATAAAGTCATTGTTGCTTCACATTCATGCATTCTTTATTCATTCATCACACAAATAGGGGGATGACTACCAAGGTAGCCCAGGAGGGGTGGTGGAGGAGGGAAGGAAAATGCCACACAGCACTTTAAGCACAGCACTTTAAAAGTTTACAACTTTAAAATTTATTGAATGACAGCCTTCTTTTTTTTGGGCAATCCTCTGTGGTGGAGTGGCTGGTTGGCCGGAGGCCCCCCCACCGCGTTCTTGGGCGTCTGGGTGTGGAGGCTATGGAACTTGGGGAGGAGGGCGGTTGGTTACAGAGGGGCTGCAGTGGCAGTCTGTGCTCCAGCTGCCTTTGCTGCAGCTCAACCATACACTGGAGCATACTGGTTTGGTCCTGCAGCAGCCTCAGCATTGAATCCTGCCTCCTCTCATCACGCTGCCACCACATTTGAGCTTCAGCCCTGTCTTCAGCCCACCACTTACTCTCTTCAGCCCGCCACCTCTCGTCCCGGTCATTTTGTGCTTTCCTGCACTCTGACATTATTTGCCTCCACGCATTCGTCTGTGCTCTGTCAGTGTGGGAGGACAGCATGAGCTCGGAGAACATTTCATCGCGAGTGTGTTTTTTTTTCTTTCTAAGCTTCACTAGCCTCTGGGAAGGAGAAGATCCTGTGATCATTGAAACACACGCAGCTGGTGGAGAGAAAAAAAGGGACAGCGGTATTTAAAAAGACACATTTTATAAAACAGTGGCTACACTCTTTCAGGGTAAACCTTGCTGTTAACATTACATACATAGCACATGTGCTTTCGTTACAAGGTCGCATTTTGCCTCCCCCCACCGCGTGGCTACCCCCTCAACCTTCCCCCCTCCCTCTGGCTAACAGCAGGGAACATTTCTGTTTAGCCACAGGCAAACAGCCCAGCAGGAATGGGCTCCTCTGAGTGTCCCCTGAAGAAAAGCACTCTATTTCAACCAGGTGACCATGAATTATATCTCACTCTCCTGAGGATAACGCAGAGAGATAAAGAACGGATGTTGTTTGAATGCCAGCAAACATACACTGCAATGCTTTGTTCTACAATGATTCCCGAGTACGTGTTACTGGCCTGGAGTGGTAAAGTGTCCTACCATGAAGGACGCAATAAGGCTGCCCTCCCCAGAAACCTTTTGCAAAGGCTTTAGGACTACATCTAGGAGAACCGCAAATGCCAGGGCAAAGTAATCCTTTCACATGCTTGCTTTTAAACCATGTATAGTATTTTAAAAGGTACACTCACCAGAGGTCTCTTCTCCGCCTGCTGGGTCCAGGAGGCAGCCTTGGGTGGATTCGGGGGGTACTGGCTCCAGGTCTAGGGTGAGAAACAGTTCCTGGCTGTCGGGAAAACCGGTTTCTCCGCTTGCTTGCTGTGAGCTATCTACAACCTCCTCCTCCTCATCATCTTCTTCGTCCCCAAAACCTGCTTCCGTATTGCCTCCATCTCCATTGAAGGAGTCAAACAACACGGCTGGGGTAGTGGTGGCTGAACCCCCTAAAATGGCATGCAGCTCATCATAGAAGCGGCATGTTTGGGGCTCTGACCCAGAGCGGCTGTTCGCCTCTCTGGTTTTCTGGTAGGCTTGCCTCAGCTCCTTCAGTTTCACGCGGCACTGCTTCGGGTCCCTGTTATGGCCTCTGTCCTTCATGCCCTGGGAGATTTTGACAAAGGTTTTGGCATTTCGAAAACTGGAACGGAGTTCTGATAGCACGGATTCCTCTCCCCAAACAGCGATCAGATCCCGTACCTCCCGTTCGGTCCATGCTGGAGCTCTTTTGCAATTCTGGGACTCCATCATGGTCACCTGTGCTGATGAGCTCTGCATGGTCACCTGCAGCTTGCCACGCTGGCCAAACAGGAAATGAGATTCAAAAGTTCGCGGTTCTTTTCCTGTCTACCTGGCCAGTGCATCTGAGTTGAGAGTGCTGTCCAGAGCGGTCATAATGGAGCACTCTGGGATAGCTCCCGGAGGCCAATACCATCGAATTGTGTCCACAGTACCCCAAATTCGAGCCGGCAACGTCGATTTAAGCGCTAATCCACTTGTCAGGGGTGGAGTAAGGAAATTGATTTTAAGAGCCCTTTAAGTCGAAATAAAGGGCTTCATTGTGTGGACGGGTGCAGGTTTACATCGATTTAACGCTGCTAAATTCGACCTAAAGTCCTAGTGTAGACCAGGGCTTAGAGATGTACATTCCTGCTGAATTCTTTGTGAGGAACGTTGATGTGTTTTGTAGCTGTAACTCTCAGTGCATTCAATTTCTATTGTCATGTAACCCAAGTAGCATTTAGGTCAGTGGTTTTCAAACTTTTTAGGCTGTGTACCTCTTTCCAAATAATGTAGTCTACCACATACTCCCATCTGAGATAGGGTCATAATATATCTATTATTAGATTGCCAAGTCTCACTAAATAAAATATGTTGTTTCGTGTGTCCCCGATCAGAGCTTGGGTACCCCATTTTGAAAACCACTGGTTTAGGTAATCTGTCTGACATTCTCCTTTCTTTCTGATCCATTGAGATGATGCAGCTTTTTGTAACTTTTAGCTAAGAGATAGCGGTGTCATTGTTCTAATTCAAGCTGTATAAATACTGGGGGGTTTTTTTGGTTCTCTGGCATCTGGGAAAAAAGGTCATTTTGGGTCAACCGCAACCAACATTTTTCAGACTTCTTAGCAAATTGAAATCTGCTTTGTATAAAAAATGTTCATTGGGCCAGAGAGAGAGAATGACTTTGTTAGTATGTTGCTTGGGCAGTCACCTGGGAGAGGGGATCTGAGAGTCTCTTCAATGAATATTCAAGTATTTTATACAAGTGCAGCACTCACCTAGTAGGGGAGAGATCTGGGTTCAAGTTCCCACCCTAGAAAAGGGAATAAAACCTGAGTCTCTCACATCCCAGGTGAGTGCCCTGACTACCAACCTGTTTGGTATAAGAGGCAGGAGCACAACTCCTCTTCCTCCATTTTAGATTTTCCTTCATTTCTTTATTCCTGGCTCTGTGCAGGTGGCTAGACTCGAGGTCCCTTCCAGCCCTATGATTTTATGAATGGGACAAACGTCCCCTTGTGAATCTAGCCCCCCAAATCGGAACATTTAGTTTAGATAATGCTGAAATTAACGTTTAGTAGTTTCTGAATCTTTTTCTCTTCCTTTTTTGATCAAAACAATTTGCCAAAATCAACATGAATTCGTGAAATTTTTCAGTTAACCCAAATCTGTGTTTTCTATCCCTCCCAAAAGTTTCAGCCAAAATGTTTTGACCAGCTCTCGTTGTAATACAGGCTAGTGATGTTTATTGAAAATATACTTCTTGAATGTTTACTTTTGTTTAATTACAGGGTTATAAACTCTCTAGCATGGACATAAACTGAAACTGGCAGATATATTTAACTATTGTAGCTATTGCAATTTAATAAACAACATATTGGGGTGTTGAGATCAAGAGAATATTTGATATTAATTCTGCAAAAAGACAGTACATTGTTATTGTAGGTCAGTTATATAATATAATTGCATTATTCTGCCATTCGTTGTGCAGTAAAAGTAGACTTATTTTTAAATCTGATATCAGTGTTTTTTTCTATAAAATTACTGAAAGCAGTTCAAGATTACAGGTCTCCTTCAGACTGAGAATTACTTGAAATGTCTTTAATGTGATCTTAAAAGTAAATGTTGGGAAATCATTCTGCCATCTTCTACAGGAACTATGATCTGTTGAATCAGACTGTAAGACTTCAGTGAAATCTAGCAGAAATATTTTTAAGGAACTGGATGAGATAATGTATTGTATATTTACTCAGTTAGTTTTCCATGGAATACTCAGTGGATGTTGCAGTATATTGTACAGAATTGTGAGTTCTTCACCACTGGCAATTTTACCATTCTAGTAGCGGGCTTTCCCTGTTCCTTCAGGCAGGAACAGAATTGTCAACTGAAGAAAGACTTCATTCCACTCTATGGAAAATCCTCACTTCTTTCTGACTACTAGCAGAGTTATCCGGTGGGCCTACAGATTCATAGAGCACTGAAAAATTGTTAATTTGCAAAGTTTAGGGGGTTCAGGGATCTTTCTTAGTTATGCCAAGCTTTATTTTCTGGGCTCCGCAGAAGAATAACACTTTATTTTGGCAGGGCACTCATTCTGATCCACTCAATGTGGTAGATAAACACACCAAAAAGAAGCAAAAAGGTAGGGCTGTTTTACTGATGTCTTTATGGTCTCCTATAGTACTCATTACCCTACTACGTAAGTGCCTGAAATGCTTTGCTCTTCTAATCTCCTGCGTGGATGGGAAACTGCCCTGGAAAAAAAAATGAAGCATTTTCTGCAGCCTCTACTGCTGCTACATGTTTTGCATGGGCTACCTCCATGTGGCATTGTCTCAGCATCAGAGGATCATTCTAGGCAGATCAAAGACATCAAATCTACCCTTTTAAAAAAATTCTCTTTTGCCGCAGTCTTGGACTCTCCAATGCCTCACTGAATGCTTGCAGCTACAGCTATACTATTTAACACTGATGATGCAAGAGAGCACCTCTGAAGTCCTGACAAATGAAGAGCCAAGCCAAGCACTTAATGGTCCTGTTCAGATAACTGAGGGCAAATATCTTGATGAAAGATTGGATAAAACCATAGTCTAAATGAAGGAGAAAAGTTCCATTTCTTTTCCCATCTAGCCTTCAGAGGAAGGACAACAAAAATTGATACAGAGGTAATAAGTCTTTTTGTCATAGGGTGACCAGACAGCAAATGTGAAAAATCAGGTTGGGGGTGGGGGTAATAGGAGTCTATATAAGAGAGAGACCACAAAATCAGGATTGTCCCTATAAAATCGGGATATCTGGTCACACTGTTTTGTCACGTCTTCTCCTTCCCCGGACGATGACTTAGCATTAGTTACTGACCAACATGAAAGAATACTAATATAAAATTCAAATTTCAGTCAGAAATCAGGCTGTATGGAAACTCAGTTTGTGAAACCAAATGTACATTTGTGAGCAGCGAATTAATAGTCAGTGACTGACTGAGAACACAAATTCGGAATTTGCCTAGAACGCCAAAATCAGGCCAGATATCTTTAATTTTAAAAAAAAAAAACACTAGCTGCCTGGTTGATTGGGCAGAAAAAGCAAAATAAAAGCACTATTTTAAAAAAATCAAATAATAAAAAAAGGCTGCCAGGGAATCTCCAGATGTTTTACACTTCTTTGAAAATTGTAGCTATTATATTGAATGAGTACATCTATTTTTATAAAAAGAGACTGTTTTGATCCACCCTCCGATTCATGGGGTGGCAATATTGTTTGGTTTGATTACCATATATTCTTCTGTTCAACCAAAACCCCTCTCCCCTTTCTAATTCAGTCTCTTCTTCTTTTTAAATCTCACATTAAAAACCTTCCTTTTCTCTTTCGACTACAGTGTGACTGTCTCACTCTGAAGTTTTTAGTGATGTCCTGTTTGAAGAACACTACATAAACTCTACTGAACTACAGTACAAGAACTTTTAATTAGGTGGGAATGTGAATTTTTATTAGTAATAATACTAGGCCAAACTTTTAATCAGTGCAACTTGTGAATCTGCAGTTGTTGTACCTATTCATTTCAGAAATGTATCAGTTGTCCCAAGAGATTGGTACTTACATTCTAACCTGGGTGTTCTCTCTGAATACTGGTGGCAACAGCCAAAGGCCATCAGCTGGTGCTCAAACACTGTGGTAATGGGTGGCAGTACAAAATCCTAAATTAAGTCAGAGGGTCTTCAATTCCCATTTTGCTTGGGTTCTGAAGTGGTTGCAGTTCTGCCACTTTGGAGAGCATGTTTTTGTTCTGTGTTGGTACAGAGTCTAGCACTGTGGGTTCCTGGTCCATGACTAGGGCTGCTATGTGCTATGATTGTACAAATAATATATGAATAAGGGGAAAGTGATGAGATAGACATTGTCTTATATATATGCAAGAGGGAGAAGGGTCACAGAACCTCAAAGTTATAAGAATGTTGGTGAGTGTGCCACCGAGCCGTGGGGAAGGGTGAAGGGGTCAGGGTTTGGGAATAAAAAATAAGCTTATTTTTGGCCACATTCAAACTGGGTTAGCAGCAGATCAGTCAGGAGGAAATACCACAGGGTGTGTCTACACTGCAGCTGGTAGTATGCCTCCCAGTCTGGGTAGAAAGATATATACTAGTTCCGCTTGAGTTAGAGTGCTAATAATTGCAGATTCGATGATGATGCCTGAGCTTGGACCCAGAGATTGGGTCTTCTTGCACTCAGGCAGCTAGCCTGTGCTGCAACATCCATATTGCTAATTTTAGCTGGCTGAAGTGGAGCTGGCATGTGTCAGTCTGTCCAGACTGGAAGGCATACTACCAGCTGCAATTTCAACACACCCAGAGAAAGAGATTTGTGGGACTGGATGAAGGGGGCAAAGGTAAACATGAGTCATCAGCAAAGAAAATGGTAGATAAATGTGTGCATATGGTTAAGTCAGCAAAAGATAGGATGTTTCTAGAACAGGGATGGGCAAACTTTTTGTCCCGAGGGCTGCATCTGGGAATGGAAATTGTATGGCGGGCTCGGGGTGCGGGCTCTGGGATGGGGCTGTGGATGAGCGGTTTGGGGTGTAGGAGGTGCTCCGGACTGGGACAGAGGGGTTTGGAGGGTGGGAGGAGGATCGGGGTGGAGTTAGGGGGTTGGAGCGAGGGAGGAGGTCAGCGGTGTAGGCTCTGGGTGGCGCTTACTTCAAGCAGCTCCCAGAAGCAGTGGCATGGCTCCACTCTGGCTCCTACATGGAGGCATGGCCAGGCGGCTCTGTGCACTGCCCCATCTGCAGGCACCACCCCCACAGCTCCCATTGGTAGCAGTTCCTGGCCAATGGGAGCTGTGAGGGTGGCACTTGGGGTGAGGGCAGCATCCGAAGCCCCCTGGCTGCCCCTACATGTAGGAGCCGGAGAGGGGACATGCCACTGCTTCTGGGAATCACTCGCAGCTACGGCATGCACGGAGTGGGGCAAGCCCCTGATCCCGCTCCCCGGCTGGAGCGCAGGAGCAGGGCAAGCCCCAAATCCCGCTCTCTGGCAGGAGCTCGAGGGTCAGATTAAGACATGTGACCGGCTGGACGCAGCTTGCGGGACATAGTTTGCCCACCTCTGCTCTAGAGAGAAGAGATTGGTACCAATAGCAGTGCCAGGAGACATGGGGAGAGGTCCTGGAGGTCACATTTAGGCTGCTAGGTAAGAGATTAAAGTCCAGGACCTCCGTGGTAGCATCCTCTGAAATGCTTCCAGTTCCATCTGCAGGGCCAGTTAGACAGGCAGAACGTCAGTGTCTCAATGCGTCGAGGAGACAATAGGGTAGAGAGGAGAATTTGGGTTTTTTAGGAACTGGGAAACCTTTTGGGAAATGAGGAGCCTATACAGGAAGATGGCTCCACCTAAACCAAAAGGGAACCAGATTTCAGGCACATAAAATTAAAAAGGCCATAGAGGAGCTTTTAAGGGCTGAGGGAATGAGGGCAAAGCTGACAGGTGTGGAGGAGCGCATAGTTCGGACAAAGATGTCCCATAGGGGAGGTTCAATTAATGGGTATTCTTTAAATTCTAGTAAAGAGGAGAGGATAGAAATTGATAAAGTACAGGTAGGAATAGGAGGGAAACAGTCAAATGAAAGTGTCCCATTTAATTACAGAACATAATGGCAGACAACTAAAAAGTGACAAATTTTAAAAGTGCTTGTATATGAATGCTAAAAGTAAAAATTTTTAGATGGGTGAACTTGAATGCCTGGTATTAAATGAAGGTATTGATATAATGGGCATTATGGAAACTTGATGGAATGAATATCATCAATGGGACATCATAGTACTAGGGTATAATACAGGAATGACAGAATAGGTCATGCTGGTGGGGAGAGACACTATATGTGAAAGAAAGCAGAGTCAAATATAGTAAAAATCTTAAATGAATCAAGCTGTACCATAGAATCTCTATGTATAGAAATTTCATGCTTGAATAATAAGTGTATAGCAGTAGGAATTTGTTACTGACCATCAGACCAGGCTTGTGATGGTGATTGTGTGAAATGTTCAGGGAGATTAGATTGGCTATAAAAACAGAAAACTCAGTAAATAATGGGGGATTTCAACTATCCCCATATTGACCGGATACATGTCGCCTCAGGATGGGATGCAGAATTAAAGTTCTGGACACCATTAATGACTGCTTCTTGGAGCAGCTGGTCCTGGAACCCACAAGGGGAAAGACAGTTCTTGATTTTGTCTTTAGTGGAGCACAGGATCTGGTCCAAGAGGTGAATATAGCTGAACCGCTTGGTGGCAACAACCGTAATATAATTAAAGTTAACATCCTTGTGGGGGGGATACCAGAGAAGCCCACCAAGTAGCATTTCGTTTCAGGAGAACTATACAAAAATGAGGAAGCTAATTAAGTGGACATTAAAAGGAGCAATCACAAGAGTGAAATGCCTGCAAGCTGCATGGAAACTTTTTGAAAACACAATAATAGAGGCTCAAATTAAATGTGTACCCTAAATTAAAAAAGAGTAAGGATCAAAAAAGTGCCAGTATGGCTAAACAATTAAAAGAAGCAGTTAAAGGCAAAAAGGCATCCTTTCCAAAATTGGAAGTCAAATCCTACTGAGGAAAATGGAAAGAAGCATAAACTCTGCCAAGTCAAGTGTAAAAGTATAATTAGTCAGGCCAGAAAAAAAAAACTTGCCGAGCAACGAGCCGAAGACACACAAACTAACAGCAAACCGTTTTTCAGTACATCAGAAGTAGTAAACCTGCCAGATAATCAGTGGGGTCACTGGATGATCGAAGTGCTAAAAGTGCATTCAAGAAAGATAGGGCCATTGCAGAGAAGCTAAATGAATTCTTTGCATCAGTCTTCACTGCAGAGGATATCCTCTGCAGTGAAGACCGATTCATTTAGCACCAGAAAGATTCCCACAGCTGAGCTATCCATTTTAGGTGACAGATCTGAGGAACTGTCCCAGTATGATGTGTCAGTAGAGGAGGTTTTGGAATAAATTGATAAATTTAACAGTAATAAGTCACCAGGACTAGAGGATATTCACCCAGGAGTTCTGAAAGAACTCAAATGAAATCGCAGAACTACTAACTGTGGTATGTAACCTGTCACTTAAACCAGCCTCTGTACCACATGAGTGGAGGATAGCTAATGTGAAGCCAATTTTTAAAAAAGGTTCCAAAAGTAAGCCTAACTTCAGTACCAGGCAAATTGGTGGAAAGTATAGTAAAGAACAGAATTGCCAGACTCATAAATGAACGTAATTTGTTGGGGAAGAGTCAATGTTTTTTGTGAAGGGAAACCATGCCTCACCAATCTATTAGAATTCTTTGAAGGGAGGGTCAACAAACATGTGGACAAGGGTGATCCAGTGGATATAGTGTACTTGGACTTTCAGAAAGCCTTGGACAAGGTCCCTCACCAAAGACTCGTAAGCAAAGTAAACTGTCATGGGTTAAGAGGGAAGGTCCTTTCATGGATCAGTAACTGGTTAAAAGATAGGACACAAAGTATGGAAAGAATTGGTCAGTTTTCAGAATGGAGAGAGATAAATAGTGGTCCCTCAAGGATCTGTACTGGGACCACTTCTGTTCAACATATTCATAAATGATCTGGAAAAAGCGGTGGCAAAACAGTGATGTGGGAAAATTTGCAGACGATACAAAATTATTTAAGATAGTTAAGTCCAAAGCAGACTGTGAAGAAGTACAAAGGGGTGTCTCAAAACTGGGTGACTGGACAACAAAATGGCAGATGAAATTCAATGCTGATAAATGCACAGTGGAAAACATAATCCCAACTTTACATACAAAATGATGGGATCTAAATTAACTGTTAACACTCAAAAAAGTGATCTGGGAGTCGTGGATAATTCTGTGAAAACATCTGCTTAATGTGCAGCGGCAGTCAAAAACGTTAACAGAATATCAGGAACCATTAGGAAAGGGATACATAATAAGACAGAAAATATCATAATGTCACTATATAAATCCATGGTATGCCCACACCTTGAATACTGTGGGCAGTTCTAGTTGCCCCATCTCAAAAAAGATATTAGAATTGGAAAAGGTACAGAAAGGCAAAAAAATGATTAGGGGTATGGAACAGCTTTCTTATTAGGAGAGATTAAAAAGACTGGGACTTTTCAGCTTGGAAGAGAGACGACTAACAGGCGATATGATAGAGATCTATAAAATCATGACTGATGTTCTGTGAAAGGGTAAATAACACTTTCTTATTCACTTTCTCCACACAAGAATTAGGAGTCACCCAATGAAATGAATAGGCAGAAGGTTTAAAACAAACAAAAGGAAGTACTTCTTCACATAATGCACAGTCAACCTGTGGAACTCATAGCAAGGGTTATTGTGAAGGCCAAAAGTATAACTGGATTCAAAAAAGAATTAGATACAGTAGAACCTCAGAGTTACGAGTACCTTGGGAATGGAGGTTGTTTGTAACTCTGAAATGTTCATAACTCCGAACAAAACATTTTAGTTCTTTCAAATGTTTACAACTGAACATTGACTTAATACAGCTTTGAAACTTTACTATGCAGAAGAAAAATGCGGGTTTTTTTGTAGTAGTTTGTTTAACACAGTACTTTGCTGTATTTGCTTCCCCGCCCCCTCTGCTGCTTCCTGATTGCATAATTCCGGTTCCAAATAAGGTGTGTGGTTGTCTGGTCAGTTCGTAACTCTCGTGTTCATAACTCTGAGGTTCTACTATAAGTTCCTGGAGGATAGGTCCATAAGTGGCTACTAGCCAAGACGATCAGGGGTGTTACCCCATTCTGCGGGTGTCCTAAGTCTCTTACTACCAGAAGCTGAGAGTGGACAATGTGGGATGGATCATTCAATAATTGCCTTGTTCAGTTCATTGCCTCTGAAGCATCCAGCATCAGCCACTATGGGAAGAGAGGATGCTGGGCTACGTGGATCATTGATCTGACCCATTGTGGGCATTTTTATGTTCTTATGAAGTTGAGTGGTGGGGGGTGGGGGAAGAGGAACTTTTCCTTTTAGTTTTTGCTTGTCACATTGATATTTCATTAAATACTGTAATTCAGCTATTTGTATGTTCACTAAGATTTTTTTGTTCCTGTGTCAGCCAATCCAATATTTCATGAGGTTGGCCAAAGATTGGTGGCTCCTCTTTGCTATGTGGTACAAAGCCATAACAGACCTAAAGCAGTTAAAGCAGGAAGTGACTTCTCAGAAGGTATTGGGGAAATTGGCTATTATGCTGGTGTTTCAGTTGGGAAATTGAGCATTGATACTCTAGAGTTCATATTACAGAATATGCTTAAAGATTCATTTTTTTAAATGAACTGTTCATCGGCTTTAACAGAAATAGAATCTTGAAGCAGATACTGTCTCCGGCAGAGCTTAAAGTCTGTGATCACATTTGGTTTGTTGTGAATCCTAAGTAGGAAACCAAAATAGAACTTCAGTTAAAGAATGTTTGCCTAGAGAAGGTTAAATACTTTTTCATGCATTAGTTGCCAAATAGAGATCTGGGGACACCTGCTCTTAAATAAGGCAAAGCTGTTTCCAGATGGGCATAGTGGTGCCTGTTCAAGTAAACAGTTTTATTTAATTGCTAAAATACTTTATTTTTCTTTGTATTGGAAAGTTCCTACATATGTACGTATGTTAAAAATTGAGTATATGTGGTATGTAGTTCTTTTTAAATTTACAGATGTGTATCTGCCCTTCCTATTTTCTGCTTTCCATTTTCAGTCATTTTGGGTTAGAGCTGTTCAGAAAAAGATTGCTCTCTTTTGTAATGTGAGAAAGTAGTTCCTCCTCTTTCCACTATTTTCAAAAATGACTGAATTGTTCTTACTCATACTTTAAAATAAATAAATAAATAAAAAGACTCTTGAGCAATGACCAGGTTTGGGAAATTTCAACCTGAATTTGAATGGTGCAAGGTTCAGAAAGTTAAGCATGAGTGATAACCAAAGGTTAAAATGGAAATGTTTGGGCAACCTTAATTGTCGCTTCCATTCTAACCATATCTGTATTACTGAATATTTTCTGAACATAATTGGGTTAAATTTATAGCCTGCTGTGGAATTTCATGGTTTTCAAGAGCCATTAAAATAGTTGTGACAAATTCTAAGAATAGTGAATATTCTGCCCAGAATAGGTCTAATGTGTTGTGCAATAAAGATCTAATACATGTCAAGGTATTCATTATTAGCAGTCTGTGTACACTTAAATGTTTGCTTTAACCAAATGAGAGGTAAGTAATCAGTGTTACTTCATGAAATCAAATATTTCTTCTACGTTTTGTACTGCTCAGGCTTGAGTGTGTAAAGGGAAATACATTTTTTTTATTACTGGTTCTAATTTCAATGCCAAGGCACATTTTAGTTAAATAATATATGTAAGATTGATATCTTTAGAATAATTTAAATCCAGTCCCAATAAAGACATACTTTTGGCCTGAACCCATAACATCTCCGTCTGTAATCTCACCAGATCCCATAAGCTAATCAAGTTCTACTTTTGTCAATACTTAGCTTTCCTCTAAGATCTCCTAGTTATGTTGACCACAGACAGTAGGGGTCATGGTGATTCAGTAGATGGTTTTCTGGCCTCTGAGTCTGTGTTAAACCAATGCTCCAAGTCAGGGCTTCAATGCTGGAGGGATGGGCTTTGAAACTTAAACCACAGGCTCATACTTTTGAAAGAGTGGTGTGTTTGCATCCTGGACAAATTCCAGTTCTGGAAATTGCATTCTGCCTGCCTAAATAACCATTGCAGATTAAACTGGATTGAACTGAAGTTCTTCTTTTGGGACTGGGCTGTGTCTTGTTTTTGTAGAGCTCAAGTACACTTATGGCATTAGTTAAATACTTAATAATCAGTTGCTCAGAGTTCAACCCACATAAGTGGCAGCACTTTGTTGGAGAAATGATTGCCAGTGTGTCTGTTTCTGTAGCTTGACTGCCACCAGTTTGGATAATGAGTTATATTCTTCACTGTGTGTCAGTTAGGTAGATGGTGGCCAGTCAGAAGGGATTTTTGCATCGAGTCCTCTTTCTCACTATGCTCTTTTTGCAAGTTTTCCCCAGTCTTTTTTTGGTTGTTTCTTTTGTTTTAAGTCCTCTCTCTTACAGCAGTATAGCAGCTAGAAGAGCTACAAATCAGAAGGTCTCATACTTCTCAGGAGGAGTGGAGATGAGGCTCTTTCCACTTCACCTGTAATGTGCTCCAGTTGGGAGCTCACTGTCCACCATGAAAGTAGCTAGCAGAAGAACAAAATGTTCCTACCTTCTGTTCATTTTCTGTGGTTGACAACGTCAGTTGGACTCGCTCCCCAGCATCCCCTCTCTGGCAAAGCAGCCAGTACAATACTAGATAGGGTTAGTCTCCACTATACTTTCATATGAAAACTTTCATCGTCAGCATCATCATTCTCAAGGCAAATCCAAAAGTGATGTAGCCTCTTTGTAGAGTGTAGATCAAGTGTTACCTAGATCAAATTCTGTCTAGGTCCTTAAGTGTGGAAGTTCATCACCTGAGGAATACCTACAGATAAAGTCTAAGAGGAGGAGGAGGAGGAGTTTATACCTGATAAAATCGTATTTGATTCCAACCAAATGAATAAATTGAAATGCCTCCACATGAATTACGTTAACGTTAACCTTAAGTTAGGAAATAATGTATTCTGAGTAGCTGTAAATTGCTTTGTTGTCTTCTAAACTCAAGGAGAAATATGGAATGCACACATTACATGAAAGGGTAAGTATACCGTTCTTGGGTAAGATTACACTATTTTTTTCTGACATCCTTAAGATAAATAGTCTTTTTCAAAATATAATCAGGTGAGTATTGGGTGTGGTTGTTGGGGGGGGGGGGTTTGAGGAGTATTTATGGCACCTTAGAGACTAACAAATTTATCTGAGCATAAGCTTTCGTGGGCTAAAACCCACTTCATCGGATGCATGCAGTGGAAAATACAGTAGGAAGATATATATATACACACAGAGAACATGAAAAAATGCATGTTGCCATACACACTATAATGAGAGTGATCAATTAAGGTGAGCTATTATCAGCAGGAGAAAAAAACCTTTTGCAGTGATAATCAGGATGGCCCATTTCCAACAGCTGACAAGAAGGTGAGAATAACAGTGGGGAGGGGGGGCGAGAAGGGGGGAATAAGCATGGGGAAATAATTTTACATTGTGTAATGACACATCCACTCCCACTCTTTATTCAAGCCTAATTTAATGGTGTCCAGTTTGCAGATTCCTTCCAATTCAGCAGTGTCTCGTTGGAGTCTGTTTTTGAAGTTTTTTTCTTGTAATATTGAGACTTTTAGATCTGTAATCGAGTGACCAGGGAGATTGAAGTGTTCTCCGACTGGTTTTTGAATGTTGTAATTCTTGACGTCTGATTTGTGTCCATTTATTCTTTTATGTAGAGACTGTCCAGTTTGGCCAATGTGCATGGCAGAGGGGCATTGCTGGCACATGATGGCATATATCACATTGGTAGATGTGCAGGTGAACGAGCTTCTGATAGTGTGGCTGATGTGATTAGGTCCTATGATGGTGTCCCCTGAATAAATATGTGGACAGAGTTGGCAGCGGGCCTTGTTGCAAGGATAGGTTCCTGGGTTATTGGTTTTTTTTGTGTGGTGTGTGGTTGCTGGTGAGTATTTGCTTCAGGTTGGGGGGCTGTCTGTAGGCAAGGACTGGCCTGTCTCCCAAGATCTGTGAGAGTGAGGGATCGTCCTTCAGGATAGGTTGTAGATCCTTGATGATGCATTGGAGAGGTTTTAGTTGGGGGCTGAAGGTGATGGCTAGTGGCGTTCTCTTACTTTCTTTGTTGAGCCTGTCCTGCAGTAGGTGACTTCTGGGTACTCTTCTGGCTCTGTCAATCTGTTTCTTCACTTCCGCAGGTGGGTATTGTAGTTGTAAGAATGCTTGATATAGATCTTGTAGGTGTTTGTCTCTGTCTGAGGGGTTGGAGCAAATACAAATTTGGCATTGATACAAATGTGTTTGTATCGTAGAGCTTGGCTGTAGACAATGGATCGTGTGGTGTGGTCTGGATGAAAGCTGGAGGCATGTAGGTATGTATAGCGGTCAGTAGGTTTCCGGTTTAGGGTGGTGTTTATGTGACCATCGCTTATTAGCACTATAGTGTTCAGGAAGTGAATCTCTTGTGTGGACTGGTCCAGGCTGAGGTTGATGGTGGGATGGAAATTGTTGAAATCATGGTGGAATTCCTCAAGGGCTTCTTTCCCGTGGTTCCAGATGATCAAGATGTCATCAATGTAGCGCAAGTAGAGTAGGGGCGTTAGGGGACGAGAGCTTAGGAAGCGTTGTTCTAAATCAGCCGTAAAAATGTTGGCATACTGTGGGGCCATGCGGGTACCCATAGCAGTGCCGCTGACTTGAAGGTATACATCGTCCCCAAATGTGAAATAGTTATGGGTGAGGACAAAGTCACAAAGTTCAGCCACCAGGTTTGCTGTAATATTATCAGGGATACTGTTCCTGATGGCTTGTTGTCCATCTTTGTGTGGAATGTTGGTGTAGAGGACTTCTACATCCATAATGGCCAGGATGGTGTTTTCTGGAAGATCACCAATGGATTGTAGTTTCCTTAGGAAATCTGTGGTGTCTTGAAGATAGCTAGGTGTGCTGGTAGCATAGGGCCTGAGGAGGGAGTCTACATAGCCAGACAATCCTGCTGTCAGGGTGCCAATGCCTGAGATGATGGGGCATCCAGGTTTATGGATCTTGGGTAGCAGAAAGAATACCTCTGGTCAGAGTTCTAGGGGTGTGTCTGTGCGGATTTGTTCTTGTGCTTTTTCAGGGAGTTTCTTGAGCAAATGCTGTAGTTTCTTTTGGTAACCCTCAGTGGGATCAGAGGATAATGGCTTGTAGAATGCGGTGTTAGAGAGCTGCCTAGCAGCCTCTTATTCATATTCCGACCTATTCATGATGACGACAGCACCTCCTTTGTCAGCCTTTTTGATTATGATGTCAGAGTTGTTTCTGAGGCTGTGAATGGCATTGTGTTCTGCATGGCTGAGGTCATGGGGCAAGTGATGCTGCTTTTCCACAATTGCAGCCCGTGCACGTCAGCGGAAGCACTCTGTCGAAGTCCAGTCTGTTTCGATCTTCAGGAGGAGTCCACCCAGAATTCTTCTTTTTGTAGTGTTGGTAGGAAGGTCTCTGTGGGTTAGTATGCTGCTCAGAGGTGTGTTGGAAATATTCCTTGAGTCAGAGACATCGAAAATAGGATTCTAGGTCACCACAGAATTGTATCATGTTCATGGGGGTGGAAGGGCAGAAGGAGAGGCCCCGAGATAGGACAGATTCTTCTGCTGGGCTAAGAGTATAGCTGGATAGATTAACAATATTGCTGGGTGGGTTAAGGGAACCACTGTTGTGGCCCCTTGTGGCATGAAGTAGTTTAGATAGTTTAGTGTCCTTTTTCCGTTGTAGAGAAGCAAAGTGTGTGTTGTAAATGGCTTGTCTAATTTTTGTTAAGTCCAGCCACGAGGAAGTTTGTGTGGAAGATTGGTGTTATTAGAGTGTCCGGTTTGAGAGCTCATTCTTAATCTTTCCCTGTTTGCTGTATAGGATGATGATCAGGTCGTTCTTCAGTGTCTTTGAGAGTGTGTGGCACAATCTGTCAGCATAATCTGTGTGGTATGTAGATTGTAGTGGATATTTTACCTTCAGTCCTTTTGGTATGATGTCCATCTGTTTGCATTTGGAAAGGAAGATGTCTGTCTGTATCTGTACAAGTTTTTTGATGAAGTTGATGGATTTCCACTTCATACAGCTAAATGCCGTGCCTTGCATGGTGACAGGTTTCAGAGTGGTAGCCGTGGTAGCCTGTATCAGCAAAAAGAACAAGCAGTACTTGTGGCACCTTAGAGACTAACAAATTTATTTGAGCATAAGCTTTCGTGGGCTAAAACCCACTTCATCGGATGCATGCAGTGGAAAATACAGTAGGAAGATATATATACACAAAGAACATGAAAAAATGGGTGTTGCCATACACACTATTAGGTCCTATTCAGGGGACACCATCATAGGACCTGTCACATCAGCCACACTATCAGAGGCTCGTTCACCTGCACATCTACCTATGTGATATATGCCATCATTTGCCAGCAATGCCCTTCTGCCATGTACCTTGGCCAAACCGGACAGTCTCTACATAAAAGAATAAATGGACACAAATCAGACGTCAAGAATTATGACATTCAAAAACCAGTCGGAGAACACTTCAATCTCCCTCGTCACTCGATTACAGATCTAAAAGTCTCAATATTACAAGAAAAAAACTTCAAAAACAGACTCCAACAAGACACTGCTGAATTGGAAGGAATTTGCAAACTGGGCACCATTAAATTAGGCTTGAATAAAGACAGGGAGTGGATGTGTCATTACACAAAGTAAAGCTATTTCCCCATGCTTACTCCCCCCCACCCCACACACACACACACACACACTGTTACTCACACCTTCTTGTCAACTGTTGGAAATGGGCCATCCTGATTATCACTACAAAAGGTTTTTTTCTCCTGCTGATAATAGCTCACCTTAATTGATCACTCTTGTTATAGCGTGTATGGCAACGTGCATTTTTTCATGTTCTGTGTGTGTATATATATCTTCCTACTGTATTTTCCACTGCATGCATCCGATGAAGTGGGTTTTAGCCCACGAAAGCTTATGCTCAGATAAATTTGTTAGTCTCTAAGGTGCCACAAGTACTGCTTGTTCTTTTTACCTGCTTTGTGTGTGCCTCAGAGGCATTCCCCTGCTCCAGGCTCTCACTTCCCATAGTCATCTGGCAACAGCATTTTGGGGAGCAGGATCCAAGCAGCAGCGTGGAGGAAACGCTTCAGGGGAATGGGTGGGGAAAGCACAGGCTGCTTCCTCCATGCTGCCACTGCTAGGTGGATCCTGAGCTCACTTCCTCTGGTCAGCAAGCAGCAGTGTGGAGGATGCAGGCAGCAACAGTGCTGAGAAAGTGGGCAGAGCCAGTGAGCAGGCAGACAATCAATAGCTTAGTGTAGTGATCTTGGCCTTGCTGTGAGGACAGAAGAGCTGGCTGGGGTACAGGAGGTGGCATGGCTGGGAGAGCGAGAGCAAGGGATTTTTGGGGGGAACCAAAGAGGGGGCTTGGCCTGAGAAGTGGGGGACTGGAAGGCTGAGAAAGGAAGGGGAGTGATAGCAGGAGTAATGGTGGGTCCCCCAGAAAGTCAAAATGCAGTTGATAAGTCACCTTAATAAAAGGTTTGGGAACCGCTGAACTAAAAGTTTTGCCTGATTTAGCGGAGGTCTTTATGAAGAGTAAATTATGAATGTTAGCATGTATTATATGATAAATGACAATAATTGCTAACTACAAATGAAAGCTTCCCAAAGAGCGTCTTTTTAAAAAAACACAAATCTGTATACTGGCAATTATTATGGAATATAGTACTGAAATACTGTCTCAGTTTGCTTTTGTCTTTATGCAATGGCAAACAAATTTTCTCAGAATTCTACATAAAATTTTAGTATTAATATTTTATGGGTATGTAATACCTCCTTGAATTATTTTTCCCAGGAACATTTTGTATGGAGATTTATCTTCCAGTCTGGTATAATTGACTTGGCCCAGCATTAGCATTCTAGATGGTAGTGAAAATGTTCTCATCATTTGTATTCGTTTGTATGTTTGCTAACAACCTTGTCTCTCTCCTGAGATGCAATAGTATGTCTGATTTATATTTTGAACTTTCAAATAATTTATTTTGTCCTTTATTAATATCAGTTATTATCAGACATTCTATCCCCAGAGATTCTTATTTTGTGTTTTAATGGGTTGGAAACTGGTCCATTATATTTGTCTGATATGTATTCCAATATAATGACTTCTGCAAGTCTAGTTCTTTTACCTACTATACAAGGATTTTTTTAATATAGCATAGGTCAGTAGTTTTTAAACTTTTTGAGCTGAGGTTTCCCTTTAAGTTACAATTTTTGGTTTTGACCCCTTCTTTCCCCCTCCCCCGACTAAATAGACCCACATACTGGGTGGCTCACTGAGGTGAGTCGGGGTAGCTGTGACGTTATGTCCCCAAACATTTCTCTCACACGGGGCCAGCCCGAACATTCTGCTGCGCCCCCTAGGGGGCACGCACCACAGTTTGAAAACCTCTGGTATAGGTCAACTCATTCTCCTGACATCTAAATAATGGGCTAATTGTAAATATATTGATGTGTTCTCTGCTCTAAGAAGCCTTGGAATGACTGCAAACACTGGGAGTAGTGTACTATCAAGTGCAGAGCTATATTCATTCTAAAGAACTGCACTGTAGCTGCTGTAGTTTGAGAGGGAGATTGCAGCAGGTAATCACAATAATAGTCTCTTCCTTCACAGCACAGATAGCCCCCTGATGATTTTAGTGACGCATTTAGGGAGGAAGGTGAAGATGATCAGCTGGTTCAGTACTTGCATCAAGAACTAATTAAACTTTTTAATGCTACCTTTGAGGCAGATATTGGAAAGGTCCAAAATACCATGGGTTTAGATCTGGGAGAAGTTCACTTATTGTCAGTACTGCAGTTTAGTAGTGAGTTGTCAGCTTTTAAAATTTGAAATTAAATTTTAGTGAGGACCTAATAGAAGTAGAGTATTTATCATGTTTGTCTGATGAAAGACTTTAAAGTGTTTCTATCAAAAGTAGTTTCCTAGTACAGTTCTAATCAACTAGAATTATTTGGACAAGCTTTTATTCTTGGCTGTAATGCACAGTTTGTTACTTTATTGAAGCTTCAGTGAAAGTCCTCAAGAATTTGGAGAAAGGGCATGGATTAGTACACTAATTATTCAAAAAAAATCGTAGGTACTTATATGCCCCCTCTTTCCCCAATGGATTGATGTAAATCAAAACAATTTAAATAATTTTAATTTTGTTTAGTATTTGCATTAACTCTTTTCCTAAAGAAAGTTTTATTCTTATTGGCTGGTAACGATTAAAACATTGATTTTTTTCAATTAAATATAGCCTTTACGCTATATTTTGGTGCTTTTTTGCTAACCAGGAGGATACACCATATCTATCCACATTTATTTAAGCAATTAAAAATGGTGAATGATGTATTTCTTATTTACTAGATAATGATTAATTTTTAGTTGTGATTTTTGCCGAGCTCTATTTGGATGGAAATTAAAATGCATAAAACTATAATTTTAAAATGTGTTCATTAGTTAAATAAGGCTCTTAAATGTGCTGGATACATAAAGTTTATCAGAAACTTTATATGAAATTGTTTTTAATTTAAAACTGAATTGATTTATTAAAGAAAATAAATATTATCTGTAGCTAGTGAATGTAACTGATTGGTTTTGGTCATTGTGTCCTTTGAGATTTTTAGAACTAGTAGATCTTATCCTCTGGCATTTGATTTTTATTAATAGATTGGAAGCTTTTCTGCGTTTTTCAACTCCCATTAGTTTATTAACTTTCAGTAAATGCCTCTTTGAACTGAACTGGTTGAATAAACTGAAATGAAGAAAATATTCTCTCCGCATCTGCAGAAAAGGCTACTGCTATTCACAAGCTGCATTAGCCCTTCGGCAAACTCTGGTGCTTGGCCAGTGACTTCCTTCAGTTCAGTGGTATGATTTTCTTTAAAACTTGGCAGCAAACATATGCTGCTTAATATTATTGTTTTATTTTATTTAAATTATTTTAATAAATTACAGTAAATTTATGCCTTAATGTAACTTGTCATAATTTAAAATTTAAATACAGGTTTTTTTAAATGTAAGTTAGGTTTATTTTAAATCTCATTTAAATAAAAAACTGATTTAAAAATTGGATTTTTAAAAATTTGAATAAAATAAACCCCAATTTTTATCCGCTCTGCATGCCCTTTCAGAAGTATCTGAATGTCTCACAACACACCTGTGACATAGGGAAGTATTATTATCTATATTTTACATGTAGGTGAACTGTAGTACAAAGATTGTGGCTTGCTCAAGGTCATACAAAGTCTGTAGCAGAGCAAGGAACTGAATCCAGGTCTACCAAGTTCCAGGCTAGTGCTAGCCACTGGACCGTCCTTCTTGACATCAAAGACAGATTTTAGCGCTGATGCAAAAGTTATAAAGAGACAATTTGTACCAAAAGCAGTTTACCAGTACTCTTACATGGATACATGTTCTCCCTCAGCACAACTTCTCCTTCTTGATACTATAGGGAAGTGCTTAATTCTGTATCTATCAGATGGGTCTGTTGCTGTGGAAATTATGTTGAATCCAGGGTCAACACTACGGCATTTCTGCAGGATCAAGTAGTAGGAGAGGGGGTTGAGAAGAAAAGCAAGTCCTTGTCATCAATACCAATTGAGAAATAGGAAATTTAGTAAGAAATACGTAGATAAACAAGGGAAAGTTAAAAAAATCTTTGGTAAATCTAAGTCCCCCAGTGCACAAGTTCCTCTTCCCATAAAAATTTCATGTCACAAAATGTGCTCATGAAAACTTAAACTTACAAAACCAGTTACATTAGCAACAAGACATTTATTGTGCTTCTGCTTTTTCTAGGAATCCTCAGTGATTTGTATATCGGACTGTTGCAATGGGGCATCCTCTCACCTGCTGATTGTATAAGGAAGCTGATGTTAACACCTCTCTAATCTCTCAAAAAAAGAAAAGGAGTACTTGTGGCACCTCAGAGACTAACAAATTTAGTTGAGCATAAGCTTTCGTGAGCTACAGCGTGCATCTGATGAAGTGAGCTGTAGCTCACGAAAGCTTATGCTCAAATAAATTGGTTAGTCTCCAAGGTTCCACAAGTACTCCTTTTCTTTTTGCGGATACAGACTAACACGGCTGCTACTCTGAAACCTCTCTAATCTCTGTTACCATAGTATTTTACCATGTGTGAGCATAGACTGATGTACTCCACTTCTTATATAGTTTATATAATTTAACTTTTTCATAAGTGTATGTTGATTAAAGAAGTCGGGTAAGTTTATCATGTGTGAATATGTGTTTTCAGCTTCCCTGCATTTAAATAACTCCTACATAACAGCTGCACGCAAGTAGATGTTTGTTGTGGCTGATTTTGAATATTTCCTCTATGCAGTAATGAAATGACGCTTTGATTCCCTTCATTTGAGTTTTAATAAATAAGTTCTTAGCTAGATATGTTAGTTATGTTGAGGCTGAGACAAATGTGTGTGTATGTATCTTGCTTTATAGTTTTAAGAACTAATAGTGTATTCTGATAACGTACAAATGTACTTTAAAATAAAACAACCTTTGCATAGAGTTTAAGGGCAGAAGGGACTACTGGACATTCAGTCTGATCTCCTATATATCACAAGCCACCAAAACCACCCAGCACCTGCACCTTAAACCCAACAACTGAAATTAGACCATTATTACAGCCTATAGCAGAGTAGATTATTATGTGCCATAGGCAGAGAATAGGAGGGACTGAGGTGCACCAGTTCCCAAGGCCCCCGCAGAAGAAAGGAAATGATTGTTAGATATACTCAGATAATCCTGGCAAGTAACCCACACCTACGTGCTGCACAGGAAGGTGAAAAAAACCCAAGGTCACTGCTAATCTGACCTGGGGAAAATTCTTTCCCAACCAAACTGTGTGGCAATCAACTAGACCCTGAACATATGAGCAATAACCAGCCAGCCAACCACCTTGGAAAGAGAATGCTCGGTGCCACCTCAGAGCCCTGTCCTTTCTCTTCCAACGTCCAGTTTCCAGCTGTGGCTATTCCTGATGCTTCAGAGAAAGGAGGAAAAAAATACGGTGAGGGGTGAAGCGGGGAATCCCTTCTTAACGCCTATAGATGGGTAAATATGAATAAATAAATGTAAACACATTCTCTTAGATTATTATCTGAGTTGCTTACAGTCTCAGCAGGTCTGATGAAGAAGAGATTATAAACTTGATTTTTAACATTATGGATAATTTGATGCCTGCACTAAAATTCATTTTTTAAACAAGGATCAGCTTGCTCCTAACAGCACCATGCAGTTTTTCAGCCGTTTAAAACCCGCTTAGTTCCATGAAGATGTAGTTTGTGTGTGGATGGAGAATAGGGCTTTTATTGTACTTATTTTGGTATGTTTTGAGTATTGATGGCAAAACACATGAGATCAACAAACATCTTCAGGCCACATGCCAGAAATCAATTTGAATGAAGCTTTAAAAGATGCAGTTAAGTCAAACACGCATCTTTAAATTTGTCTCTGCTTATATATGGGATGATCCAGTGGATAGGGTGCTAGTTTAGGACTTGCTAGACCTGGATTCAGTTCCCTGGTCTTCCACAGACTTTGAGTGAACTTGGGCAAGTCATTTAACCTCTTTGAGTCTCAGTTCCCCATCAGTAGAATGGGGGTGATACTTCCCTACTTCACAGGGATGTTATGAGGATAAATACATTAAAGATTGTGAGGCACTCAGATACTCCAGTAATAGGAATCATATAAGTATCTGATAGTCTCTTAGATAGGTGGTGTGGGGGTGCTTTTTGTTTCTTTTGTTTTAAAATTTAACTATGTATACTCCCAGCTCAAAAAACTCATAAGAACCCCAGATGTCATGCACATTAGCAAAACACTTCATGTATACCATGTATATGCTGCTTGAGTTATTGAGATGGCTTGTGTGTGGTAGACATAGAGGATGGAAAGGAGGTAAAAACAAATTGAAAAGATCAATTAAAGGAAAACACAACTGATTATTTTAGGCAAATTTCCTAAATTTCTGTCCTATTTTTATATATATAAATAACTGTATTCGCTTTTTTCTAGTGTTTTAATGAGAAAGTTGAGTCTTTCATTCCCACTTTGCATCATCAGATTGTCATGGTGTCTTCCTGTTTGTGCGTTTTTGGTTTTAAGCTTAAGACACTTAGTGTACAACATCACCTTACTTCCAGACAGCCCCCCAACCTGAAGCAAATACTCACCAGCAACCACGCAACAGAATCACTAACCCAGGAACCTATCCTTGCAACAAAGCCCGTTGCCAACTGTGTCCACATATCTATTCAGGGGACACCATCATAGGGCCTAATCTCATCAGCCACACTATCAGAGGTTTGTTCACCTGCGCATCTACCAATGTGATATATGCCATCATGTGCCAGCAATGCCCCTCTGCCATGTACATTGGCCAAACTGGACACACTCTACGTAAAAGAATAAATGGACACAAATCAGACATCAAGAATTATAACATTCGGAGAACACTTCAGTCTCTCTGGTCACTCGATTACAGACCTAAAAGTGGCAATTCTTCAACAAAAAGACTTCAAAAACAGACTCCAACGAGAGACTGCAGAATTGGAATTAATTTGCAAACTGGATACAATTAACTTAAGCTTGAATAAAGACTGGGAGTGGATGTGTCATTACACAAAGTAAAACTATTTCCCCTTGTTTATTTCCCCGCTACTGTTCTTGTTAACTGTTGGAAATGGCCCACCTTGATTATCACTACAAAAGGTTCTCTCCTCCCTCTTCCCACCCTCCCCTCCCCCCCCCCCGCTCTCCTGCTAGTAATAGCTCACCTTACCTGATCACTTTCCTTACAGTGTGTATGGTAACACCCATTGTTTCATGTTCTGTGTGTATATAAATCTCCCCACTGTATTTTCCACTGAATGCATCTGATGAAGTGAGCTGTAGCTCACGAAAGCTTATGCTCAAAAAAATTTTACTCTCTGTGGTGCCACAAGTACTCCTTTTCTTTTTGCGGATACAGACTAACATGGTTGCTACTCTGAAACCTAACATCATTCTGGGCTACTGTTGAATCAGTCAAGAAACTGTTCCAAGTTTCTATGTGTTCTTCTGTTTGCTTGATGGTGAGCAGGGGACATCTTCCTTGCTCCAAACCAGTGGATCTCAAACTGCCCGTCTGGGAGCCCTGTGCTTCTCCAATGTACTTAACCACCATCTGCTCTCTCTGGATGCGACCCTAGAGCTCCTTTCAAAGAGAGATTGATCCAAAGAGTGAAGAAGGGAAGTGGATTAAATTAATGTTGATGAATTCAACATTAAATTACCCACAAATTTTGTGGGGTTGATGAAAATCCTGCTGTTTCAGGTACCACTAGCAAGAGAGAGTAGATTGGGACAGATATTGCAGAAAATTGTTTCTTGGCAAGGGAGGGGACTAGAGGAGTGTTATACATGTCAGGTATATGACAACTCCTCTTCTGGTCCAGAAATGTTTATTTTTTAGGTTAAATTAACAAAGAAAAGTCCATTAAATGTAGCTTCCCTTTTTCATAAAAATCCTTTTTTCTCTGCTTCCTCCTTCCCCTCCACTAGGTGAGGTATTTTGTGTTTTTTCTCCTTCCTACTCGTTTCCTTTGTTGCCTTAATTTAGGCATAACAAATCAAATTCAGAACTATGGCATCCATGTAATGCTATCGTCCAAGTGAGACTGAGAGCAGAATTTGGCTCGTGTTCAAATTTGGGAACTCTCTTCACCATTTTATTTAGTGTTCCTTTGGATGACTACATCTGTCTCACTTTATAATACATTCATCACCATGGTATTTGAGCACCTTCCTTTAGCTACTGTTCTTATGCTTTCCGCCATTATTTCTGGAATCCTTTGTTCTTCACAAGGCCAAACTGGTGTTCGCTCTCCATGAGTTTAATTTTCAGTTATTCCTTCTGCCTGTCGTCTTTATTTTCTCTCTCGTGCTACTCCCTGCCAGTTTCTTTCATCTTTGTTTTCTGGGCTGCACCTATCTCTGCCTCAGTTAAGAGCTTAGTAGTGGTCTTAAATTTACTATAAAAGTCTGAGACTTCAACTAGAAATTCAGTTTAAGTTTTAAATGCTGGCCAAAGTTCTATGGGGCAAATCAGAACTAACTGTCCCGAATGGTGCTTCTCTGTGCAGAAGATCTGACACTTGGGCAGGTTCATGGAAATAAAATTATATATGCAGCTGTATTTTTGTCCTTTCTACCTAATTGTTCCAAAGACAGCAAGAGGTGCAACTTTCTTATATCGTGTGTTCAGGGGATGGGGAGGAAAAATGCTAGACAGCGTCTGACATTACATGCATTTATCCACCTACTCAGCTCCTCGGTTTCTGATACTACGCAGCTGTGCAGTATTTGTAACAGTCATCCTGTATAACTTGATAGTCTATTTTAGCTGAAGCATCTTGTCTGTTGAAGAAATCAATGAAATACAATTGTATTCACATGAGAATTCATAAATGTTCTAAAAACGCTAATTTATAAATAAGAATGGTAATAGTAAAGCAGATGATGCCATAGCTGTCTGTGGCACCACTAAGTGACAGTATCACTAGTCGCAGGTTGATGCAAATTGTCTGTGGTTAGCATGGATAGCTTGAGACAATAGTTTTCTTGATAACTAGTTTGTAAAACAAATGCAGTCTTCTTTTTAAACACCAGTTCCTCCTTTCAGCTTTGTACAATGATTTGTCTGACAAACATATTGGAAAGAATAGAATAGCTTTAACTATGTGGATTTTTTCTCTCTTCATATTGAGCAGCTGTTTCTTGTATTCATTGTAGTGTCCTATGATGGTACACTTCAGTTTTTGCAAGACAGTTGTGGAATTGTAAATGTAACTATGCCATGACTGTGACAGAGCTCATCAAACATCATCTAGGGAATTGTGAACAAATGGATTTCCTAGCTATTCACAAAATACCAATAACTCCCACTTGTAACCCCCAAGTCAACAGTACTTTGTATATATTTTTCATAAAGATTTTGTGTACACAGGGTGGTGACTTGTTCCAAGGGCAATCAGTTTAAATTACTTTCTGATACTCATTTATACCAGAACGTGTAGTTGAAGTAATGTTTATAATGCCATGACAACAATTGTGAAGAGATTTTAAATCCCAGTCTTCCATAGCCAAAAATAAAGCATTTCTCATGTAAACTCTGAAAATCTCTATGAAGTTTGAAGGCTTGTCTCATCCATCAACAGAAATTGGTCCAATAAAAGATATTACATCACCCATCTTGTGTGTGTCATAAAAAAAATATATATATTTTAATTCCTGTTGTTAGAAATGACCTGGCACAACTGAGTTATGCCTGCCTCCATAACTCTGAGTTAAAAAGAAGCAGTCCTAACAAGGAGTGTTTCTTTCTGATATAAACTGTAATATCTACCCTCCACCCCCGCATTGGCCTGTACCAAAGGTTTAGTTACTCTTATTTTCTGAGAAGTAGCTCTTCTTCATCACTTGTGTTGATTAACCCTTTAGTCAATAATCTCTTTTAAAACTAACGCTCAAGTAAATGGTTTCAGAGTAGCAGCTGTGTTAGTCTATATCCGCAAAAAGAAAAGGAGGACTTGTGGCACCTTAGAGACCAACAAATTTATTTGAGCATAAGCTTTCGTGAGCTACAGCTCACTTCATTGGATGCATTCAGTGGAAAATACAGTGAGGAGATTTATATACACAGAGAACATGAAACAATGGGTGTTACCATACACACTGTAAGGAGAGCGATCAGGTAAGGTGAGCTATTACTAGCGGGGGGCGGGGGAGCGAGGAGGAGAGAACCTTTTGTAGTGATAATCAAGGTGGGCCATTTCCAGCAGTTGACCAGAACATCTGAGGAAGAGCAGCGGGAGGGGAATAAACATGGGGAAATAGTTTTACTTTGTGTAATGAGCCATCCGCTCCCAGTCTTTATTCAAGCCTAAGTTAATTGTATCCAGTTTGCAAATTAATTCCAATTCAGCAGTGTCTCATTGGAGTCTGTTTTTGAAGTCTGTTTTTTTTTTGAAGAAGAAGAAGAATTGCCACTTTTAGGTCTGTAATCGAGTGACCAGAGAGATTGAAGTGTTCTCCGACTGGTTTTTGAATGTTATAATTCTTGATGTCTGATTTGTGTCCATTTATTCTTTTACGTAGAGTGTGTCCAGTTTGGCCAATGTACATGGCAGAGGGGCATTGCTGGCACATGATGGCATATATCACATTGGTAGATGCGCAGGTAAACAAGCCTCTGATAGTGTGGCTGATGAGATTAGGCCCTATGATGGTGTCCCCTGAATAGATATGTGGACACAGTTGGCAACAGGCTTTGTTGCAAGGATAGGTTCCTGGGTTAGTGGTTCTGTTGTGTGGTTGCTGGTGAGTATTTGCTTCAGGTTGGGGGGCTGTCTGTAAGCAAGGACTGGTTTGTCTCCCAAGATCTGTGAGAGTGATGGGTCATCCTTCAGGATAGGTTGTAGATCCTTGATGATGCATTGGAGAGGTTTTAATTGGGGGCTGAAGGTTAGTTGATGGCTAGTGGTGTTCTGTTGTTTTCTTTGTTGGGCCTGTCCTGTAGTAGGTAACTTCTGGGTACTCTTCTGGCTCTGTCAATCTGTTTCTTCACTTCCGCAGGTGGATATTGTAGTTGTAAGAATGCTTGATAGAGGTCTTGTAGGTGATTGTCTCTGTCTGAGGGGTTGGAGCAAATGTGGTTGTATAGTAGAGCTTGACTGTAGACAATGGATCGTGTGGTGTG
The DNA here is from genome assembly GCF_965140235.1 of Caretta caretta. Lineage (NCBI taxonomy): Eukaryota > Metazoa > Chordata > Testudines > Cheloniidae > Caretta > Caretta caretta. The sequence goes on along the minus strand of NC_134206.1, from coordinate 47,512,615 downwards.
GTCTGGATGAAAGCTGGAGGCATGTAGGTAAGCATAGCTGTCAGTAGGTTTCCGGTATAGGGTGGTGTTTGTGTGACCATCGCTTATTAGCACCGTAGTGTCCAGGAAGTAGATCTCTTGTGTGGACTGGTCCAGGCTGAGTTTGATGGTGGGATGGAAATTGTTGCAATCATGGTGGAATTCCTCAAGGGCTTCTTTTCCATGGGTCCAGATGATGAAGATGTCATCAATGTAGCGCAAGTAGAGTAAGGGCATTAGGGGACGAGAGCTGAGGAAACGTTGTTCTAAGTCAGCCATAAAAATGTTGGCATACTGTGGGGCCATGCGGGTACCCATAGCAGTGCCGCTGATTTGGAGGTATACATTGTCACTAAATGTGAAATAGTTATGGGTGAGGACAAAGTCACAAAGTTCAGCCACCAGGTTTGCCGTGACATTATCGGGGATACTGTTCCTGATGGTTTGTAGTCCATCTCTGTGTGGAATGTTGGTGTAGAGGGCTTCTACATCCATAGTGGCTAGGATGGTGTTTTCAGGAAGATCACCGATGGATTGTAGTTTCCTCAGGAAGTCAGTGGTGTCTCGAAGATAGCTGGGAGTGCTATGTAAATGCCTTTATTTTAAAGTAATGTGAGTAGTCTGTGAGAAGCATTATGAGATCCATTAAAATATCACAGAATTACTCAATTTTAACACATATGGTGTTAGAGATCAGGACCCCATTTTAGTGATGACTTTACAAGTGCAGACCCTTGACGTTTACTGTTTAAATAGACAGGAGGAACAGAGTGTAGGAAGAGGGAAGGGTTATTATCCCCATTTTTCAGATGAGAACTGGGGACAGGGAGGTGAAGTGACTTGCGAAGTCTGTGGCAAAGACCGGAATTGAATAAAGAGGGTTCCTGAGTCTCGTTCCAGTGCTTTAGCCGCAAAAGCATCCTTCCTTTCAAGGTTTAGTTCTATCAATGTATTAACTGTGTTTGTGCTAAACATAAGTGGTGAAAACATGTTCTTGATGATGTTGAATATGATTGATTCTAGTCACTCATTCATTCATCATTCAAGGCAAATCCAAAATGAATGTAGCCTCCTTGCAGATAAAGTGCCACCCAGATTGCTGTGTAGCTAGGTCCTTAAGATGGTCTGGTTGGATGTTCAGTCTCTCCATCACTGACGATCTTATGGTGGCATTGAAGCTTCGGCAATTGTGTTATTGCTGATCATTTGTAGCTGCATTGCTTGGTAAAGGAACTTCATAATTCATTGATCTTCCATCCTAAAATGCCTGCACCAAGAAAGGTGTCAAAACCAAACCAGTGCTGATGGAGGCGGTTGCTGGGTTTGGCTACAAGTATCCTCATTGTTGATCTTGTCCTGCCACTTAATTTGGAGCAGCTGACAAAGACAATGAGAATCAAAACAGTCAATCTGCTGCTCTTCAGCGTCCAAATATCCCAGGTCTAAAATTATCCTATGCCAGGTGTGATGGAAAAATGCTGTTAGATGGGGGAGGGGGAAAGCCTATTAAATGTGGATCATCATACATTGTGCTGCATACATGTTCGAATCAGTTGTGCTGTAGACTTATTACTAAATGGTAAGAAGCTTATGAAAGTTATTTTTGTTTACTGTTGAATCATCTAAAGAGAATACTTCAGAGTGCTTTACAAACAATTATTAAGATGCAGAGAACTGCACAAGTAGGCCAAATTTATAGAGCCTAACCTTGCTTCTTTGGTGAAGCATATCAGGTGGCTTATCAGAAAAGAATTGTTGTTGGATGGAGGAAAAAACTTGCTAATATTAAGTCTTTCTATTTTGTAATCACTGTGAGGGATATTAAAGTGTTTCCCAGGCAGAGCCTCCTATATCAGGGAAGGGAGAAAAAGCACTAGACTCCACAAAATCCATTAGACATCTTGGTGCAGATCCAGTTCAGCTGGAAGTTCTTCGCTACTATGGCAATGAGTGGTGCATAAAACCCTAAGAGAGGCATCCGGGGTTGTTAGGAAATATTGGATTGGGAACTCAGGGCTGAAAAGGGATCAAGTGATCAGATAGCAATTGATAAAGTACAGGTTTCTTTATAGAAGTCTACAGTAGATGTAGAAGAAACATTCAAAGCGGAAAAATTGAGTAATGATCTCTACCCATTAATAACAAGTAGCTAGTACATGCTGCCCAAGCTCCCTTTGTAAGGGAAGTGGTATAATCGTAACTTTTGTCTGCCTACTGATTGGTAGGACACATGCAGTGGACTGGCATGATACAGCAAAAATCCAGAAAAGCTACATTTACCCTTTTTAATATACAACTGAATATACTGAACAGAATAGTACCTGGGTCAAACTTAATCTGTGATGTAATGCCTTTGATGTCAGTCAGCCCCCTGCAGTGGGGCTGCATCAGCGATGAATTTATCCCATCCCGTTTGGTGTTTGAACAAAACAAATATGTAGATTTCTTTAAAAGCAAGTTTTATGTTTTATTGTGCTTTAAGCGTTACTCATTAAGGATGAAAATCTCTGAAGGTAAGGAATGACCATTGGCCTGCTCTGAGAAGCACATTCAATGGCCTAGATCATGTTGTTGGCTTGTAAGGAGTTTTGTTCTAGGGCAACTAGCAAGTAACCTCACAATCCTTAATCCTCTTATCATGTGATTAAATGTTTCCTATGGGCTATATTAGGAAGAACCCAATTAGGAAGAAGGGATTTTGCTTTCATTCATGTCCGAATTGCTTACTTTCACTTGAGTAAACCAGATCTATAGTTACTTAAACAGCCATTTCAATTAAACTGTACTATCTTTTGCATCAAAGATAAAAATATCTTACGTCCTGTATTTTGCCTTTAATTATCACAGCTCAATGGTTTAGATAGTGCTTTGAAATGGCAAAATTCTGGCTGACTGCCATGGTACACAGTAAGTTCAATGAAACTTGGAATCAGTTGCTGATGATAAAAATTTAATTTCATGGTATTTCTGCTCAAGTGAACTGAAATCTGTCTCTGCTTCAAGGTGTAATTCTCTGCTTTGCTCACTTAAAAAAAAATACTTGTAAGTACAGAATTTTTTCAGTTTTTCTTGATACTTGCAGTCAAGGCTAGAAAAACTTACCAGATGCATAGTAGCCAAGCCATAGAAACAAAAGAGGACTGTGGGTCCCACCACCAGGACTCTAGGACAACACATTGGTGAGAAGCCCAAATTCTACTATGTTCATCTGTCGGGTCGGAAAAGAGTGCTGAGGTTTCTGTAGGGATGCTGACCCTGGGGACCCTTCATGGGACCACCATTTTCCACATCATTTTCTGGCTAGTAACTTATGTGTAGTGTGTTTAAAGAATAAGCAATGACCTCACTACATGAATGGCCAATAACTCTTCACTTCTCCATACACTGCAGCATGGCCATTTTTTTTTCTAGAATTATTCAAGCTGTGTCTAAATTCAGTGGCAGATATTGTTCATTTCAGCATTTCATGTAAAATTATTGCACTTGTTCAAAGATTTCTATTTAAAACAGTTCTGAATACAGCATTAAAAACATAACAAATGCAACATGCTTCACAATAGAATATGAATAGAACAGAAATTTGAGCTGAATTAATGGCTGCATTACCAGCCATTCAGGTTGGCATATAGGTTCAGCATTTTGGCCGTAGGCTTGTCCCTCTTTCCCTTGCCACCCTGGATGGGAGCATGTTGGCATTCTCTTGTACCCATCCACTTCGGGCCCAAACAAGGAACAGTTTTAATAGCTTTCAGAAGGAGAGCTATCCGGCCTTCGTCTGCTGGTGGGAGACTCACCATGACATTAGTCCATATGCTCTGATACATGGGACTCCCATCTCCATGAAAAAACAAACAAAATAATTTTAAAGGATGAAGAAATTCTCTCTTTCTCTCCCCCCTGAGGTCTTATATCTGAAGACTTTCAAGGAAGCTTCTAAAATACCGTAACTACCTTTGTTTCTCTTGGTAGTAAAACATGTCATTCATAATTTGAAAAAAAATAATACACACTTTAACATGGAAATGCTCCTCTGGTCCTGCTCTGTTCCTAATGTAACCTGGGCTCATGGGAGAATCCTGGTGTGGCTAAAGTAAATTTTGGAAAACTGAGTGCTCCTATGTATATTGTTTGTTGTTTTTTAAACCATTTTTATTCATTTTAATCCATTTAAAATAAATGTAAGTAAATAAATTAGCTCCCTAGGCAATGCACAACTGACATTCTTAAGTTAGTTCAGAGAAATTAGTATTCACAGTAAATGCAGTATCACTGAACGAGCATTGTCTATCTTAATGTGCTGGAAAAATAGTGTATTGGATCTAATGAGATCACATGACCAAATGTCATTTGCAGTCCTAAATATGCTGACTTCATTGCCAGTTAATAACACAGATCTGAAATGTTCAGTTTCATATTGTGTGCTTTAGTGACATCCTTGTATTTGATTTTCAGCTGAAGAGCCAAATTCTGGTCCCGTTGAAGTTAATAGAATTTTGCCCTTAATTTCAGCTGCATCAGGATTTACATCTGGAAGCTTGTATTCATCTTTGCCTATGGTCTCACTGACTTCTTGATTCAGGCTTTAGAGTTCCTGATGTCTCCATGTCCAGCTCCACTGCACACGCTTCCCCAGTCTTCAATGTTCTCTGCTTCATTCCCTTCTGTCTCTCAGCAGGAAACCCAGACTGCCATTTCACTCCCACCTTTTCCTAGTGCACAAGGACCTTTCTGTATGCTCTCTCTAGTGCACCAGTAATGTCTTTCTTTCTTCCTCTCCTTATAAGGGTCATACATGAAAATATGTAGGAACATGAATAAAATAAAAGTTGCTAGCCATAAAGCAGCTGTCTTAATTTTTTTTCCATTTTCTTTAGTCATGTCTTTCTTTCTCTTCCACAGAGTGTGTGTGCACTCACACACCCCTACCTCCAAATTGGGAGGCCCACGTTACTGTTGGCATGGATAATTTTGGCTCTTCCTGCCCCACTCCTTGTAGCTCCTCTCTACATGTTTGCAGGCTCTTTAAAGATGACTTTGTGGGTAGAATACACTAGTTTTCTATGGGACTTGGTGGATACTACTCCCCTCATTGGTCCAAAATAACCAGAATCTACTGACATTGAGGGAAAGATGCTTCTGTAGAGAAGGGCTGCGTAAAAAGCAAATGTTATTGGGGTGATGTTTATGGGAAGTGAGGAATTTGGGATTGGGGGGAATGGGACTGCTCGTTAATTTAATAGTAGCATATATAAATTATGGAGTTTCTCTTTCTTCTTTGAGGGTTTTTTTGTTTTTTACAATAGAACTAGAATAATTCCAGTGGGCTGCTTAGCCATATGCAATAGCTTTCCAGGGGGAGACAATGGGGAATTGTAAACTGAATTAGCAGGAGCTGCGTAGCCAGACATCTGACAGCAGGTAAAAATAATTTATTTGGGAGGTGAACTTTGTCCATTTGACCCTGAATAAGTTAGCCTCCTATGGAGCCAGCATCTGGGATTTGCATTGTCCAGGTGGTTCTGAATCTTTTGATTAGTTAGGCCAATAATAATTATTTTTAGTTTTGGTCATATAATAGTGTTTTAGATATTTCACATAACAAGCAAAGGTACATTCCCAGTCCTAAAGATCTTTGGGGAGAGAGGGCGAGAAAAGGGGGATTGAATGATAAGGAATTTTTTGAATGCAGTGTTGTTTTAGCCATGTTGGTCCCAGGATATTAGAGAGACAAGGTGGGTGAGGTAATTACTTTTTATTAGACCAACTTCTGTTGGTAAAAGAGACAAGCTTTCAAGCTTACACAGAAAGCTCAAAAGCTTTTCTCTCTCACCAGCAGAAGTTGGTCTAATAAGAGATTTCCTCACACACCTTATCTCTAAGAAATTTTTTGAAATGGTCATTATTACTGTTTAACAGAGCTCTAGATACAGAACAAATCAGTTCAAAATCTGAGTTGTATTAGAATTAAATGTAATTTAATTTAACAAGTTTAGTGTTGTCTCTGTTCCCCTTACTTGCTTCTCCAGACTTTGCCAATGTATATTGCGACTGCCTTACCTGTACAAAGACTTCCCAATCATTCCTCACTTCAAGGGGCCAATTACACATACAAAACAAGTCTGTTTTTTTCTTTAAAACTATTCCCTATAAAGTGATCAGTGCTCCTGTTATGAAAATAGTTACATAGTTCATATAAATCTAGAGAGTGAAGTATTGCATACTATAAAGTTTTTATGGCCTCATGTTTGGGATGACCACCTTTTTCAAAAGTGGTGTGGCTACAAGTGAGTTATGCAGGTCTACCAAATGAGTGGCAATAAAACTTCATAGTGCTCCATGCCATAAATTTGTTTTTGCCACTTACTTTCTTTAATCTTTGTCCATTGTTCATCTCCCTCTGCTTCAAAATAAGGAATTTACTATAGAAATAGGGCCATTTTATGGGCCGAGTTTAGTGATTTCCACAAGTGCTGTATAAGTCAACTTATAATATGTATCTTCAAAACATAGCCATTAATGGAATAGCGTTTGTAACATATGTGATGTGGTAACTATTAAAATGGCAGTCAACTTCTTTGCCCCTCCGCCCCGCCCCTCAGTTATTTCAGGGGCTATACTTGTCACCAGCTAATATGTGTGGTTTTACAGTCACAGCTCATAGGCCCCCATCCTGCACTGAGAAGCAAGCAGGTGGACCCTCTTTGACTTCAGTAGGGGCTCTGTGTGGACATGGATATGACTGCATGGTCCTCAGTGCAGGTTTAGGACCACATTTTCCTATTTTTTAAAAAAAACTGGTTTTCTTTCATGTTGTGGGAAAGACCTGTACTCAGGGAAACTGACTATATTTAGAGTTGGAAGGATTAGATTTTTATCATTAAATGTTGGTAAATGTTGATTTCACTATACATATACAAACAAAAATATTTCCGTCAATAATAATATAAATTTACAGATAAGCAAAGTAAGAAAAATGCTCTTTGAAAACTTATTTTATTTTGATTTTAAGGATATTTACTTTTCTATTTTGACGTGATATTGACAGTTTGTGTTTTAATGGTTATAAAATTTAACTTTTTGAATCTCCGTGACAGCCATTAAATAACTATAGTCTGACACCCTCTCACCCCATAATTTTCCACAACTATGAAAATTTAAATAGATAAAAATAAAAAAATGCTTGAAATTAACATTGATATCAGTCAAAATTATAAAAAATAAAAATTTGAATTCTGCCGAGCCTAACTACATTGGAGAAACAGTGAACCTAACTGCACCAGAGTAAACAAACTGAATACAGGGAAACTAACTTTTCTCCCTCTAATCTCTTGGCTATAGAAGTCTTAGGTAAAAAATGTCAAAGTAGTAGTTCCTTTTAGGAAATGTAAAATAGTTAATCAAAGTTTACTTAAAGGTGAAAGTTCTCCAAAGCCATTTCTTGCACTGTCAGTTCTCTTACAATAAATAGAATAACCAGTAGTGAAAACATTATTAAAAAAAATTTTATAATGTCATGTGGATGTATTTTATGTTGTAGATGTTTTTAATTAGGGGTTTTATCTATTTTATTAAGTAGTATATAAAGTTTGTAAAGTGCTCTGGGTTCCTTTGGGATGAAATGATCCTGTGTAAAATTACATTCTGGTTTAATTTTTATTTTAGTCATAGCAGTGTAAAGAAGAGCATGCTTCTGAAGAATGGGACATTATAAGGGTAAAATGTTTTTTTAAACATATATTCATAATTAGTTTGAGGTCCCTGAACAGCAGAATACTGTAAAATGGTATTCCTGATCCTGAAAAACTAGAATCATTGTCTTCAGAGTAGCAGCCGTGTTAGTCTGTATCCGCAAAAAGAAAAGGAGGACTTGTGGCACCTTAGAGACTAACAGGTTTATTTATTTGAGCATAAGCTTTCGTGAGCTTCATCGGATGAAGTGAACTGTAGCTCACAAAAGCTTATGCTCAGATAAATTTGTTAGTCTCTAAGGTGCCACAAGTCCTCCTTTTCTTTTTGTAGAGTGATTGTGTGGCGCTTTAAAAAATATTTGGATATTTGACAGGTATGTGTTTGTGTTGCCTGCTAGGACGTCCCAGAGATACAAAAGAGTCATGGCATACTCAAAAAAACAGTATAATCCTCATAGTTTTTGGTGGAGAAAGGGGACCTCACTTTTTAGCCTGTGTGTTCCAAGAACCTTAGCATTGATCCAAGCTTTTTCTTCAAGCCACTGGTTTGATTTTTCCAGCTCTTTACAATCTCTGTTAAGCAAATCTGACACTGATAAGTAAAGTTTGTATTGTGTGGTGATGTGTACCTAGAGACAGAGAGGACTTTTTCTGGGCTAGTGATACTGAATCTTTAGGAGCCCCAGATTTATCTTTAAGCTTTGGAGAACATCTCGCTCTTTTAAAACATTAATTATGAAAATGAACCAGGAACTAAATATATCAGACTGCAAAAAGGGAAACTTAAATCTCTGTGTTTCTATATGCTGTTTACCACCCTCTCTACTCCCTTGGCCCAACAAGTTTTTCATTAAACATATTTCCTGTGCATGACAGAGAAGAAGTTTCCTTCCCACAATTTAATAATCATTAATGATCTGGAGGATTGCGTGGATTGTACCCTCAGCAAGTTTGCAGATGATACTAAACTAGGAGGAGTGGTAGATACGCTGAAGGGTAAGGGTAGGATACAGAGGGACCTAGACAAACTAGAGGATTGGGCCAAAAGAAATCTGATGAGGTCCAACAAGGACAAATGCAGAGACTTGCACTTAGGATGGAAGAATCCCATGCACTGCTACAGACTAGGGACCAAGTGGCGAGGCAGCAGTTCTGCAGAAAAGGACCTAAGGGTTACAGTGGATGAGAAACTGGATATGAGCCAACAGTGTGCCCTTGTTGCCAAGAAGACTAACAGCATTTTGGGCTGTATAAGTAGAAGCATTGCCAGCAGATTGAGGGACGTGATCATTCTCCTCTATTCGGCATTGGTGAGGCCTTATCTGGAGTACTGTGTCCAATTTTGGTCCCCACACTACAAGAAGGATGCGAAAAAATTGGAAAGAGCCCAGCGGAGGGCAACAAAAATGATTAGGGGGCTGGAGCATATGATGTATGAGGAGTGGCTGAGGGAACTGGGATTATTTAGTCTGCAGACGAGAAGAATGAGGGGGGATTTGATAACTGCTTTCAACTACCTGAAAGGGGGTTCCAAAGAGGATGGATTTAGACTGTTCTCAGTGGTAGCAGATGACAGAACAAGGAGTAATGGTCTCAAGTTGCAGTGGGGGAGGTTTAGGTTGGATATTGTGAAAAAGTTTTTCCTTAGGAGGGTGGTAAAAGCACTGGAATCTCCTTTCTTAGAGGTTTTTAAGGTCAGGCTTGACAAAGCCTTGGCTGGGATGATTTAGTTGGGGATTGGTCCTGCTTTGAGTAGGGGGTTGGACTTGTTGACCTCTTGAAGTCCCTTCCAACCCTGATATTCTATGATTCTATGAATTTTGTAAATGTTGCATACTTTGTGGAAAAATAATACCCGCAAACCCAAGTTATCTCAGAGACCTCATCATAGTCTCAAAAACAACGAGGAGTCTGGTGGCACCTTAAAGACTAACAGATTTATGTGGACATAAGCTTTCGTGGGTAAAAAATCCCACTTCTGGCAACTGAAGAAGTGGGTTTTTTTACCCACAAAAGCTTATGCCCACATAAATCTGTTAGTCTTTAAGGTGCCATCAGACTCCTTGTTGTTTTTGTGGATACAGATTAACACGACTACCCCTCTGATACATCATAGACTGTAATTATTCAGGACAGGTACTAACACTATGTATGTATAGTGTATAGCTTTATGAAGATCCTTTGTTTCTGATTGGAAGCCTCTAGTCATCAGTGTAATATAAAAATTGATAATATCAATATCTAAATTAAAAGAATAGGATGGAAATACTGTAACTTACTTTGCTCACTTCTTGCTATTTACAACGGTTTACAGTATTCTTGTGTTGCAGAATCCTATCTTGGGCCAGAAAATGAAACTCTAGGGAATCTGCAGCATTCAAACAATTTTATAGCCTGTTTTTCAAAAATGGCTGTCGTTTTCACCCAGTAAACACGCTTGCAGTGAAGAAATTTGTTCACCAAGCCACTTCCTTCCCCACATTTACAATGTTCATAAAAACATTTTAAGCTGCCAAGAGATGAGGGTTATGAAAGATAATGTTAAAAGTTAGTGACTTTATATGCTTAAAATTCTCAAACGTAATGTTCATAATTTGATTCTGCAAGAACCAACCAGAGTGGACATAGTCCAGAATTGACACTAAATATTACTTCTAACATCGCTGGCTCTTTTCACCTTTCATCAATAACATCTCAGTTCTTACTACAATAAAGAAACTTGAATTTTAAAACTCATAGCAAAGACTCTGGGGTTGTCTTGCCCACAGCAAGAGGCTGGAACCTATCTTCTGTAGTCTTCATAAAAAGAATCACAAGACTCATTGTTGTCCTATCCCCCATGGAGGGACAAACCAGCCACGATCATGAAAAGCACAGAAGGCATAACAAGGGTAGAGGATCTCCTTAGGAAGAAGGAAGAAAAATAACTCTTTTTGGTAATCATCTGGGGACACATTTTAATTCCATTGCAGCCTTTCAAATGATGAGATATGATGTATTATACAACTGGCATCTGAATCATTGTATAACCGTAGGAGTTTAAAATTAGCTACTTGTATATTAGATAACTCGTCCATTACTCAGGCTCTCCCCTACTATATGCATTCAGACTCTCAAATTTGCAATAGTATCTTTAAAAATATCATCTTAATCGGAGAGTTTTGCAGAGTAAGTAGTGTAGGAGTTGAATGCCTATAACAGTTCACGGTGCCTCAAGGAGATTTTAAAGACTAGACTCTCAGATTCAGACCTTGTGGGACTGTCACACCACAATGAACAGTAAGATTCCTTCAAGAGAAGATTTAAAAAATTAGATTTAAAATTTAGACAAGCACGCACACTAAAAATATGGCTATAGTCTGCAGTGCTATAAATAAGAAAATATTTAACCATTTATTAGAGCAGTTGTTTCCTTACATAACTTGACCTAACATCTGCTTAAGTATTTTAGGGATTTGCTTCAGGCTTTTGCTAATATTCAGTAATGGTCACATTCTGAGACAAAAACAAAAACCTTGGTCTACATATAGTTGTAGTATACTCTTTAAAAATTTGTTAGCGTTACCTGAAGCATCTTGATATTGGATCACAGGATCATGTGAACCTCTGAGACAATAGCAGAATTTCAGCAGTAATGGAGTCAGCCATGTAGGATGAATGTCAATGAACATTTTTACTCACTTTTTCATTTCTGTTGCTTATCTTCATTTTAAATTGTGTATTTACTCAGAGATCTGTAAGGGACAGCATTAGGTCCTGACAGAAATGTTGCAGTTACTTTAACTTTACTTACATTTTCACACTATTTTTACGTCATCTTTGTTTTCTGTAGTGAGCCTGACAAGCCTAAGAAGCAGAAAAACAAGGAAATATGCCATCCCCTAAATACTGTACTAAGTGGGGAATAAGTTCTCTGATTAATACAAGGACTATTGCCTTAGGCATTGCTCTGTCTGTTTTAGCTCATCAGTCTTTGGCAGTGCTGGACAGTCAATGTTTGGTGACAAGACTATTCAGCACCTAAAAAAGTAGTAGTGTAACTATTTTAGATTACGTGATCCTTTCTCAACCTTCTGGATTGTTTGGCAATTCAGTGAGAGTAGAGACAGGAGTTGTTAAAATATAACACAGATTGTTGAAACAGATTAATCTAGTACTGTAGGTTTAAAGGTTTTTCTGTAGCATTGAATATCTCCAAACACACACAATTCAAACAGTCCTTGTATATGCTGTAATGTGTGTCTGTGAACAGCCTATTTGGCAATCTTCTGTTGCTTTCTCAGTATGACTGTTCTTAAGTTTTTCTGTTGGGGTTGGTCTGAGCATTTGAAGAATCTTCCTTGTTTAAATAACTTTTCTACAACTCCTGCCCCTTCCTGCCTTACATCTTCTTTGACTTGATCTGTGTTGTACAGAACAATGCAAACGATAATAAATACTGTGGTATACCATAAAATTATTTATGGGCTTTATGCAAAAATAAATAAACAAACATTGACATTTGGACTACAGTCAAAAACAAGGTTTCTGCCATTATGACAGGAGTTTAAGAAAAAGAATAATCATTTCATTTGTACAGTAGCCTATTTTCCCCCTTACTGGATTCCTAAGTGAATTTCAGACAAAGAAAAAACTGATAGAAATATCATGTCCTGTAGAACTTTTAAGCTGAATCTCTGTTCAAGCTCCTATTTGTGAGTAGTATAGCAAGTGGAAAAAAAACCCTGTAGAATACAGGTCAAAATCCAGTAAAGCCTCACTTTTTATTGTTATAGTAATTATTCATTGTCTTACAGCTCAAGGGCTGAGAAATGGCAAGGGGAACCATATATCTAAAGGCATTTTGTCTAGCACACCCAAGTGTGCTGCGGAGGTTAGCCCTGTGGTTATCACTATGCTCAGGACCGGCTCTAGGCACCAGCAAAGCAAGCACATGCTTGGGGCGGTACGTTTCCAGGGGCGGGATTCCGGCCATCCTTTTTTTTTTCCCCCGGCCCTGCTCAGGGTCAACCAATGAGCCCCTGTGTGGGGCCGGGGCGGTGGGCTCAGCGCAGGGGTCCCGGCCCCGGGGGCGGTCCCTGCCCTGGCCCCACGCCACTGGGGGAGCGGGGCGATGTGGCTCCTCCCCCCTTGCCTGCCCCTGCAGCGTGTGTCACAAGTGGCAGAGGAGTCGGAGCCGAGCAGAGCCCGGGATCGGGGCAGGACCCACAGCCAGTAAGGGACCTGCTGCCCTTGGCGGCTCGACGCTGGTCCGCCCCCCTCCCCATGGCTGACCCGCCCCCCAGCCTCTCTGTCGGTTACTGTCCCCTCTGCAGGGGTGGGACCGGGTCTGAGATTGGGTGGGGGGCCCATGGGCGGGCTGTACAGCCCCGAGCACCTCACTCCAAACACTGCTATAGCATTACACATTCTTTTAACATTTACCAGTATCAGTGACTTCTGGGGAGCGCAGTTTCTCAAAACTGAAATTACCAAAAAATTATTTGAGGTCCACCATGTCTGAAAATCGTTTGTCAGGACTCACGTGAATTTCAGTTGAAAGTACCATTGCACAAAGTGTAGATTTCACTGAATTATTAAAAGACTATGCAAGTATTAAAACCAGAAAAATTCAGTTCATATAAATTTTTAATTAATGAAAAACTGCGCGCACCAGAAAACACTAATGTTTTTCATTACACTGTATAGTTGAACCCAAATTGTTTGTAATTGTGATTTTGTTAAAATTAAATGAGTACACTAGTAGGAAATTTGTTTTATTTCACTAACTACAAATTCTGTTTTCATTTTTTTTTAAATTTTAAACAGTCAAAAAAACCCAAAACAAACCAACAAAAACATTTCAAAGTGCAAACATGTATAAAAGCCAAAAAAAAAAAAAAAAAAAGGGCGGGGACACTGCCAAACATTTTTTTGCTTGGGGCTGTAAAAAACCGAGAGCCGGCCCTGACTAAGCAATATTACTTGGAACAGAATGGTAGATGGTGAGGGGGTGGGGATGGAAATTTAGGCTTTGAAAATCATTTAGCCACTACTAATATTGCTGTAACCAGGACCGTTTTGAAACCTAGACATTAGGACGTCTTTCTATCATTTTTTGGTCTGTGGGCTGGGTCCTGTAGGGATGGAATGTCTTGATTCAGTCCATTAGTAACTCTCAAACAGAAAGGGGGGAAATAATAACTGAAGATGCCAATATCTGGACGTATCGTTTGATGACATCTAAGAGAAAAATGATGGTGTTATTAATTACTTCACGGAGTCAGGATCTTATTCTCCTTGGGAGAAAAATAAAGTTGCAAGTTAGAGAGATCAGCAGAAGATTCAAAGTCCTAAAACGTACAGGCACTGTCTAGAGGCTGTTTGACTTTCTAATATTCTGTAGTGGGTCCATGTGGTAAAGTCAGGTCTGACAGTCAAGGTGCAGATATACAGAAGAGGGGTTTGGAGTTAGTCTAGGGTTTAATTTTTAGAAGCAGAATTTCATATTTTTAAATTTGCATATTTTTCTTCCTTCAGTTAAGTAAAAGGTCAAGAGAAGATGAATTCTTAGCATTTAGCAGTGTTCTTTAATGAACTTGTTTGTTCCTTGAAAAACTGTATTTGATGGTACTGTTAACTAATAAAAGGCATTTGCATATATTGTGATTGAATTAAAGAGCCTTAATATACATGATACATTTTATTAGTATAATTGTCATCTTCTTGGCCCATCTATGAGAAAAATCCCTTCTGTCCATCCTTTTTGGTTGATGCAAATACGGTTGAAATACGGTTGTCTATATTTAATATTTTCTGTTTAAATCTGTTGTGATTTTTTTTCCAGACTAATTTGGACTGATTAGTTGCTAAAACTAGTGAATGACTTTGGCAATTTAAATAGCCTTTTGATTAAATAGTGCATTTGTATTTATTTTTAGCAAATCTTCCTAATGTTCCATTTTCTTTACAGATAAATTTGCGCCTCATCTTGGTAAGTGGGAAAACGAAAGAGTTCTTGTTTTCACCAAATGATTCTGCTGCAGATATTGCAAAACATGTGTATGACAACTGGCCTATGGGTGAGTCATTCTTATGTGTCCTTTAGCTGCTAACTGTCCAGTTAAAACTGTTTACTCTTCTGTAATTAAGACTGAAATGTTAACAATTTTATCATTGTTCTTCATATTCAAATGGAAGTTTATATAGAGATATTTTATCCTCTGTTTTCAATGGTACTTCAACGTCTCAAATTTTGTATGATCCATTACCCAGTTTATTTCTGAGGCTACTTCTCGTATTCATTGTGCCCTACGTACTGCTTTTCCCTCATCTTGAATTTTTTTCTAGACAGACTTGGTACAAATCTAATAACTGCAGACTGATCCTGGTGGGTGTTAGATATTATACCCTTTGTCTAAGGATGAGTAAGGAAAATATGCCATTTTATATGAATGAAATAGCAAAACTGAACCTCAAATATTTTGTATTTTTGATCGCTTTGCCTCAGAAACAACCTACAAAAATACAGTAATGTCCAGAAAAAAGGTAATGATAAAAGGCAATTGTAAATGACTTTAAAGGATGAGGGAAACTGGGAACAAATTTAAATATGAAGATATTTTAAATTATTTGGGAGTAATTATTTTGGAAAGTAGAAGTATAAACTGAGATGGTGTGGGTGTAAGTAAAATAATGAATTGTTCAACAAAAACTGATCAGGCAATCTTCATCTCCCTGTCCCTCAATCCAAAACACAAGCCAAAACTGAGAAATGACGTTAAATTTGATGAAAGAAAATACTTATACATTCTCTGATACTGGAGGTCATGGGAGGCCATTAACTTAGTGTTGCAAGAGGGCTAGAAAATTACTGCACATGAACAGGAATAATGTGCATCTGTGCTATCTATGTCAATAGGAGTATCAATAATACATGCTTAGGCCCTAAACTGGTCTCCTCTGAAGGTTAGGAAGGAATTTTTCTGTCCCTGATGCAGTTTTACACAGTTGACAAAAAGCACAATGAGGAGGTTTGTGGTCCTCTAAAGTATTAGATACAGAGACACGGCTGTTGGAGACTTTTTATACCAAACTAGCTGGACCAATGTTTCTCTTTGGTATGGCAACTCAGTATCTACTGTACATTGTTTTAGTGTGCTTCTGGAACACAACTGACAAAATAAAATTTATCTAGTGTGCATTTGTGTGAATTAGTAATGACTGAAACAACTGTTTTTCCTCTTAAATTTACTCCTGAGTATATTACATTGCAGTTTCAAGTCGGCACCCTGCCTAGCTATTAAAGCGCATAACAGGCACTATGTAACACAGAATCAGGGATTTATATTTTGTGACTCTTATTTATGTGTCAGTGAATCTAATTAGTAGCATTTCATCAAATTGACTACTTCAGACTTTTGCAGCAGCAATTAAAACTGAGATTTGTACCTTGTACACATAACAAAGAATGAAGAAATTTACATATTTTAATAGGAAGAAAGCCATTCCATATTACCTAAGGAACGACAGCTAAAGTTAATGTGTGATCATAGTATGCAACATGTACAAGAGAAATGGCTCATAGGCTGAATATGATTACAGATCAAGTTGTTATGTGTATGTAAATCTTTAGAACAAATAGCTGCTAATGGCCTTATTTATATTGTAGGAGAAAGTACAGTGCCTAGATTTGTCAGTGAAATTGTGATCTCTCTTCTCCATCTCTTTAAAAATCCCATTTCATGTGTTAGGTTAGTTCTGAGAGGAAGAAACTGGAATTATTTAAAATTGAGGCAGCTCTGAAATTAAATATTGACTTGTTTAAGCCTTCCCAAGCAATGAGCATATGTGAATAATCTCTTGTTCTTTAAAATTTGAAAACTATCTTTGTTACAAGGGTTGATTATAACTGACCTAGAATGACACATTAAAATTATTTAAAAAGGTGACTATGTTGAATCTGTTCCCCAAGTTTTTTATTTGTTTGATTTGTCCATAAGATGTGCAGAGATGAATCTGCCTTGGGGTCTTTCAGAGATATGGACGAAATTGTGCTCTTAGGTACAATAATACAGATCCAAGTTAACATCACTGAGTTTGGTGGAGATAGTCTCGGTTTACATCACTGCAACTGAGGGCAGAATTTTGCCATATATCTGAAATGTCCTGTCAGCTGCCTAAATTTGATGATTTTAAAGGGTTATAAACTAGCATGCTTAAGCCACCTCTCTTCTATTCCCTTCCCCCCATGTATAGGTTGAAATACTCTTAATTTAAAAACTTCCTCACTCCCAGTGAGGCTGTCCAGTTTGATTCATTTGCTCAGACAGATAGTTGATATCCAAGCTAGAAAAGTTTCTCTTTATTCCCTCTTTTCTAAAATTACTTTATCCTTGTTGGTATAATTAAATTTTCTCTTACGATGATTGTCTGATAAGCGTTATGACACTTTTCAGTTGAACTTTTTTTCATTGGTTTAGCTAGTGGAGAAGTGTTTTCCTTATGAAAATTAAATATCCCGAGTGACTGTTTAAGGGGAAGAATTCTTGAGACTCTGCCAAGGAGCAAAGATTAAAAACATAAAACGGTGGATCATCAGTCAGGAATTAATATACCAAATTGCCACTTTTTATCTTCTGGCCGCTTGTATTATTGCATCTTTCTAGTACTACAAATTGGCTAAACTTTAGTACTGCAGTCCAGATGGTAGTCAGAGAAGTGAAATCTTAAAGCAGAAAATTATAGATAACGTTTCGTCAAGCAGATAAATAGCTGATACTAATAATCAGGATAATTGTAACACTTCATTTTAGCTACTCTATTGACAGCATATCAATGCATTGCAATTAAAACAGGTAGTAAATGAAAACATTGAATTTCAGATGGTTTCAGTTGTCTAGGTTGATCATATCTTGTAAGGCATCTAGTAAATATTGCCACTTCTACACACTTTCCGCTCATACTTGTTTCTGATGTCAGCCCTAACTTTGTAGTGCTCTGTACACCTCTAATCAGGTGTCATTGTGCCTGATGCCTCTAAAAGTGAACAGACATCAATTGTAATAGTTCCTTTTTCACTCTTCTCTTCCTGCATCTTTTCCTACCAGATGCTGGTTGCACACTTGCCACAATGTTTAAATACCTTTCCCAACACCCCTGTTTCATTTTCTCTTCCTCTCTGCCCATTGTATCCATTGTGTATTCTGGGCATACAGGTTGGCTTCTCCTATCCCTTCTTGAATATTCGTGTTTGCTATATAAATGTTACAATAGATGGAGCAGAGCAGAAGCAGATTTGTGAACAGTTGGTATCAGATACCTGGTCAGCATTCTGAAAGAGCAGATTGAAGTTAAATAATTTTGTTAACGTTTTGCAATATTTACCCTTAAAACTTAATGCAGATTCGCTGACTTGTTTTGAAAATTGACAGAAATTTCAAACAGGAATAATAAGTGATCACCTAATCTTATACATTATTTACTTTAGCTAAAACACTTCATGGGAAAATACATGATTCTTACAGTTAATTTGTGGTACATAAATCTGTCCAGACTGTGCTATGAGACATTTCCTGAAATCTATCAATATGTCTCTCTTCTGCGAGGGTCAGATGCTTACCATTCAGCTTTTCCAGGAATTTCAGGGTATGTTCAGTTCATTATGCCCTCTGGAAATTCAACTGGCTAAATCTAATCCAACACTGCGCAGTAGCCACAGAGAGGAGCACTTCTGCTTACTGATTTAAAATGATTTTCAGATCAGAGAACTGATGTGTTCCTACTATATATGTGGCTGCTTGTCAGTCCTAGACTGAGGCTGAACTCAGCCAGTTGAATGTTGGAGGGCAGAGAGATTGAGAATCTCCTGCCATTGAAGGAAAATGGTACTAAATTAACCAGATGGATATTGAGTCTGAATGGGAACAGGAAGTGTCTTCCTTATCATCCATTTAAAAATATTTTGCATAGGAACTTATAACCATATATATCACTTATAACCACTAATAAAGCAGAAGTAAAGTGAGACACAGAATAGTTATTGCCCAAGATTGAATGGGGAAGTTAGGAACAGAATTTAGGAGTCTTAACTTCAGATCCTCTCCACTAAGCAGCAGGCCGCACTGTCCTGTTAGTACTGAACTGGAAGAGTTCTGTTTTCTCTTTTCTACCCTGGATGGGTGGGAAATAAACAAAAGATGCATATGCTGGGCTGTTTCTAACAAAGCCCTCTTCCTTCTTTTTCAGATTGGGAAGAAGAGCAGGTCAGCAGTCCAAATATTCTGCGGCTTATTTATCAAGGACGGTTTCTTCATGGCAATGTGACACTAGGAGGTAATGAAATAACTTGGGTAGTATAATTTAGCAACTTTTCCCAGGCAAAGTGAATATTTATTTAAAATACAGTAGATTCTCATTTAAGTAAAACCCTCTCTAGACTTCAAGGTCACAGCATGGTTTTCTGCACAGTTTTGCTGCAGCATAACATGAGATACTCTTGTTACCTTTATATTTTTCCATCCTGCTAGAATCGGGTGTTAGACTATGGTATATATCACTGTGTAAATTAAAACTTTTTTCACATAAGGAATAGTTATGCTATCTTTATTGTCTTTTAATGGAAGAGAGATGATTTTATTCCACTTCTCATATACTGCATTTACAGTGTAAAACATTTCAGAAATCTCTAAGTATATTAAAAATGATGGATAAAGATTATGATGATTGGCTAAACAATACTAGGGAATTAGTGTAATGAAGAAAGACACCCTGTGAATTAGAATGACGGAAAATATTTTTGCTATCTAGCTCTGTCCCAAGGATACAATTGTATAGTTATGTGAGAACAAAAGTAAATGGCTTCACTTTGTATGGTGAGGAAATACAGCTCAACTGTGCCCCCTTGTGTCATATTTTCTAGTTATATTTTGTAGATTTATTTTTTATTTATCAGAATGTAGTACAATGTATTGTAATTAACAATATTTCCTTTCAGAGGTGGTGGCAGCTATATGAATCTTAAGTAAAATCAATGTGTAAAGAAAATAGATCTCTTTTCTCTTTGCTCTTACCAAATCTAAGAAGTGAGCTGAAGGGCCTATTCTCTCCATCTACAAATTCCTTCTGTTGATGCTGTTGGTAATTATGAATGCACAGGGAGGGGAAAATGTAATATAAAGTCATACCTGGGGTAGCTGTATGTATGTAATATAAAGTCAAACCTGGAATGACTTTTTATTCCTTTGTATTTATCATTTTTGTTTGTTTTCTATCACTCTGTGGTGGCACTAGTTAGAAACTTAAGTCTTTGGCATCCCACAATATCTCACAATATAAAGACTCTGGAAAACAAATGCAATACATTAAGGGGAAAGTTTCATATGTGCCCTGTCAGTGTGCCTCCACACCAACTCGGAGAGATTAGCTGTAGAATGACAGGGCAGTTCATTCCATTTTTCTCCTTTAATTGTTGCCCTATTTGCTGATAATGGTAACCAGGTTGTCATTTTGTGCTAGTTGTGATATGGATACTTCTCCATTAAGAACTGGACTGGAGCCACCAATTCACTGTAAATAGATAACCGCTTTTAGCCATTACTAACCTGGGCTGCTAATCTCCTTTTGGACAATTTATCCTCCATATGGTTCAGTTTTCTAATGCTGCTTTATATACTGGCTAGATAATGATAAACTTCACTGTGTACTGCTTAGTAGTAACTCTCGCTTACCTGTGGAATTTTTATTTAGGCTTCAGTTAGTTAATATACGTAATCTCTATTGTGCAATTTTATGGCCCACTCGTGAAAGTAGTGAGAAGTAGTGTGTTCTTAGCAGGTTTCAGAGTAACAGCCGTGTTAGTCTGTATTCGCAAAAAGAAAAGGAGTACTTGTGGTACCTTAGAGACTAACCAATTTATTTGAGCATGAGCTTTCGTGAGCTACAGCTCACTTCATCGGATGCATGCTGTGGAAAGTATAGAAGATCTTTTTATACACACAAAGCATGAAAAAATACCTCCTCCCACCCCACTCTCCTGCTGGTAATAGCTTATCTAAAGTGACCACTCTCCTTACAATGTGTATGATAATCAAGGTGGGCCATTTCCAGCACAAATCCAGGGTTTAACAAGAACGTCTGGGGGGGGAGGGGGGAGGAAAAAACAAGGGGAAATAGGTTACCTTGCATAATGACTTAGCCACTCCCAGTCTCTATTCAAGCCTAAGTTAATTGTATCAAATTTGCAAATGAATTCCAATTCAACAGTTTCTCGCTGGAGTCTGGATTTGAAGTTTTTTTGTTGTAATATCACAACTTTCATGTCTGTAATCGCGTGACCAGAGAGATTGAAGTGTTCTCCGACTGGTTGATGAATGTTATAATTCTTGACATCTGATTTGTGTCCATTTATTCTTTTACGTAGAGACTGTCCAGTTTGACCAATGTACATGGCAGAGGGGCATTGCTGGCACATGATGGCATATATCACATTGGTGGATGTGCAGGTGAACGAGCCTCTGACAGTGTGGCTGATGTTATTAGGCCCTGTGATGGTGTCGAGATATTGCCTCTTTTCCCCTACCCTTTGCCTCATCCCTCCAACCCCAATCTTGGATCATCATCAAGTTCTATTCCCATGGTGTCTTGTCTCAGATTATCATTCTCCAGCCAAAGATGGCTATACAAGATGTTCTTTGGTATTCATAGAATCATAGAATATCAGGGTTGGAAGGGACCTCAGGAGGTCATCTAGTCCAACCCCCTGCTCAAAGCAGGACCAATCCCCAATTAAATCATCCCAGCCAGGGCTTTGTCAAGCCTGACCTTAAAAACTTCTAAGGAAGGAGATTCTACCACCTCCCTAGGTAACGCATTCCAGTGTTTCACCACCCTCTTAGTGAAAAAGTTTTTCCTAATATCCAACCTAAACCTCCCCCACTGCAACTTGAGACCATTACTCCTTGTCCTGTCCTCTTCTACCACTGAGAATAGTCTAGAACCATCCTCTCTGGAACCACCTCTCAGGTAGTTGAAAGCAGCTATCAAATCCCCCCTCATTCTTCTCTTCTGCAGACTTAACAATCCCAGTTCCCTCAGCCTCTCCTCATAAGTCATGTGTTCCAGACCCCTAATCATTTTTGTTGCCCTTCGCTGGACTCTCTCCAATTTATCCACATCCTTCTTGTAGTGTGGGACCCAAAACTGGACACAGTACTCCAGATGAGGCCTCACCAATGTTGAATAGAGGGGAACGATCACATCCCTCGATCTGCTCGCTATGCCCCTACTTATACATCCCAAAATGCCATTGGCCTTCTTGGCAACAAGGGCACACTGCTGACTCATATCCAGCTTCTCGTCCACTGTCACCCCTAGGTCCTTTTCCGCAGAACTGCTGCCTAGCCATTCGGTCCCTAGCCTGTAGCTGTGCATTGGGTTCTTCCGTCCTAAGTGCAGGACCCTGCACTTATCCTTATTGAACCTCATCAGATTTCTTTTGGCCCAATCCTCCAATTTGTCTAGGTCCCTCTGTATCCTATCCCTGCCCTCCAGCGTATCTACCACTCCTCCCAGTTTAGTATCATCCTCAAATTTGCTGAGAGTGCAATCCACACCATCCTCCAGATCATTTATGAAGATATTGAACAAAACTGGCCCCAGGACCGACCCCTGGGGCACTCCACTTGACACCGGCTGCCAACTAGACATGGAGCCATTGATAACTACCCGTTGAGCCCGACAATCTAGCCAACTTTCTACCCACCTTATAGTGTATTCATCCAGCCCATACTTCTTTAACTTGCTGACAAGAATACTGTGGGAGACCGTGTCAAAAGCTTTGCTAAAGTCAAGAAACAATACATCCACTGCTTTCCCTTCATCCACAGAACCAGTAATCTCATCATAGAAGGCGATTAGATTAGTCAGGCATGACCTTCCCTTGGTGAATCCATGCTGACTGTTCCTGATCACTTTCCTCTCATGTAAGTGCTTCAGGATTGATTCCTTGAGGACCTGCTCCATGATTTTTCCAGGGACTGAGGTGAGGCTGCCTGGCCTGTAGTTCCCAGGATCCTCCTCCTTCCCTTTTTTAAAGGTTGGCACTACATTAGCTTTTTTCCAGTCATCTGGGACTTCCCATGCGCATGCTAAAGACCCATTTTTTCATGTTCTGTGTGTATATAAATCTCCTCACTGTATTTTCCACTGAATGCATCCGATGAAGTGAGCTGTAGCTCACGAAAGCTTATGCTCAAATAAACTTGTTAGTCTCTAAGGTGCCACAAGTACTCCTTTTTTTTTCGCGAATACAGACTAACACGGCTGCTACTCTGAAACCTGTCATTAGTTCAGATTGCTGTTCACTGATGTATTGCAATTTAATCATCACAGCTTCACCCCAGGGATATTTCATGTGTTACAAAGATTTATTTCTGTTATATTTTAGAGGTTTGTTTTTAAACATTTATTTCAACACTAATGAAATAATGTAATAAATTTCAACCTGGAGTAAGATTATACATCTGAGGTATAAATTCCTGAAAAGGAATGTTGATTCAACCTTTACTAAAGCAACATGGATACATTTCATAACAAAAGAAAATAGTAACTTAATGTTTAGTCCAGTATGCAGTTTCTCATGACGTTATAATATTTTGCATTTCTATAGTGCTTTTCACCCAAGGATTTTAGGGGTGTTGAATTATAACATTTATAAAGAGCATTACATTTATCTCAAGTGGTTAGTGAATATTGACTGGAGTTTGGGCTTGCTCACCACTGAAAGTCATTTAGTCAGTTGGAGAGGCA
Source organism: Caretta caretta (assembly GCF_965140235.1). Taxonomy (NCBI): domain Eukaryota; kingdom Metazoa; phylum Chordata; order Testudines; family Cheloniidae; genus Caretta; species Caretta caretta. The sequence continues at coordinate 47,489,123 of NC_134206.1, read as the reverse complement.
ACAGTACCCTCAGATTGTCTCTTTGGGAACTAAATATCATCTTTGGTTCTTTTTGTCAAAGTGTGGCAGTTTTCTACTTATAAACTCAAACTTTATCTTGTAAATACTGACTGAAGTTGAAGCTTAAAACTAAAAAAAAAAAAAAAAAGTCTTGAGCTTGTTTGCCAGCCTGTGTTAACGCATCTTTTGAAGTATCTGCTGATGCAAGAATGACTGAGGAAACAGCAAAAGTATCAGTGGAAATGGTAATAGAAAAAAACGTTTGTCTCTCAAGTCTGCAGTGTCATTGTTGCAAGAAGTGCCAGATCCATCATTTTCTGTTGCTGCTAGTAGTCAGTGTGAAAAGATGGGTGGAGAGAGAAGAGAGCATGCTGTCCAGATGCCATTAGTCCATCTAAAGTAGGGTGTTTCTGCCCAGCAAGGTGTTTCTGCCCAGCAAGTGCCAGGTTTAGTTTTATATCTGATTCTTGGATCTGCAATAAACTGATTTGAAATGGAAAATAGAGACTGTTGGGATACTTCCTCTCCATCCTCCCTCTGCAGTTACTGTGAGATGGATTATTTCTCAATGCAGATGGCAGACTGTGAGGTGAAAATGGAAGCTATGACCTGCTCATTAGAGGTTAAGGTTCTGCTTTAAGTCACAGTGGTTATGTATTTGGGCACAAGTACTAAGGGGCTGGGGAGGAAGTACCTTGAATTCCTAAAGAGAAACTGAGCTGGTTCATCTATTGCTGATGATATTCCCTGATTGATTGATTGATCTTTTTAATGGAGCATGCAGCGGAAGATATTTTTCCCCTAATTTATAGTGGAAAATTTAAAACCTCAGGAGAAAATGAAGCTCTAGTAATGTGTGAAACTTTTACAAATAACCATCCTGACAAATGCTGTCACAAAGTTGCGGTCCAGAACATAGAAGCCTTGAGGGGAGCATTGAAAAAGGGTGGGTCAAACCTAATATGAATAGGGTATAAATGCTTTTGTGGTTTTTTGTTTTGTTTTGTTTTTTCAGTCAGTGAGATTGCAGTGGAATATGTATTAAAATTCCAGAGTGTTGAAAACGTAAACACAATATTGTGAAAACTGGAATATGAAGCTGACCATCTAGTTTTACTGCAAAGTGGAATGAATTGTGAAAAGAAAATCAGATTTTTTAAATTCTTTCAATTTCAATGATACAGAGTAGTAACAGTATTAAGGAAAACACTTTGTCTTAAACAACTGGTTTTAAAAAACATTTTAAAGTTTCTGGAGATGCACGGTTCTCACATACTACTGATGTGATGGGTGTTCAGTGTCAAAGCATGAGGCATTGCAATGAGAGGTTCCATGAAATTATTTGTAAACATCACATCATATCAGCAGAGATTTGGCTTATTTACTCTTCAAGAGAACTGGAAAAATGTTAGGGTTCTGGTAATGCACGCTTTAGTGTGCTGTTCAATTCCTTGACAGTAAGTGTTTATATTATGGCTTAAATTAGTCACATTGGCTTAATCACATGCTTAAAATTAAGCACTTTGCTGAATCAAGGTGTAAGTGACCATTCCTTCTCCCATTAAAGTGAATTGTACCACTGACTTCAAAAGGAGCAGGGTCAGGCCTCAGAACTTTATCATCCTCACAGTGACAAACATTAAAAGCACAGTATTTAATCTGATCATTCTATAAGACCCTGATCTATGTAACATTTATACAAAACTTCTTTCTGGAATTGGTAAATAAACAGTATGAATTGTAAAGTAAGAAGTAGGAAGCTGTGAAACAACCGAATCCAGTTAAAGTTATGGATTCAGTTGTGTGTGTTCTGTAGTGATGAAAAGAGTGAGTGTGTTAATAAATCATCCTCTATTTTTCACACAGCATTAAAACTTCCTTTTGGCAAGACAACAGTGATGCATTTGGTGGCTAGAGAGACATTGCCAGAGCCAAACTCTCAAGGTAGGCTATACAGTAGGTGAGCTTCCAACTTCAGCTGCATAGGCACGTGTTCAAAAATGTTATGGTTTTCATTGGTTGTTTTGAAAGGAGAAAAATCGTCATGGTTTATGAATAGTTCTTGTCAAGCAAGTAACCAAATGTTTTTGGACACACTAAAATAAAAAGCATATTTCTTAATTATGTATCTGAGTAACATTTTTTGTATTCTCCAGAGCTTATAAAATCGCACAAGATAAAATTTTTGCATCATTAACAATTATCCCCCGCTCACCCCAACTGAATGTTTTGTAAATGACTTGCAAGAAAACCTTCTTTTCATTGTTCCACAGGTCAGAGAAACCGTGAAAAAACTGGAGAGAGCAATTGCTGTGTGATCCTGTAAAGTCTGTCTGCTTTACCTGCTAAGTGTGATGTAATATAGTCTTTGTCTTTCATGCTGCTGCAATAGAAGAGGCCCAGCCTTGCTTCAAACATCTTTAGGAAGAGCCTGTCAGTAAATCCATTGAACTGAAATATTACATAAACACTGTCACATTATTCTCTTTTTTAAAGGAGAGATCTATGAACAATTGCATTATGATTTTATTTCTATTTTTTCTTGCTGAATAATCTTATAATACATCAGTTCTTGAATGCATTCAATCTCCAGAAAAAGTTAGTGTTCTCTTCCACAGCAGAAACCATTTTGCTGCCACAAAAATCTTCATTAACCGGAACTAATCAATCAAGCTTTCTAGATGCAATTTGCACTAAAAACAGTTGACAGTATGTTTCTCTTCGGCAATCTCTAATGATATTTGAGACACCTAGAAATAATCTACAGTATGTAATACAACACTGGAAAATAGAATCTGTAATTTAAAAAAGCTCACTAATGGCCAACTCAAAGGAAAAACTGAAGTCAATTCTACCAAGTCAACCTTGGTGGCCGAACTGGCACAGAATACTAACTAAACCGAGCCTGGCTATATATATTTTCACTGCAACAAACAAACAAAAAAAACTATGTGCCTGTAATTTACAAGCACTCTGTAGAGGGCTGTTGAAACTGGTTTTTTTTTCATTATTATATGCACTCTTTTCTCCTATGTTAGTTGAGTGCTTGTTCATACAGCACAAACAAGTGCAGAGTGCATTTCCTAGCCTTAATATGGGAGGGGTAATTTCCTGTAGTTCCTAGGCTTTTATTATTGTGCATAAATATTAGAAGACTTCATTTACTAATCAATTTTATGTATTTGAATATCAGCAATTGATGTTTTTCGGTAATTCTTACTCCTCTGTATCTGTGTCCAGAGTCATGCTTACTCATAAGAGACTTCAAAAGAATTATTAAAGTTAAAAGAAAAAAACCTCTGCCATAGTACTAGTTTTGTTTCTTTATGTAATCTGCATTTGGTATTAGTGCTTGCAAGTGTATTAAAATCAGAAGCTGATTTTTAAAGGCATACATAATTAAAAAGGATGCCATTTTATTTCATATCAATAATTTAAAGGTTGATATGCTAAAGAAATTTGCACAGCACTAAAGCATGAGCTAGTTTCATCTAAACCTGTAAAAATATAAAAGATTTTATATTTTTTCACTCGGGAAGAATTCTTCCTGGATGAAATTACAAATAAGTGTAGAATATATTTAATAAAAATCTTATAAAATGCATAACTATAGAACTTAAATATGGATTGGCGTGTAGCATAATAGAACAATATTCCATATAAATAGCATTAGCCTTAAAAAAATAAAAAAATAAAAAAAAGTCACAGGTTGACATTGTGTTCTGTACTTAATAAGTGTTCACAGCCCTTACAGATGTTCTGTGTAATTGTTTTTTCAAATGGTCAGCATCATTCAAACGTAATCAGGTTATTTTACCCATTGTTACTGCTTTGATGAAATGCTTTATATGCCATAGGCCTACAAAAATATTGTTCATACTGATCAGAATTAAATTTGTATAGAGCAGAGTTTTAAAACAAATTGTAAATAGCACTAAACATTTTCTTTCTGCAACCTGTACTGATAGATTCTTCTGTAAACTAAATAAAAGAATATTGTAGTGCATTTTGGTGGTGGTCTAAAATTAATGACTGGGTCTGTAACTGGTTTATATGTGTTTTCACAATCATGAAAACTGGTGAAGTGTCAAACCTAGTTCCCCTCTGATTGAAAAAATAACTGTTTATAAGACTATTTATGGAACAATTCTTGGTTTTAGTCTGTGTTCAACATCATTTTTTCTTGTTTCCTTGGTTGCTCAAACATGGAATAAAACACCCTGCCCCAAAGAGATAAAAATAGAAGAACAACGAGGAGTCCGGTGGCACCTTAAAGACTAACAGATTTATTTGGGCATAAGCTTTCATGGGTAAAAGACCCACTTCTTCAGATGCATGGAGTGAAAATTACAGATAGAGGCATAAATATATATTGGCACATGAAGAGAAGGGAGTTGCCTTACAAGTGGAGAACCAATGTTGAAGGCCAATTCAGTCAGGGAGGATGTGGTCCACTCCCAATAATTGATGAGGAAGTGTCAATACCAAGAGAGGGGAAATTGCAAGAGGGAAATTATATGGGAAAAGGATCTGCCACATAGTACAAGAAAAAGGAATGAGATGAAGTATGATTCATGTCTTGTTAGTTCAATAAATCTTTAGTGTGAACTGGTGGTATTTGAAAAATGATTATCTAGTGTGTTGCTGATAGCTTGAAAATTATATATTAAATACTGAAGAGACAGATCTTGTGGTGGTAGCCTAAAATTAAGAAATTTCCTCTTATGTTGTTCAGTAAATTTGGACACTGAAGAAGATAACGAGCTTCAGGTATAGTAAAATAATTTGTAGTCATCTAAGGTATTAATACTAATGCCACATTATATACTTATTAGAAAACGTGTGACCCTTCTTTGATCCATTTAAGTAAGATTGCTGACTATTTGCTATTTTGCAGAGATTAATTTTAATAGAAATATCAGCATGCTTTTGCCTGCTCTTGAGGAGAACAAAGTACACACACAAGAATGTTGAAATAAATCCTTTAAACTCTGCTCAGCTTCAAAAGTCACTACTTGTGAATATGCAGGATCTCTAGAAGCAAAGTAGAACACTTTTATGCTTGTTTGCCTGCCAGCATCCAGAATGGTGTTCCACCTATTCCATCGCATTGCTACTGCGTGGACTCTGGGAACAAATGTGCCTGGATAGTTAAGGGTAAGGTTTGTTCGAGACATGTTGTGTTTTAAAATACTTAGACATGGAAGCATGAGAAAGGAGCTCCCTATTGTAAATTGGCCATATCAGATACAAGAAATACATATGGGGGATTATAGCCCCATAGTAAGATGCTGAACAGATTCTAGTGTTCATAAATCACAGCTTGAGTAAATCAAGGTTGCAGCAGCCTCAGGGCTTGCCTAAGCTACCAACTGGAGGAAGAAAGCATGGTAAATGCCTTTCCGAATTATTCTGTAGGCATCATCAATGTGCTGCATTGATGTTCATCCAGTACTAATAATTTGTCTGTCTCTAAAATTCCAGTTATAGTAGGCAGCACCTAGAATCACTGATACTCTGACCTTTATTTTAGAAGAGGGAAACATGGTTAGAAAAAGGTCAACAAGTAGGAATTTTTCATTATCTTCCTTATCAACATATGAAAAGATGCTGTTTCCCTCCAGTATGTGTCTTCAGTACCTGCTCCACTGATACTCTCATGAGTTTTGTAAATATGCTGAAAGGGCATGCAGCCAAACAGTTTTTGATCTCTTCTTCAGTTAGCGTGCACTGCAGTCACGGGCTGCTGATAACATTGCCAGCATGCAGACTTTTCAGCACATCTGAAAGCAAAGTCATGAGCTGATTCTCTGTCATCCTCCTGCAATTTTAAGTTGTGTTCATAGGTTCCAGAGCATAGTTCAAGAAGGGAAATCGTGTGCAGTCTGTGGCTCTGTAGTCTGATTGAATGCACCTTTGCGGTCTTTGTTCAAGAGGCAAACTCACGGATATGCCATTTGATCTAAACTTCTCCTGCTCGCTCTGCCTGAGTGTACCCATCTGATTAGTACAGAGTTAGGGTCAAGCACTGCCTTAGATTGGTACTGGGAGCTCCCCGAGATACCAGTTGCACTACTGAAATCAACGGAAATCCTGTATGCTGATCAAAGGGAATATAGAAGCATTCCATGACTGTCAAAGAAATTATTCTACCTCTTTCTTTCCACTGAAATATTTAGAGTTCCTTAGATTTGTATCGTCTTTCTGTGAACTTGAGTGTCAAAATCTAACTTCAGAGTGCAAGTTGAAAAAGAGTGTTTTTCCCTAGTAACAGTGTATTAGGTCTGTCAGTATCCTATCAACTAAATTTATAATATGTTAGTACTATTTATATTGTAGCAGCATCCCCAGATGCCAACTGGGATCAGGGTCCTTTTGTCCTGGGGGTTGCACTAAAATACAGTCCCTACCCCGAAGATCTAATTATGCCACATAAAATATAATGAGAAATATAATTAACAAAAATAATGTTTATTCTGTTCTAAGATTTCTGAGTGCTTTTGAACAGCTGCCAGTTTGATTTATACATTTCTTAATGATCTGGAAATGGAAGTGAGCAGTGAAATGCAAAATGATCAGATGACACAAAATTATTTAGGTTCGTCAAGTTCAGAGAAGAAAAGGAGGAACATTAGTGGGACATAACCAACCTAGCTGAGTGGGCAGCACAATGGCAAAGGAAGTTAAGTGTTGATGAATGCAAAATAATGCACTTTGGAGGGAAACATTTAAACTACTCACACAAATTTCAGGGTTCTACAGTAACTATCAACTCAGGAATGGGAGCTGAGCATCAGAGTGGACAGCTCAGTCAGAGAAGAACTCAGCTCAATGTGAAGCTTCACCCAAAAAGAAAAGATGCGAGTATGCATAGCGAATAGTATGGAGAATAATATGGAAAATCTAATAAATTTTATATATTACATATTATAAAAGTCAGTGGTGCAGCCTCATCTGGAACAATGTGTGCAGAACCGGTCACCCCATCTCAAAAAGAATATTGCAGAATTAGAAAAGGTTCAGAGAAGAGCAACAGGGATTAGGGATGTGGAAAATCTCTCATATGATGACAGAGTTAAACGATTGGGATCGTTTACCTTAGAAAGGCGGCATATGAGCGCAGATGTGGTAACCGTGTGTACAGGAATGGACTAGTGGTGGCTCGTGACATTTTTGATAGGTGAGGCATAAATCACAAAATAGATATTTCCTCCCCCGCCCAGCGTATAACTTAATCACTACAAATAAGGTATGTTTTACATAGCTAAGAAGCAGCAGGCAGACCCAGGAGCTGGAGCTGCCATTGCTGCTACCTGGGCCACTGGGGTTGGGATGGGGCACAAGGCAGGCCTGGGGCTTAGGTGCCTGGTGCACATGCACAGTGAACACCCTGTGGGGGCGGGAGCTGGGGAGTCACAGGGCACAGGCCCCATCCCTACCCCCTGCAAGCCTCCTACAGCTCAGATTTAATCACTACAATCCTGCCTCAGCCTCACCAAGCAGTGGTTACCAGTCCAACACCCTTAGAAAGTGACTCCGGGGAGGGGGAAATTACCATGCTAACAAGGCAGTGTCTTGAGGCATTACTGGCTGTACCGAGATTTGAGCCTCATGCAACACTATGTTCTTTAAACTTTCTGGTGTTACATTTTGCTATTGGAGTGAGTTGTGGCATTTAAATCAAATCACAATTTGTCCTTCAGTCTGTATAGATTTCTCAAGTAAGTAAAGAAGACTATGCAAAAGGTATTTTGGAGCTTTGGGGAATTCTTGGTTATCCTCCCTTGCTGGGGCTGATGAGCTGCCCTGTAATGTGTGCTATTGAGAAAGTAGATCAGGAGCTTCTGGTTCTCCCTATCTCAAAGCACAACAAGAAGAGGCTGTTCAATGAAATTAAAAGATTGCAAAACTAATAAAATACTTCTGCTGCAATGTGTAATTAGACTGTGGAACTCATTGCCACATGAAGTCATTGAGGCCAAAAACTTAACAAGTTTCAAAAAGGGATTGGACATTTATGTGGATAACAAGAATATCCAGAGTTATAATTAATAACAAACATTTTGGAAGGGATATTAAACCTCATGCTTCAGGGGTTAAAACCAATCTTTAATTATTAGGGATAAGGAGGAGACCTGATGTGAGGCCAGATTATCCCACATCTGCATACTGTGATTTTTTTGGACCTTCCTGTGAAACATCTGGTATTGATCACTGTTGGAGGCAGGATACTGGACTGGATGGACCAGGGATTAATCTAATATAGCAATTCCTGTTCCACTCTGCAAATCCCAGGTTTTCTCCTCTTCACTGTATCTTATTTATCCACGCCCTGAAAATGTGCTAATGTCTACTGAACATAAAGAAAGCACAGCCCGTGTCCCAAAGATCTTACAACCTAAAAGTAGGCCTGATCTAACAGGCAGTAGCAACAGACAATTGTGGAGAAATAGGATAACAAGTTGATGCCGTTATATAATTAATCATGTTTCTTACAGTAGTGCCTAAAGACCAACCAAGAGTGGGGCTCCATCGTCCTAGGCACTGTACAAACAGGGTAGCAGATAGGCCTTCTCTCAAAGAGCTTACAAGACAGATTGGTTTTAACCCCTGAAGCATGAGGTTTAATATCCCTTCCAAAATGTTTGTTATTAATTATAAGTCTGGATATTCTTGTTATCCACATAAATGGGGGAAGGGGCATAACACACCAGCAGAATGAACAGCATGATTCATAGATATTTAGGCCAGAAGGGACCATTATGATCATCTAGTCTGACTGGCAACGAATGTTATGTTCGTTCCATACTAATTTAGGGATTAAGGCATATGTATTGCAGCTGTTCTGTGCTTGAGTGCTTTTTCGGAGCTGACTTGGAGAGAGTTGGGTATCTTGGCGTTGTCATTTATATAATTGTCATTTGTCAGTTATACCTTTGTCATTGTCTGACAACCACCTGCTGCCATTTGAGGTGAAAACACCGCTGCTATTTGATCAGAGCATGTTTAATTCGGCTGCCCATGGAAACTAGTGATTGTAGACCGTTATAACAGAGACTGCTCTGTTAGTGTTCTGCTCAGTTGGAGGCTGGGTGGTGGTAGGATATTACAAGCAGCTGAACCATCGGGTAGTGGTCAGCACACCCATGGCAGAAATTGCTCACCAATGGTGATCACTTGTGACGGAGTTTCTTTTCAAGTCTTGTGCTACAAGTATAAAGGAGGCGTTTTCTCCACCATTGCTACTGGGGATTCTCACCCCAGGGAGCTATTCAAGCTGTGAGGTGGTTGCAGCAGCCAGTGTTGCTGAGGGGAGACACTGCAAATTTCAGTATTAGGTGGTCTTTCCTAATACTGAGGGCTTCATTCCCAGGTATATCACATTGCCGTGTTCCAGCAGCGAGATGATGGAGGGGTGAATAACTGAGGCCAGGTGTGATGGGGTGTACAAACCCCACATTGGGCAGCCAGGGGTTAAGGAGCCGCTCTAGCCTCAGTCAGCCCCCCTTCTCCCCTCACCTGGAGGAGGAGTTAAAAGGTAGGGGAGCAGCTTACTTGGTGGCAGACCAGGGAAGAAAGCAGACCTGCAACCTGCAGCTCCAGCAGAGGAAAGCTGAGGGAAAGGTAGGACTTCTCCCCACGACAACTGCCCAAAAGTCCCTCCCTGAGGGAAGTGAGGACCTGAGAAGGAAGCATCCCTTCTCCCTCTCATATGGACTCCTAGTTCTGTTAATTCCCCAGCCAGGGAAAGCCCTGGGACCGATCTGGCCTAAGAGGGTGGGCCATACTGCAGAAGGAGACAGTTGCTACCCTAGAAAGGAAGAGAGCTATCCCGCTACGTGCAGCCACCAGAAGGTGCTGGGTGGTGAGGTGACACCTTCATACCACCTGGACCCAGATGGCGACTTTGAACAATTGCAGAGGGTTGGGGGGTGATAGGAAGTGGCCCAGGGAGAGCAGCTTTAAGCAGCCACTGGCTGTCAGATCACTGATAGCTCTCAAAGGACTCTGGGTGGGAGCCTGCTGGAGCAGGAGGCCCCAGGTTCCCCTACCAACAACTCCCTTGGCAAGTCACAGGCCTAAGCCCTGCCCACTAGGTGACACTACCCTACCAACCAACCCTTGAGCTAGGACCATCACCAGGCTATAGTCCACCGGGGTGGGATGGAGTCTCCTAGCCAACCAGAGATGGTACAAAATGTTGCTGACAGATGGAGCTTACTGGCAGTGAGGAACCCAGGGGCACTGCTAGACTGCAGACTGGATTGACCATAACTGGTGTTGCCAGTATCACCCCTGAGTTCTTCCATTCTTCTCTCATTGAGAGATCCCCAAGAGTTTGGGGCAAATGCTCATCCTGCCTTAGGGAATCACTTGTGAGGGGTTCTGCAAGTCTCCTGTCTGATGGGCAGGCACGGCTGCTGAGGGAGAGAGCACAATGATTTGGGCTGCAATGCCATCAGCACCTCTACAGCATGCGTCATTTTTGTCTGACCCCAATTGTCTGGTGTGTCTGCTTTTTTCAGGAGCTGGCTGCGAATGAGAGAACAAACTGGCTGAAGATCAAACCAGACAAGACACAGAGGTAATGCTAATGGGGTTGATACAAGGCTCTGGAGTGAGTGGCAGAACTGGATCCTGCCACCACTACTGACATAGTGCGCTCCACTCCAAAGGGTCCGCAGTGTGGGGATGCTTTATAATCCCCTGCTGGCCAGGAAATCCCAATTGGCAACACTGGAAAGCACCTTTATTTGACTCAGGGAAGGTGATTGCCACTGTTTCTTTTGGATCCGGACCTTGCTACAATAATCCATATCTTCAGGACTTTTGCACTGGCTTGTTGCAATGCAGTCTACACAGGGCTACCCTGGGAGACCACCTGGAAACTACCACTGGGGCAGAAAGCAGCTGCCTGCCTGCTTGGTGTTTTTAGCCACAGAGCACATGTTGTCAGACATTATAAAACTCTGGCTTGTTTGATTCTGGCTGCAATGGACGCTGTTGGCCTTGATTTATAATGTTCTATAGGCCTTTTGGTCCTGGCTTCCTGAGCAATGGTCTCTCTCCGTACAAACTCTTATGGCCCCTGAGATCAGCTGAGATTCTTGAGTGGTAGATTTAAAGGTGAAATCCTGACCACATTGAAGTAAATGGGAGTTTTGCTGTTGGCTTCAGAGGATGCCAGGATACCACCTAAAATGCCTTGTACCATCAGAGAAAGCTCTCCCAGAAGAGAGCCCTTGACTCTATATTAGCTTCACTTGCCTCACAGATCCAACAGAGCAAGAGTCTATTGCAAGACTCGTCCCTTTACTCAAGTGTTTACCTGCAGGGGGAGTTTGGAGGTGACGGCTAGTTTCTTTTTGATTGCTGGTTAAAAGTAGTGAGAATTCTATTGTTCTTCTTCAAGTGATTGCTCCTGTGAGTTCCAATCAGGTGTCTGTGCGTGCCCTGCGTGCACAACAGCTGGAAGATTTTTCCCCTAGCAGTATCCATCGGGTCGGCCTGAGTGCCCCCTGGAGTCATGCCTTCATCTTACTCAATATAGGGCCCTGCCGACCTGCCACCTCCTCTGTTCCTTCTTACCGCCAGTGATGGCTAGCTGGAACGCTCATTCTCTTGCTTCAGCAAGCTTCCCCACTTTTAGCAGTGAACTTTTTCCTGTTTCTGTATATAGTTAGCAGTTAGTATTCATTATTTAGTGGTCTATAGGTTTAGTTGGGGGTTCCCCCCCCCCGACCCCTCTGTTCTCTCCCAGCACCAGGGTTTTAAAGCCTGTGAGGACTATGCCCAAGAGTGACCCCCTAAACTGTTCAGGAAGGACAGGCAGGGCAGAAAAGGTGGGGGAGTAGCACTGTATGTAAGGGAGCAGTATGACTGCTCAGAGCTCTGGTACGAAACTGCAGAAAAACCTGAGTGTCTCTGGATTAAGTTTAGAAGTGTGTGCAACAAGAGTGATGTAGCGGTGGGAGTCTGCTATAGACCACCGGACCAGGGGGCTGAGGTAGATGAGGCTTTCTTCCGGCAGCTCACGGAAGCTACTAGATCGCATGCCCTGATTCTCATGGGTGACTTTAATTTTCCTGATATCTGCTGGGAGAGCAATACAGCGGTGCATAGACAATCCAGAAAGTTTTTGGAAAGCATAGGGGACAATTTCCTGGCGCAAGTGCTAGAGGAGCCAACTAGGGGGGGCGCTTTTCTTGACCTGCTGCTCACAAACCGGGTAGAATTAGTGGGGGAAGCAAAAGTGGATGGGAATCTGGGAGGCAGTGACCATGAGTTGGTTGAGTTCAGGATCCTGACGCAGGGAAGAAAGGTAAGCAGCAGGATACGAACCCTGGACTTCAGGAAAGCAGACTTCGACTCCCTCAGGGAACGGATGGCCAGGATCCCCTGGGGGACTAACTTGAAGGGGAAAGGAGTCCAGGAGAGCTGGCTGTATTTCAAGGAATCCCTGTTGAGGTTACAGGGACAAACCACCCCGATGAGTCGAAAGAATAGTAAATATGGCAAGCGACCAGCTTGGCTTAATGGTGATATCCTAGCGGATCTTAAACATAAAAAAGAGGCTCAACGGTGGGTAGAAAGCTGGCTAGATTGTCGGGCTCAACGGGTAGTTATCAATGGCTCCATGTCTAGTTGGCAGCCGGTATCAAGTGGAGTGCCCCAAGGGTCGGTCCTGGGGCCGGTTTTGTTCAATATCTTCATAAATGATCTGGAGGATGGTGTGGATTGCACTCTCGGCAAATTTGCGGATGATACTAAACTGGGAGGAGTGTTAGATACGCTGGAGGGGAGGGATAGGATACAGAAGGACCTAGACAAATTGGAGGATTGGGCCAAAAGAAATCTGATGAGGTTCAATAAGGATAAGTGCAGGGTCCTGCACTTAGGACGGAAGAACCCAATGCACAGCTACAGACTAGGGACCGAATGGCTAGGCAGCAGTTCTGCGGAAAAGGACCTAGGGGTGACAGTGGACGAGAAGCTGGATATGAGTCAGCAGTGTGCCCTTGTTGCCAAGAAGGCCAATGGCATTTTGGGATGTATAAGTAGGGGCATAGCGAGCAGATCGAGGGACGTGATCGTTCCCCTCTATTCGACATTGGTGAGGCCTCATCTGGAGTACTGTGTCCAGTTTTGGGCCCCACACTTCAAGAAGGATGTGGATAAATTGGAGAGAGTCCAGCGAAGGGCAACAAAAATGATTAGGGGTCTGGAACACATGAGTTATGAGGAGAGGCTGAGGGAGCTGGGATTGTTTAGCCTGCAGAAGAGAAGAATGAGGGGGGATTTGATAGCTGCTTTCAACTACCTGAAAGGGGGTTCCAAAGAGGATGGCTCTAGACTGTTCTCAATGGTAGCAGATGACAGAACGAGGAGTAATGGTCTCAAGTTGCAGTGGGGGAGGTTTAGATTGGATATTAGGAAAAACTTTTTCACTAAGAGGGTGGTGAAACACTGGAATGCGTTACCTAGGGAGGTGGTAGAATCTCCTTCCTTAGAGGTTTTTAAGGTCAGGCTTGACAAAGCCCTGGCTGGGATGATTTAACTGGGAATTGGTCCTGCTTCGAGCAGGGGGTTGGACTAGATGACCTTCTGGGGTCCCTTCCAACCCTTATATTCTATGATTCTATGATTCTATGTTTGAAGTGTCTGGGAGAGAGTCCTCTCAAGGAGTGCTGCAAGATTTGTAGAGGTTTCCGCCCCAGGACCCTAAAGGACTGGGACCAGTGCCTTTGTATCCTCCTGATGGAGGCCATGCTCCATCCTCAATCAGACCCTGGCTCGGCGGAGCCGGCCCCAAGCACCTCCTCCACAGTGCATAGTGCGCTGGCCCCGAGGAAGGACTCATCCAGAGACCCTCGGCATCACCATGACTCCGCCCACAGAGCCCCGGCATGCACCTCTATGAGGCACCGGTCTCAATCCCCAATGCCCCAGAAGAGGAGGAGACCAGAGAGGGGTCGTTCCACAGCCAAGTCCAAGGACCAGTTGATTGGGAAGCTCCTGTCAGGCCATGCCACCTCAGTACAGTTACCAAGGGTCAGCTACATAACGGGCAAGACGGCTCCCGGTGGAGGAACAGGAACTCCAGAAAGAGACCTCACCCTTCTTCAGACCAGGTCTCTGGCCAGTCGAAGCCTTCCTCAGGCCAAAACCGGGCCTTTTGAAGGTGCGCTCGAGGACAGCTCACCAGTATAAACACTGGATCCACCCTGTCTTACCTTCTTGTTCTGACTATGCCCTTTCTACCCTGCATGGGCCCATATTACATCAGACCGTTGGGTGCTCCACACAGTAGAAAGGGGATATGCCCTCCAATTCTCAACCCTACTGCCCTCCCACCCCCTTCCCAGTCCCTCTTCTGGGACCCTTCTCATGAGCAACTCTTCATACAGGAAGTGTACTCACTCCTATCACTAGGGGCAGTGGAAAAGGTTCCTCAGGAGCTAAGGGGCAGAGGCATCTATTCCCAGTATTTCCTAATACCGAAAGCCAAAGGTGGGCTCAGGCCCATCCTAGACCTGGGAGATCTCAACAAGTTCATGAAGAAACTGAAGTTTCACATGGTCTCCTTGGCCTCCATCATCCCTTCCTTGGATCCAGGGGACTGGTATGCTGCCCTCGACCTAAAAGACACTTATTTTCATATCGCAATCACTCCATCCCACAGGAAGTACCTCACGTTTGTGGTAAACCACATTCATTACCAGTTCAGAGTCCTCCTGCTTGGCCTCTCAGTGGTGCCTTGCATGTTTACCAAGTGTATGGCAGTCATGGCTGCATTCCTGCGCAGGCAACAGGTACAGGTGTTTCCATATCTTGATGATTGGCTGATCAAGAGCAGCTCCAGAGAGCAAGTGGAGGCACAAGTCGACTTCATAAGGGCAACTTTCGATGAACTGGGCTTCTCCTGAACATGGGGAAATCGACTCTGTCCCTTGTTCAGCGGATAGAATTTATAGGAGCAGTACTGGACTCGACACAGGTCAGGGCATACCTCCTGGAAGCGAGGTTCCGGGCCCTGGGTGATGTTATTCGAGGTCTTGGGCAGTTCCCTACCACCATGGCAAGGAATTGCCTGAAACTCCTGGGATATATGGCCGCTTGTACCTATATGGTGCAGCACACCAGGCTCAGACTTCGGCTGCTCCAAGCTTGCCTAGCCTTGGTGCATCAGCCGGTTTGGGACAATTTGGACAGGCTCATCACACTGCCTCGCCCAGTCCTCGACTCCCTCCTGTCGTGGCTCGACCCACTGGTAGTGTGTGGGGGGGGTTCCATTCACCAGACCTCAGCCATCCCTCTCGCTCTGATGGGTGCGTCAGCCTTGGGTTAGGGCGCACATTTGGGAGACCTCAGGACACAAGGTCTCTGGTCTTAAGCGGAATTCGCTCTCCACATCAACGTCAGAGAGCTGAGAGCGGTGCACCTGGCATGCCAGACCTTCTGTGTCCACCTGGCAGAGAAATGTGTATCGGTCATGACTGACAACACCACAGTGATGTTTTATATAAATAAACGGGGGAGTGCACACTCCTTTCCCCTTTGCCAGGAAGCTTTCATGCTGTGGCACTTCTGTGTAGCTCATTCGATACACCTGGAAACATTGTACCTCCCCAGAGTACAGAATAAGTTGGCGGACTATTTCAGCAGGTTGTTTCACAGCCACGAATGGTCCCTGTACCTGGACGTCATGAACTTCATCTTCCATCGGTGTGGGTTTCCCCAGATAGACCCATTTGCCACATGATGCAACAGGAAGTGCCAGCAGTTTTGCTCTTTCCTGAACCAGAACCCAGGCTCCATCATGGATGTGTCCCTCCTTCTTTGGGAGGGCCACCTCTTCTACACATTCCCTCCCATCCCCTTTGTTCACAAGGTGCTCCTCAAAGTTCGGAGGGACGAGGCCTCGGTGATATTGATAGCTCCAGCCTGGCCCCATCAACACTGGTACACATCTCTCCTTGAAATGTTGGTGGAGGTTCCAATCACCTTGCCGCTCTTTCCAGACCTGCTAACTCAGGATCACAGCCATCCCCAGCACCCGAACCTCGAGTCCTTGCACCTCACAGCATGGAAGCTCCATGGTTGAACCCAACAGAGCTCACTTGTTCAGACCTGGTCAGACAAGTCCTCCTTGGCAGTAGAAAGCCTTCCACGAGGGCTACCTACCTGGCCAAGTGGAAGAGGTTTTTGATCTGGTCAGCACAACACCATCCGTCTCCAACGCTTGTGTCCATACCCTTTATACTGAACTACCTTCTTCACCTTAAGCAGCGGGTTTGTCCATGTCATCAATAAAGGTTCACTTGGCCACCATTTCTGCCTTCCATCCAGGCATAGAGGGCCAGTCGGTCTTTGCCAACCCCATGGTCAGCCGTTTCCTGAAAGGTCTCGACAGGCTATATCCACATGTCTGAAAGCCGGTCCCAGCCTGGGTCCTTAATTTGGTCCTTTCCAGACTGATGGGACCACTTTTCGAAGTGCTGGCGACATGTTCTCTGCTCTAATCTCATACAAGGTGGCGTTTCTGCTAGCGATAACGTCAGCTAGGAGGGTGTCTGAGCTTAACACGTTAACCTCGGAACCTCCTTACACTGTGTTCTGTAAGGACAAAGTTCAGCTCAAAGGCCACATCCTACATTCCTTCCTAAGATTGTCTCCCAGTTTTGCGTCAACCAGGACATCTTTCTTCCAGTTTTCTACCCTAAGCCGCACTCAGCAGCAGGGAGCAAAAACTTCACTTGGTCGTTCACCGGGCATTGGCCTTTTACATGGAGTGAACAAAACCGTTCCAGGAGTCCATCCAACTGTTTGTTGCTGTAGCAGACAGGATGAAAGATCTTCCAGTCTCCTCCCAGAGGATCTTGTCATGGATCACGTCCTGTATCCAGGAATGCTACAACCTGGCAGGGGTGCTTGCCCCTCTGCTCATAGTGCACTCCACCAAGGTGCAGGCTTTGTCAGTGGCATTGCTGGTGCATGTTCCAACCTAGGAAATACGTAGAGCGGTGGCGTGGTCATCAAAACACACTTTCACCTCGTGTTATCCGATGTGCTAGACCCGGGCCAGTTGGGTACAGCAGAGTATTAGAAGGCAGATATACTGGCCACTGGATAAGCAGTTTTCTGTTCCCTGACTAACCAGAGCAGGGGTTGCTCCAGGCTAGGATGGACACATGACTCCAATTAGCCTGCAAAGAGGCAGTTGAAGCCTTTAGACTGAGAACACCTGACTCCAATTAACCTGCAAAGAGTCAGGTGAGGCCGTTAAACTAATGTGAACACCTGACTCTAATTAAGGCCCCTCTGATACTATAAAAGGACTCACTCCAGTCAGGCTGAGGAGAGCCAGGGAGCCAGAGGAGAGGAAGTGTGGCCGAAGGGCTGGGTAATGAAGACACCCTCAAGCCACTGGAAAGGGAGCCCTAAGGTAATGGTGAAGAAGGCATTGAGAGAGAAGCGGGAGAGCTGTGGGGAAGTGGCCAGGGAAATGTAGCAGTGAAAGGTCGTCTGCCAACAGCTGCTGCCATTAGGGTCCCTGAGCTGGAACCCAGAGTAGAGGGTGGGCCCAGGTTCCCCCCAACCCGCCACTACAGAAACACCTCCTGGGAGGGGAAGACAGGCCCCTGTCAGGATAGGAGGCTAAACTGTTCTGGAATAAGCTTATAGAGACAACAGAGACTGGGAGTTCTCTCACCAACCTCCTTGCTGGCTTATGATGAAAAGGGCTCAGTAGACTGAAACCCTGACCCTAGAGAGAGAAGGGCTACATGGAGGGTTGCAGTGAGCCTCTGAGGCTAGTATAAACCACCTGGAAGTGTGGGATCCACGGGGACAAGGTCGGAGCTCTGCCACAGTGATTACCCAGCAGGCCAGAGACGATGGTAGAGAGGTACTCCAATCAGCGGACATTTAAGCTCCGACCCTGCCTCTAAAATTTAGGCGTGGGAATCACCTAATTGGAATTGACATGAGCAATCATTCGAAGAAGAAAAAATGGTTACTAACCTTCTTGTAACTGTTGTTCTTTGAGATGTGTTGCTCATGTCCATTCCAATACCCTCCGGCAAGAAGGAACTGAGGAGGCGGCGGGTCGGCAGGGTCCTATATTGGACGCCATGTAGGTGCGACTCCGGGGGGGCCCAGGCCGACCCTACGGATACTGCTATCTTCCAGCTACCACACACCTGATTGGAATGGACGTGAACAACACATCTCGAAGAACACCAGATACGAGAAGGTGAGTAACTGCTTTTTTCTCTGAAATACTGTGCATGTGCCTTGAATCGGACCCATTTCATCCACTGAAAATTAATAATGGTTAAATTCCCCAGTGTACATTTGGGCTCAGCTTGGCCACTCTAATTGCAGGCGTTTGTGCATAATGCTCCACAGTTAAAAGGAAATTCCTTTTGTGCGTGCATATGTAACACAAACTACCTTGGAAGAGAGGTCTGCCTTGTCCGTGTTTGCCCCTGCAGTTTGTGGGAACAATCTGAATATATCTGTGACCAGAATCCTAGGGGAGCCACACTGAGATTGCTCAGTTAGGGCAAACTGCAAAGAATGGGGCAGACAATCCCCAATACTGGTGGTTATTCTAATACATAGATTCACCAAGCCAGCAACAAAACAGCTTCCGTAATACCTTATTGGTTACCCAGAAGCCAAAAACACAGTTGACTTAAAGCAGCCCAGCCTTGGGCTTCCTCCCAGACAGCCAAGTCAAATATGATGAGAATTACTGAAAATCTTGTTCCCCTATAAAAAATTCTACCAACCCCAACGGATCAGACACATTACCTGCCAGGTCAATGAATATTTCAGATCTTTCACAAATACACTTACAGCCAATTCTCATTAACTAAACTAAACTTTTTTAAAAAATAAAAGAGAGTATTGGTTAAAAGATCATTATAGATACCAATTTGAAACGAATTCTTACATCAGTTCCAAAGTAGAGATGGTGAGCTTTAGAGTTGCAAAGAGTTCTTTCAGAATTAGTCCATAGATTCAGTCCAATGTCCAGTATCAGGGCGATCCAGATGGGACTGGAGACCAGTCTTTCGGCTCAAACTTCCCCTGATAAAGCTTAAGCAGATCTGAGATCATAGAATCATAGAATCATAGAATATAAGGGTTGGAAGGGACCCCAGAAGGTCATCTAGTCCAACCCCCTGCTCGAAGCAGGACCAATTCCCAGTTAAATCATCCCAGCCAGGGCTTTGTCAAGCCTGACCTTAAAAACCTCTAAGGAAGGAGATTCTACCACCTCCCTAGGTAACGCATTCCAGTGTTTCACCACCCTCTTAGTGAAAAAGTTTTTCCTAATATCCAATCTAAACCTCCCCCACTGCAGCTTGAGACCATTACTCCTCGTTCTGTCATCTGCTACCATTGAGAACAGTCTAGAGCCATCCTCTTTGGAACCCCCTTTCAGGTAGTTGAAAGCAGCTATCAAATCCCCCCTCATTCTTCTCTTCTGCAGGCTAAACAATCCCAGCTCCCTCAGCCTCTCCTCATAACTCATGTGTTCCAGACCCCTAATCATTTTCGTTGCCCTTCGCTGGACTCTCTCCAATTTGTCCACATCCTTCTTGAAGTGTGGGGCCCAAAACTGGACACAGTACTCCAGATGAGGCCTCACCAATGTCGAATAGAGGGGAACGATCACGTCCCTCGATCTGCTCGCTATGCCCCTACTTATACATCCCAAAATGCCATTGGCCTTCTTGGCAACAAGGGCACACTGCTGACTCAGTGTGATAAAAGATAAAAGAGATAAAAGGATCAGAGATAAAAGGATCAGGGCCCAAGAATTCCTTTTATAGTTTTTTTTTTGTTTTTTTGTTTTTTTTGCAGCCTTTTGACAGCATGCAGTCCTTGGGTGAACAATAGGCTTTTGAAGTAGCCTCCTATTTCCTAAGCATCACCGGTAATTAGCGACATGGATTAACATAAGGCACTTGCCTGTCTCCAGCCACTTACAGATAATTTACCACAAACTTCAAAGAGAAATTAAGACAGTGATATCACTACATTCACGGTTCATTTAAATGTTATCTCCTTTTGAGCTCTGAATTAACGAATACAGCGATAGACAGGATCTGTTTGGTTACACCGTCAACCTCTAACAATATATATGTAAATACACAAAAACACCATCATTATTTACTAATAGGTCTCTGAAGGTTGAATCTGGGTCAATTAGCCTGCAAGTTGCTTAACCTTTCTGGCCCTGTGTCACAATGTCAAAGATTGCAGGCACTATTTTAAGGGTTGCATGAAAAAAT
Source organism: Caretta caretta (assembly GCF_965140235.1). Classification (NCBI taxonomy): domain Eukaryota; kingdom Metazoa; phylum Chordata; order Testudines; family Cheloniidae; genus Caretta; species Caretta caretta. Next base: position 47,468,814 of record NC_134206.1, on the reverse strand, counting down.
GTGGACCTGAAGACTGATGGGTTTAGTTGGTTGTTGTGAAATCCTTAGTCCTACTGTGAGAGAACAGAGTCTTTGCTTTATGGAAAAGGTAAACAATTTGCACCATTGCCCCATCTTGTTCCCCTTGTTTTTGATTGGCTGACAGTTTGCCTGAAGATCTCTTGGCTGAAGGGTGAGATTCAATAGTCTACTTTTCTGTGCATGCCCCTCAGGAGAGCATTGGTCAAATAAGAAGCCACATTAGACCTCTCTCCTTACTACCTAATGTAAACTTAATGTACAAAATCCAGCAGCAACTCAGATTAAAACTCTGAATGAACCCTCTGTGATGTTCCCCTGGTGTTATCTGGACCGGTGATCTGCTAGGTCACTCCAATCCTTGACTTTTGGAGCCAGCCTTACCCTGCTCTGCTGTGAGAACCCCCACTCCTGGGCTGTTCACGCACAGCCTCTGGCATGTGAGCTGCTCCCAGCTACTTGCAAGAAAATGACACTAGCCAATATCTCTGATCCCAGACACAACCCTGGGAACCTCTGTCTTGCAGTGTCCAGTTATGCCTGCTGGATGCTGCAAGCTTATATGAGTTCATCAATTTAACAAAGAAATTGATATGTACCAGGCTTGTTAACCCAAGGTGAATCTCTGACACGCTTACAACCAAATGCACTGTTTACTCTACCTGAAGCAAACAGATTTATTAACTACAAAGACAGATTTTAAATGATATTAAGTGATAGGCAAAAAGTCAGAGTGGTTACCAAAATAAAATATAAGCACGCAGTCTAAACTCTCAACCCTATTAGACTGGGCAACATCTAGATTAAGCAGTTTTTCTCACCCCACTGGATATTGCAGTCCTTAATATACAGGTTTGTTCCTTAAACCTGGACCAATCTCCTCTATTTTCTTCTTCTCAGTGTCTTAGCTGCTTGCAGCGAAGGTAGGGGCAGGAGAAGGGCCCAGTATGTGTCCACTCTGTCTGTTTTATACCCTTAGTCCATGTGCTTGGGGAGCACGAGTCCAGGCATGTCTGGGGGTCATTGCTCAACCTTGCTTGGAGAGACTCAGCAATTCCCCTGGTGTGGTCTCATGCAGGTGAGTCATTGCATTGTAGCTCCCTTGCTGGACAATGGTTGTTGATGGGTTGTTTGACACCCCACCCGGGCGTTGGTTACTTTCCTTGCTGTTGCCTCTGGGGAGCTAATATCTGGCTGATTCCTCAACTTACAGCATGTTTTAGTGACCACCATACAACACAATTCTCATAACTTCACATGCATTAATGATACACATACACGGATAGAGAAATGACTTTCAGCAGATCATAACCTTTCCCCTGACACCTTACAAGGCATGCTTTATATTTAAGATCACGACTATATGAAAATGAGGAATATGGGGGTTACAGTGTGGTCCCCCAAGGTATAGAATGTCACACCCTCCTGATACTGCACGCTTGTTTCAGCACTTACTGAACCATCCTCTATTTCGCGGTGAAAAAGAAAAGAGATGGAAATCCATTCCTACCTTTGTGAGTCACAGAAATCATGAGGGACTGGAGCCAAATGAAGCCACTATAATTAAAATATAACTGAGAGCTTATATGTAACTCCCCTTTCCAGCTGATGGCCTGTTACATACCTTTTTTAACAAGCTGCAGGTTCAAATTGCATATCTTCGGAATACTGGACAGGTTGTTATATCTGGAATATATTGGAGAACTCTCATATACAACCTACAGGACACAAGAGCTGATTAGCTAAACAGAGGATTACAACTCCCACCCACCCCTTCTGCCCAGAACTTCCCTTTCCCCTGGCCAGGGAAGGGTCCTGAACCGGGAAGTGGCTGGGCTCCGTTGAGAAGCAACAGTCACACGGCAAGCTAGGAGTCGCAGAGAAGGCAGGTGCAGAGTGTAACCCTCGGGAACTGTATGCAGAGCCATGTGTGGAACAGGCTGAGATGGCTGGACGTCACAGCTGCATGCAGGTCTGTGTGGGACTTATGGGGAGCAGCAGCAGCTGGGCAGGAAGCCAGTGCAGAGGGGCCCCAGTGAAAGACTAACTGAGCCTGGCCTGGAAATCTGCAACGTCCTATTTGCTTGAATAGCAACTGCACTGGAGATGACACCCCAGGCACGAGGCCTGATGATTGGCCTGCCGTAGGGTCCCAAACAGGAATCACTGTCATGCTTACTTTTCTCTGTAACGGTTTAAATCTCTGTACCAAGCATATTTGCAACCTTTCCCTCTCCTGCCAGTCCCAGAAAAATACCCTTTAACTCAGCCATGGGTCTGAGGGGTTATTAGGGACCCACCAGGGCTGGTGCCTGCAAAGCCTAGCTGCTGAAACACTTGTAGTGCTTGCCTCCAAATCCAAGTACACCGGGCACACTACCAGCACCCTAGGGGGTTGGTGTACTCCAGCAGCCCCAATATTTACACTGGATTCTAAAGGCTCAAAGCATTCCTCTCTCCCTCTCCCTCCAGAAAGGTACTGGGAGTTATAAAAATACAGGCTGAAACCTATTATCTGCTGGGTGAGAAGCCACTGAAACTCGATAGCCCTTAAGTGCCTCACAACCCCAGTAGACCAAAGAGCGTTCCTTCCTTCCCAGACATGTTGGAACCAGGGAAGGGTGGGGGCGGATGGGCACAGCATCCTCTCCGACAATGTTGCAAGGTGCAGCTATCCTTGGATTTTCTAAAACATATGATGAGGTTTAAATTTGTGGTGTATGGAATCTCCTCTTGTCGTGTTTGGCCTAACATCTCAAAGTGGTATTCGGCCAAAGCTGAATTAGAAGCCAAATATTCATAGAGAAATCAGAGTCACATGTATTATATTTATTCATTTGCTGAGGCAGGATGTTAGTAATAAAATCCAATACCAAGAGTTAATCAACTTAGCCATGCAGAACATACCATAGAGAGCATCCCATTGAAAAAACATTGCACACACGCCACCGTTTCATCAAGTCTGGATGAAGCAGGTGTATCCCAGTTTCTGAGCACCAAAATCATAACTAAAGGCTGTTTATCATTTATCATAGGAGCATTTTTATAAATAATTCAAACTCTGGCATTTATCAGAAGCACTCACGGTAATGTCTAGTCCCTGAAATTTATTCTTATGAATTTTTACTACTTCTATAAAATGGGAAATGCCATGAGTGCCTAGAAATTACACCTTCGCAATAAGAACTGGTACTCGATAGCTGATTTGACTACACTGCAAAATGCGAATGTGACCAGTGTAAAGAAGCATGTAGCAGAGGTAATGGCTGTAACTTTGTAATATGCACTAGCCAGATTCTGCTGCATTGCTTAGAAGTGTGAACTATGAACCAGAACCTCACCTGGTGTAAATCAACCTAGCTCTATCCAGTGGATCCATGTAGCTGGTGTAATTTGGCATAGCTCCATCCCCTGGATCCAGCTGCAGATCTAGTGCTATGTCTGCTTTTGAGTACTAAGAAGATTATAATAATATTAAAGTAAGGGCTTAAATATGACCAACAGAATTGCTGTCAAATAATAAACATGGATGTGGTAAATTATAAATCAGCCTGAAGTGTCGAGTCATGTGGTACCTTAAAATTCATAATCTGGACATGAAAGCTGTAGCATCTTTTGAAAGACTGAAAAGACAATACACAATATGTTAATGGGCAGATATTGAACTTAAATTAAAAGTTGAAATGATAAACAGAAACAATAGATCGGAATCTGATCTGACTAAAATTTCTGTTCTTCAAGCTTCTTTTGCTGTGTGATGATACAGAGCTTGATTATCAAAGCTCCTTTACGCCTCTGTGATAGCATAAAGGGGTTTTTATGTGGGGCTATATGTCAGTTTCACACATTTTAAGGCCCTGTTATGCTGACAAAGTGATGTAAAGAGGCTTTAGTGTAAATGAGAATCAGGCTCATAAAGTCTAGAGTTCTCCTCCTATATTCAAAATTAAGTGTTATCCTGGATTTGTGGACTGGATACTGTGAACCTAGAGTGTATTCTGAAAGTAAGGAGAGAGGATAACTTCTTGAAAAGAACTAATAAAGACTTTTGTGATCTTCCCAAGAAGAAACTGTATGAAACATAATCCCGACCATGAGAGAACCAATATCAACAGAGTTACTCTGTAAACTTTAATTAGATTACACTTTATTTTGTCAAATGATCCTTGTTATGGGAAACAGTGGTGTGTCTAGGCCTGGCTTCACATGAGTAATTGGACACAGTTGAGGCTCATTTCTTGGGAGAAATGGAGGATTAGGGAGGTAAATGACCTGGCAGGCTGGACATAGAATGTCTGTGCTAGCTAAGATAAGGGAGAACACCCAGGGAACCATTTACAAAGAACAAGATAACAATGGATTAGATAAACCTGGAACGTAAGATGAGGTAAAGAGTAAGCCGTGCATGGACAGTGCATGCAGTACAGGGATTGGTTCCTACCAAGTGACCAAACCAATCCTAAAATGTGTTGATGCAATATACAGTAAATTCAATGTAATGGGTAAATGTATATAACGTAGGGCTGTCAAGCAATTAAAATAATTAATCGCTATTAATCGCACTGTTAAATATTAATAGAATGCCATTTATTTAAATATTTTTGGATGTTTTCTACATTTTTCAAATATATTGATTTCAATTACAACACAGAATACAAAGTGTACAGTGCTCATTTTATATTTTTGATTACAAGTATTTGCACTGTAAAAAAACAAAAAAAAGTATTTTTTCAGTTCACCTAATACAAGTACTGTAGTGCAATCACTTAATCATGAAAGTTGAACTTACAAATTCTGTACCAAAAAAACTGCATTCGAAAATAAAACAATGTAAAATTTTAGAGGCTGCAAGTCCACTCAGTCCTACTTCTTGTTCAGCCGCTCAGACGAACAAGTTTGTTTACGTTTGCAGGAGATAATGCTGTCCGCTTCTTGTTTATAGTGTCACCTGAAAGTGAGAACAGGCGTTCTCATGGCACTGTTGTAGCCAGCATCGCAAGATATTTACATGCCAGATGCACTAAAGATTCATATGTCCCTTCATGCTTCAACCACCATTCCAGGGGCCATTGGTCCACGCTGTTGATGGGTTCAGCTTGATAACAATCCAAAGCAGTGCAGACCGACACATGTTCATTTTCATTATCTGAGTCAGATGCCACTGGCAGAAGGTTGTTTCTCTTTTTTGGTGGTTCGGGTTCTGTAGTTTCCGCATCAGAGTGTTGATCTTTTAAGACTTCTGTTTAGCATATCTGGCACGTAAATACCTTGCAATACCGGCTACAAAAGTGCTAAGCAAATGCCTGTTCTCACTTTCTGGTAACATTGTAATTAAGAAATTTCAGTTGGTAGTCTATTATTTAACAGTGCGATTAAAACTGCAATCAATCGCGATTAATTTTTTTTGAGTTAATCGCATGAGTCAACTGTGATTAATCGACAGCCCTAATATAAAGGGAGAGTTTTGTTGTGTAACTTTGGATGCGTGGTATATCATATACCTGCCCCCTGCACTTGAGTCTGAGCAACTCCATGTAGCTTGGCTGTATGCCAAACAGAGGAACGTGAGTGACGAGGCTGGAGTCAGGCTGAGTTCTTGGGGAAGCAAGTGGAAGAGGTCTCAGGGGAACTCCAACAATGTGCTAGCACAAATAGCCAGTGCAAGGATATTGATTTTCTGAATACACTAGCAAATTAGGAGCAAGGTAAGGGGACTAATATTTTGCTTTGTAACCATCTCTAGGATTGCCTAGAAAGAAGAATAAAAAGGAAAAGGTACTGACAAAAGAACTTATAAGCCTCTTCCGATGCCCATGATAGTCAATGGAAAGTCTCCTACTGGCTTCATAGGCTTTGGATACAGCACATCATGAGCACCTTTAAAAAGTAAACCGGGCCAGATTGTAGCTGGTGGTTCATAGGTTCACAGAAGTGGGGGAAGGACAGGGAAGAGGATGTCAAGGAGCTTTCCCACCCTAAACCCTGGTGGCATCCAGTTTTGGGCCCCCCACTACAGAAAGGATTTGGATAAATTGGAGAGAGTCCAGCGGAGGGCACTGAAAATGATTAGTGGGCTGGGGCACATGACTCGTGAGGAGAGGCTGAGGGAACTGGGCTTGTTTAGTCTGCAGAAGAGAAGAGTGAGGGGGGATTTGATAGCAACCTTCAACTACCTTAAGTGCTGGCTTGACAAAGCCGTGGCTGGGATGATTTAGTTGGGGTTGGTCCTGCTTTGAGCAGAGGGTTGGACTAGATGACCTCCTGAGGTCTCTTCCAAGCCTAATCGTCTATGATTCTATACATCCTATGTGGGGGCAGCCAGTCTCCCTAGTTGCACTCCCCTACTTTGAGTCTATGAATCTAGTGCCACCATCCCAAAGGGGGTTGAATGGGCTAGGGTTCCACCTCCTCTATCACTTTGGTTGGATCAGATCCTGCATTCTGTAAAAGGCCAGCTGCGCTCCAGTTCTTGTGCACTTCCCAATATTCTCATGGAAAATCTGTGTGCCTGAGAGCTACAGAAATGACTGAAAATGCACTTTATAGAACTGAAAGAAGCTTTTTAATGCCCATGTCTCCAGACATCTCTCCTGCTGGGTCAAGTTAAAGTGGGAGGGGAGGGCAACATATTGCTCAGAAAGATTGTCCTGAAACCTGGGGCTTGTTTACACAGGGGTACTTGGAAAAGTTAATCCAAATTAACTAAAGGTTGAATTACAAGTGCATTAGTTAAACTGCATTAAATCTCTGTGTGGACACTTTCATTCAAAATTAAATTCAGTTTATCTTAATTCACTTTGGTGGTTCTCTGGTTTTCAATGCAATAGGCCATTATATTTGGGGGTTGAGAGGTGTGTGTGTGTGTGTGTGTGTGTGGAATGTGATCCTTTTTGTTATGATCACTGAGTCAGCTAGAATGTCTCTGAACCCTCCTGTTACTACACAGCCCTCTCCCCAGTGCAGGCTGTGACTGAAAGTCACACTGAAAGCTTTCTTGCAGTATCCACACCTTGCTGCAGCATGTGCTCTGAAGGTGACTTTCATAAGTGCTCTGTACTGGTCTAATGCTGCTCCCATTGAGGTCAATGGGAATTTTGCCATTAACTTACTTAAATAGGAGCAGAATTAATCCAGCACCGAGTACTTTTGCAAATCTCATCCCCCAGGCAGGGGAACTATTGTGGTAGATACAATACCTTCCTAAGGTGTGTTTATTTTGTAATGGGGGCCACCAAACAGAACCTGTCAGCCTTGGGAACTCTGCCATTCTACTCACCTGGGAACAAGGAACACATTAAAGAATCAGCTGCAGCTTGGCGCGACTATGTACATCTAAAGGCTGGTAATTTGTGCTTTAATCATGTAGTAATAAAAACCTTGGGCCAGATCCTCAGCTGGTATAAATGGGCATAGACTGGAATAGGGCTAAGCCAATTTACGCCAGCTGAGGATCTTGTGCATTGATCTCGCGTGTTTCCACAACTGTCTGGTTTTGTTTTATTGCAATGCCCAGGGTACAGACGAAACATTAAGTCTGTAGCTCATGAAAGCTTATGCTCAAATAAATTGGTTAGTCTCTAAGGTGCCACAAGTACTCCTTTTCATTTTGCTCCACTGTGAGCATTTTAATCTATAAAAATTTTAAATGCTGATCAAAAATAAATATCAATATTAGCCGTTGAAATTGCAGGAAAAAAACATTGAATTCTGCCAAGCCTGCTAATAACTATGACTCAGTTAAGTCCTCCGGTGAGATTACCCACTCTCCCTTTGGCCAAGGCCAGAAGCTATGGAGCCAGGGTCTGGCCTTGGCCAAAGGGAGAGTGGGTAATCTCACCGGAGGACTTAACTGAGTCATAGTTATTAGCAGGCTTGGCAGAATTCAATGTTTTTTTCCTGCAATTTCAACGGCTAATATTGATATTTATTTTTGATCAGCATTTAAAATTTTTATAGATTAAAATGCTCACTCTCCTGCTGGCACCCCACTCTCCTGCTGGTAATAGCTTATGTAAAGTGATCACTCTCCTTACAATGTGTATGATAATCAAGGTGGGCCATTTCCAGCACAAATCCAGGGTTTAACAAGAACGTCTGGGGGGGGGGGGGGGGGGAGATTACCTTGCATAACGACTTAGCCACTCCCAGTCTCTATTCAAGCCTAAATTAATTGTATCCAATTTGCAAATGAATTCCAATTCAACAGTCTGTCGCTGGAGTCTGGTTTTGAAGTTTTTTTGCTGTAATATTGCAACTTTCATGTCTGTAATCGCATGACCAGAGAGATTGAAGTGTTCTCCGACTGGTTTATGAATGTTATAATTCTTGACATCTGATTTGTGTCCATTTATTCTTTTACGTAGAGACTGTCCAGTTTGACCAATGTGCATGGCAGAGGGGCATTGCTGGCACATGATAGCATATATCACATTGGTGGATGTGCAGGTGAACGAGCCTCTGATTGTGTGGCTGATGTTATTAGTCCCTGTGATGGTATCCCCTGAATGGATATGTGAGCACAGTTGGCAACGGGCTTTGTTGCAAGGATAGTTTCCTGGGTTAGTGGTTCTGCTGTGTGGTATGTGGTTGCTGGTGAGTATTTGCTTCAGGTTGGGGGGCTGTCTGTAGGCAAGGACTGGCCTGTCTCTCAAGATTTGTGAGAGTGTTGGGTCATCCTTCAGGATAGGTTGTAGATCCTTAATAATGCGTTGGAGGGGTTTTAGTTGGGGGCTGAAGGTGACGGCTAGTGGCGTTCTGTTATTTTCTTTGTTAGGCCTGTCCTGTAGTAGGTGACTTCTGGGAACTCTTCTGGCTCTATCAATCTGTTTCTTCACTTCCGCAGGTGGATATTGTAGTTGTAAGAATGCTTGATAGAGATCTTGTAGGTGTTTGTCTCTGTCTGAGGGGTAGGAGCAAATGCAGTTGTATCGCAGGGCTTGGCTGTAGACAGTGGATCGTGTGGTGTGGTCAAGGTGAAAGCTGGAGGCATGTAGGTAGAAATAGCGGTCAGTAGGTTTCCGATATAGGGTGGTGTTTATGTGACCATCGTTTATTAGCACTGTAGTGTCCAGGAAGTGGATCTCTTGTGTGGACTGGTCCAGGCTGAGGTTGATGTTGGGATGGAAATTGTTGAAATCATGGTGGAATTCCTCAAGGGCTTCTTTTCCATGGGTCCAGATGATGAAGATGTCATCAATATAGCGCAAGTAGAGTAGGGGCTTTAGGGGACGAGAGCTGAGGAAGCGTTGTTCTAAGTCAGCCATAAAAATGTTGGCATACTGTGGGGCCATGCGGGTACCCATAGCAGTGCCGATGATTTGAAGGTATACATTGTCCCCAAATGTAAAATAGTTATGGGTAAGGACAAAGTCACAAAGTTCAGCCACCAGGTTAGCCGTGACATTATCGGGGATAGTGTTCTTGACGGCTTGTAGTCCATCTTTGTGTGGAATGTTGGTGTAGAGGGCTTCTAATTCCATAGTGGCCAGGATGGTGTTATCAGGAAGATCACCGATGGACTGGAGCAAAATGGTGTGTTTTCAAACACTTTTTTCTTTTATATCTCCTTAAGTTTTCACACTTGTGGGAAACTATGGAGCCAGGGTCAGACAACAATCTCTTAATGAGAGTAGTTGTTGAGATTCAAAAGTCAAAGCTTTATAACCATTAAAACACAAATTGTCAACATCACGTGTCAAAAGAATAATAGGGGAGATGGGTAGGAAGGCAAAGAACAGCCTCTTGATGGCAGTGTCCTCATGTATAGCTCTATGGTGAGGACAAGGGCAGCCTTTAGGCATCCCCATCCCAACACAGATACTGCAGCAATGCCAGCTGTATGGGAACCTAAATTGAGAATCTACAATGGATTGATCAGATTATTGCTAGCTAGAGAGATGCTGAGAGCAGCCAGTTCACACCAGTGAATTGGCTCAGTTGGAAGCCCTTTGAGGTTCTTCAGCCCAACAGTGATTCCTGCCAACATCTCTCTCGTAGGTCTCTCACTTCCTCTCCCCTAATCCCTGCTGTCCATCTTTTTGGTGTTTTAAAGCTACCTCTACTTCCTACTCTGGTATGGTGCATTGTGCGGCTTGGCTGGATGGGACAATCTAGCCTGCTGATTTTTAGACTGAGATTCAACTAATCTGAAAACACTCAATATGAACAAATTCACGCACAAATCAAAGGTGAATTCAAGCCTGGCCCATCCCTGAAGATAAGGAACCAAAGTAATGAAGGGGGTTATATTGGTCGAATGGGTTCAAAATCATGTTGGTGCAGTAAGATGCAAAGGAAAGTCCGATTGTTTTAGCTGAAGCTGTAGAATTCTTCCAAGCAGTGAGAGATCTGCCAACAGGAAAGGATGAGCTGCACAGGAAATGGACTCCATCGTACTTATTCACTGTGTGTGTTTTTGGTGGAACAATATGCATTGAAGACATTGCCAAAACAATGAAGAAAATAAACTATCCTTTTTCAGTCTTCCTTTTTGCACATGTATCATAATGTGGATCACATTTTTTGCTCAATAAAACTAGCATGCAAAGGTGCTAATACACACGTGTGCCTTTTACTCCTTGCTATACTCTAAGCACCATAATCCCAGAGAGCATTTTGCAGATCCTTCTCCCATTTTAGCGTGCTGCCTTTGGGGAGACAGGGGTGTGAAAAGTTTGCAGGAGAGAGATGTCTCTTTCCGTGCTGTGCGGTACATGTTATCTAATCTCTCCATATCGTAATGATGCAGATTTTCCAGGAGAATTATGAATTATATGTATAAAATGGCTTATTAGTAAGTACTGTTTGACTTGACTGTTCAGTGCATTACAATAGCTGTTAAGAATTTCTTAGTGATAGTTTCTTGTCAAAAACATGAAAAAAATTATCTCAGGATGCCTGTGTCCTGACTCTTTATTCTTTCCTTCTCTTATAAGAACAAGAGGATTCCAGGGCTAGTGGCCTCCAAGTTTTGATATCAGACCTACCTGAACATACCTGTGCTGAAATAATCTGATGAAATGTACCAAATTAAGACGCTATTATCTATCCCAGGAAAGAATTCAGCAATGGTGTCAGTGACCATAAACGGAAACACTGTTCTGTCTTCTGTAACTCTTTTGACGTTCCCCACAACATGTAACATTGAATGATCACAATTACTGTCTATTACCTGTACCTCCAATGTTGTGGTATCTTGAGGGGGATACCAGTGTGATGGCCACCATTTTATCTACATGCTAGGGATTGAACCGCAGACGACCAGAACTAAAAGCATGAGCTGCACTGAGTTAGAGGCAAGGCTCTGTAGCTGGGGCCTGTAATAGTTGTGATGATATCGTCATTTTGAGATGTTCTTGGGAACATGTTCATGGGAAGATGTCCTCAGGTCACAGCAAAAAAGCTTTCCAGCAAGTGGGGGGAAGATATAATGGAGTGACAATGACAACATGAGGGTCCTCACTCTCCCTACAACAACACACCTGAAAACACCTGAGGAACAAAGACTGAACTGTGACAAGTGATGGTCCCAAGCTAAGATCTTTAACCTGTGTATGAAAACCAGGGAAAGCCAAGGCAACTGGTGCCTTAAGAATCTGCCAGCCTGTTTATCACTCAGGGTGAGAATTTGTTAATTTGTATCCTACCTATCTAGTGTGTTAATCTCAGTTTGCAGCTTTTGTTTATTTACTGAAGTAATCTCCTTTGTTCTGTTTGCTATCCCTTTAATCACTTAAAATCTACTTTTTGTAGTTAATAAACTTATTTTGTTTATTATTAAACCCAGTTTATGTAATTTCTAATGGGGGTAACGGGGTGTGGGGAGGAAGAAGTTATGCACATCTCTCTTCACATTGAGGAAGAGGGTGGATTTTTATGAGCTTGTGCTGTGCAGATTTTTCTATATAGTGCAAGACAGTATTAATTTGGGTTTAACTCCCAAAAGGGGTGTGCATGTGAGTGCTGGGGGAGTCCTCTCACACAGAGCTGACTTCAGTCTGTGAGAGGCAGCGGGGTGTGGCCCTGTGTGTGTGTGTGTGTGCGTGCGTGCGCTGCAAGAGGCTGGAGAGCCTAATTCAGCAAAACAGAGAGTGGGAACCCAGGCTGGTGGAGCAGGAGAGGTTCAGTGAAATCCCAGTACATCAGGTGGCATCCCGGGGTGGGAGGAGTCCAATCCGTCACACAGGTCATCAGACTCGTTAACTGCATAGCGTACAGCAGTTTATTCACTTACAATCTGGTTTAATAGGGTGACCTCACATGACCTAATAAATGGCTGGTTATAATTTTGGCATTTATTTCTGATCAAATATAACAGTATTTGCATTTTCAGGATCCTTTGGTTTTAAGTAGAAAAATGATACTGATGGCATTCATCAAATTCAGCATGGATTCCTGTTTTATGAAGCAATTTTCCATGTCCAGTGAAGACGGGGAGGCGGGGTACAGCTATCCAATTAAAAAGCCCAGTCTGAGGCTGTTATTTCTTTAGATTTAACATAAAAAGAGAATGTCCTCTAGGTGCATCGACTGTAATTATGCTTACAATAACCATCCAGCAGCCATCCACTTGGGTGTAGTGCCCTCCCACAATTAAGGAGCATTTAGTCTCCTTGATCTCTTATCTAACTTTAAAATATCATGGTGGGGCAATGCAGTGAAGAATTATCAACCAATGAAAAACCTCTCTGCCTTCTATTCATAGAGTTTACTATAGAAATCTAGGTTTCAGAGTAGCAGCCGTGTTAGTCTGTATCCGCAAAAAAGAAAAGAAGGACTTGTGGCACCTTAGAGACTAACCAATTTATTTGAGCATAAGCTTTCGTGAGCTGCAGCTCACTTCAGTGGGCTGTAGCTCACGAAAGCTTATGCTCAAATAAATTGGTTAGTCTCTAAGGTGCCACAAGTCCTTCTTTTCTTTTTATAAAAATCTAGGTATTGTTGGCTTTATCTACTCCTATCTGCCCAATCTGTCTATTAGCGAGACATGATGGTTGCCATAATACCTTTTATTGAACCAGCGTCTGTTGGTGAGAGAGACTAGCTTTCGAGCTTACACAGAGCTCTGCTTTTTCAGGTCTGGGAAAGGGACTCAGAGTATCACAGCTAAATAAAAGGCAGAATGGATTGTTTAGCATAAGTAATTAACACGTATTTCAAGGGACCATTCAAAATGCAGTGGCCTGTTAACACCCCTCAAGTCATAGGCGGGGAAAGAAGGGAGTGGGGAAAAAGGCAGCTGGAGAGGGTTGTTAGTGGGTTATAGATTGTTGTAATAAGCCATAAACCCAGTGTCTTTATTAAGACCGTGATTTTTAGTATCTAGTAAAGTTATGAATTTAAGTTCCCAGGCTCGTCTTTTGAAGGTGTTGAGCAGGTTTCATAGATTCATAGATACTAAGGTCAGAAGTGACCATTATGATCATCTAGTCTGACCTCCTGCACAACACAGGCCACAGAATCTCACCCACCCACTCCTGCGAAAAACCTCTCACCTATGTCTGAGCTATTGAAGTCCTCAAATCATGGTTTAAAGACTTCAAGGAGCAGAGAATCCTCCAGCAATTGACCCCTGTCCCATGCTACAGAGGAAGGCGAAAAACCCCCAGGGCCTCTGCCAATCTGCCCTGGAGGAAAATTCCTTCCCGACCCCAAATATGGTGATCAGCTAAACCCTGAGCATATGGGCAAGATTCACCAGCCAGATACTACAGAGAATTCTTTCCTGGGTAACTCAGATCCCACAACATCTAACATCCCATCACAGGCCATTGGGCCTATTTACCATGAATATTTAAAGATCAATTAATTGCCAAAATCATGTTATCCCATCATACCATCTCCTCCATAATTAAGCCTTATATCATCCTGTGAGGAAGATGAATAATACCATCCTCATTTTACAGATGGGGAAACTGAGGCACAGAGACACTACGTGACCTACCAAAGATCACAAAGCAGAGCAGTGGCAGAGCTAGGAACCAGACATTAGAGTGGTGCAACGGGTTCCTAGTGTGAATGAGAATCATGACCATTGATTCTGATTCTCTTCTGTCACATCAGTGTAAATCCAGAGACACTCTGCTGAAATCATTACAGGTATGCTGATGTAAAGTCTTCCTTTGGAATGAGGACAGAAGTCAGATAGAGAGTGATGGTTTTGTGAAAAGTGTTCACCCACAGGTGATAGGGTGTCTTTGTCTTATATTATTTTATTGTGTGCGTCCATGCGAGAGCGCAGTGATTGTCTGGTTTCACCCATATACAGTAGTTATTGTTGGGGCATTTAGTGGTTATGGTATCTGAGCACCTAGCTTTAACCGAAGTTGGACGAGGTACAACACACATAGTAGGCACATGGAGGACCTCTGGATCTTAAAAGGTGTGTTTGGTGGGCGTTGTTGATCATCATAACAGTGGCGAGATGTCTACAGATTTTACATCTGTTCTGGTAGGCTCTGGTGCCACTTTGAGTAGGTATATCCAGGTCTGTGGGGAGCTTGGAGAGGCTGGGGGGTTGAAGGCTAAAAAATGGGATTCAGGAAATATTTTTTTAGGACAGGGTCCCCAGGGAGTATGGGTTTTAATTTAATGACACCCCATATCAGTTCCAGTGCAGGGTGGTAGGTGACAACTGGGGGGGTGCGGTTGGAGACGGTTTTATTTCCATATTGAAGCAGGGTGTGTCAGGGTATTTGGGTGGCCCGTTCCATGATGCGATCTACTTCTCTGCTGGAGTGTCCTTGTTTGGTGAAGGTGGTTTTGAGTGTGTTAAGGTATATATCCCAGACTTTCTCGTCAGGTCATTCTGTGGTATCTGAGTGCCTGGCTTTATAGAACAGATTGCTTGGTGTGTTTGGGGTGGTTACTGTATCTGTGAAGATAAGCGTGGTGATCTGTGGATTTCTTGTACACAGTATAGTTGACTGTAGGATCCCACTGTTGAAGCCAATTGTAGTCTCCAGGAAGTTGATGCAAGTGTGGGAGTGTTTCAGAGAGAGTTAATGGATGGGTGACGGTTGTTGAAGTTGTAGAAATCTATGAGGGAGCTTAGGTTATCTGTCCAGAGGATGAAAATATCATCAATGTATCTTGAGTATATTATTGGTTTTGTGGTGCATTCGTCCAAAAATTCTTCCTCATTCTGTCCGAATAACAACTATGTGGGTGAAACCAGACCATCACTACACTCTTGAATAAACTCACACAGGACAATAACAAGACAAAAACACACTGTTGCCTGTGGGTGAACACTTTTCACAAAATGATCACTCTCTTTCTGACCTCCCACTCCTTATTCTCAAAGAACATCAGCACAAGAAGATGAGTTTGGGAGCTAAAATTCATAACTTTGCTGTACACAAAAAATCATGGACTGACTAGAGACACTGGATTTATGACTTTTTAACAATCTATAACCCACAAATAACTACCCCCATCTGTATTATTCCCCCTCCCTTCCTTCCCCCCCTATGAGTGGAGGGGTGTTAACGGGCCATTGTACCTTGAAATGGCCTTTTGAAATACTTGTCAACGACTTATGTTAAACAATCAGTTCCATCTTGTATTTAGCTGTGGCATTCTGAGGCCTGGTCTACACTAGGAAATTAGGTTGGTATAATTATGTCACTCAGGGGTGTGAAAAATCCAACCCTCTGGGTGAGGCAGTTAAACCAACCTAACCCCCAATGCAGACAGCGCTAAGTCAACCGGAGAATTCTCCTGTCATCCTAGCTACCACATCTCAGGGAGTTGGAGTACCTATACTGACCGCACCGAAGTGCTACAGGAGTGCCTCCGCAGTGTTTTAAGTGTAGACAAGCCCTGAGTATGTTCCCCAGACCTGAAGAAGAGCTCTGTGTGGCTCGAAAGCTTGTCTCTCACCAACCGAAGTTGGTCCAATAAAAGACATTACTGCACCCACCTTATACTCTAATATCCTGAGACTGGCACAGCTCCAACACTACTGCATACATTCTGTCTGTGGCATATGTGCTGTGCGTATCGTTATGGTATCTGAGCACCTAGCTTTAACTGACCAGTTGCGTTCTGTCCTGCATTCTGGGTTGGGTCTGTGCACCAATCCCACTGCAATTAAAGGGAGTTTTGCATCTATATCAGGTGGCAGAACTAAGTCTAATGACTTCTCCTCTGATCTGCCTTTCTTCTTCAGCATTTCTAGTTGTATGGATAAGATTGTGGGAGTGTCTGCCTACTACTACAGCATACTAGTATCTCACCAGACCTACCGGAATACACAATTTAACACAGAAGATACTGACATGCACTATGCTATCCTGGCCATTTGTAAGTTCCATTTGACTATTTTCTTTGGTTGTTTCCAGCTCCTTAACACTGCGGTCTAATGATTATCTAATGGAGATAATTCATACAGCTGGGATCCCTCAGCAGACCTGGGTCTATATGTAAGCCCTCGTTTTCAGCTTGTGACATAAGGCTTCAGGTATGATAGTAGAGAGGCCGGCTCTCTTTCATAATTGTTATGTATGATTGATCTGGTACACAGAGTATTAATTGGAGTAATAGAAATCTACAGCTGCAGAAAATCCATCACTTCTGAGAATTCGGGGGCCACCTGCAGATTTGAGTGTACTCTCTGAAATCTGCTTTTCCCCTGTTTTGTTGCAGCTGCTGCCAGAGAGAAATGATAGCACCAAGAGAATGGTGCACTTACCACTTCCGCGGAGGTCAGTGGAATGTTAACTATTTCATCCTCGCTGTCTTATCAGAAACATCTCCCTAATGCCTTCATCCTGCGAGGTGGGATATACCTGTCATTCTTGATACTCTGTTCCTTGGATAGGACGATAAGGCTGTAAATTCTGAGGAGATGTGCAGAGGGCCAGTGCAAAATCTATATACCACTTAGGCCTCACTTAAGTGGTGCATAGACCTTGTTCTGGCCCTCTCCACAGGAATGGATTTCACCTAATATTAGCAATAAGCCACAAGAGAGTGTGCATTAGCAGGCAGGTTTTATGGTCTGCTCTGTATGTCCTTTGACCTCTTGCCCACAGTCACCCAATAAGTGCAGATGACCAATAGCTACATCATGGCACAGCCTGATATGGATTTTTCCTATTAGAGTACAGACCTTTTAAAGTAAAATATCCCTTCACGGTGGAAAAAAGACTTTATGTTAGAAGGATAAGAGGAAAATAAACAGAGCAAAGGTTCTGTTGGGCCAGATCCTTGACACAGTTGACACAATCGGTTCATGTTTTCAATCTTACTGTGAGGTTCCATGGGTGTGTCAGATTCCTCCATCCGTCTCCATAACTCCCAGCAGTGTGCCTGCCTTTTAGTAGCACTCTGTGGCCTAATTGTCACTTTAATTCACTTCCTATTATCTAAACTCAACCAGGCGCTATTGAAGAAATGCTCCCAATTCCGTTTTATAATAAAGTGGATTCAAAGTGGCTATTGGCCCACGAAGGCTGCTATTGGAAGGGCAGCGGGCTAATGGGATGAAGGGAGTGGCACCATTGTAGAATTACCACTTAGATTCCGTAAGCATCATCTTTTCCCTTTTCTCTTGTCTTCCTCCCCTCCCCCGTCAGCCCTCATCTTCTTTTAAACATTTATGGTTTCTTTAAAAGACTGCACTAGGTGCTCTGAATCAGCTCCAAATTCGATTTCTTAAGTAAAAACTGATTTTAAAAGAGTTTGGCAACTTCTTTAGCACTGCGAGTACCTTGGTCATGCTTCAGGGGGGAGGCAGTATATACCCTACCATTGACCTGTTAGGCCATGTTGTCTGTTTTTTATGCAGATAAAACACACTTGATAATTTGAAGTCATTTACAGCTATATAAGAATGATATTTTGCAAACTTCTGTAGACTGACTAAATCTGTCTGTATTCTGCAAAGTATTCTAGTAGCAAGAGATATTGGACCAGCTCCTCAACTGGTGTAAATCGATATAACTTGAAACTACACATATTTATACCTGATACTATTGCCATTGTCTGCGAACACAATGCCAGCACAGTGAAACGGAGTCTGAACGCAAACAGTGTGACCATTTAAAACTCCCAGGAGGATAATACCATTCTTCAGTGATTAGCTCTAACATGCTCCCTTGTTCATAAAGACTTGCTTTGCAAGCATATTGCACTGAAATCTAGTAGACAGTGATGTAAGACTTGTAACTTTCCTTTGACTGTTAAAGCACTTTAGCAAATCTCATGTGTAATGTAGGACATTCTTCTATCATTGATAATGTTACCCCTTTTGACCTGACCAGTCAGCCAATATTTGAGGTCTTACGGGTTGTTTCGGTCAGGAAGAGAAATTGATAAGAGTCAGGTATTTCTTTGATGCAATTCAGTGTATTTACACAGACTGTGCCCAAAGTTCTGTTTCCCCTGAACACAGTTGGAATCAAACAAGAGGCAGTTTCTTTGCTCGTAGATCTAAGCCAGGGGTCTCAAACTCAATTTACCTTAGGGCCAGTGCTCGTCCTCAAATCCTCCCAGCGGGCCAATAATGTCACTGAAGATGGTGTTCAGAAAAGAAAATGTTTATATTGTATTTTTTATTTCGAATTTCTTAGAAATAATAAAACTGTCATACAACTTTGTACAATTCTTCACCTGCCAGCGAGTTTTTAGTGTTTGCCAGACACCTGGCAACGCTTTAGTTCTGTCAGTTTGTTGATGTTTGGCCTCAGTGACTGAGCAGTTGAAACCTTCAGGATTGCAGCAAGGTGGGCATCAGATAGTTGTGTTCAATATTTTGACATGTTTATATTCATTGTGGAAAAAAGTGACGCTGCCCGGCAACTAATGATGCTGACTCTGCCCGGCAACTAATGATGGTATCTCTGTCCCTCTCCCCCAGCCTGTGGGAACTGTGGGGGGCAGGGCCTGCAGCAGACTTTGCCGGCAGCGTGTCCGCATGCGTCTCTCCTCCACAGGCCTCAGTGGGGAGGTTCTCGGGCTGCAGATGGCCTGCGGGCTGGGACTTTGAGACCCCTGATCTAAGCCTCTTTGCATCCTGCACTCTGCCCCAAAAACTCCCTCTCTTGGCTTTCTCTCAGGCCTCTGTGTCACAGTACAGGACAACTGCACCTGTACTCCCCCTCTGTGGTCCAGCAAAGGCACCCACTCTAAGTTTCCAGTTCCCCACCCATTGCCTCTTTTGGGTGGAGACCCACATCTCTCTCCCTTCTGACAGGGGTATTTCTGGGCTGAACAGTTCCTTGCCTTCACTGTGTTATTCCCAGCAAAAGACAGTCTGACTAAGCAGGCCTGCTTTTTTCTCTTCAGAGGCTCATAACAAAGTAATTGCCAACAGTTATAAATTACCACTCAGCACTTTCTAGGTAAGCATATTTATTCTTAGGGTAGAAGCATTGCAGAGAAAACATTAAAAACAATAAATGAACCTACACGCATGCTAATAAGCTCACCAGAGATCCTGTCCAACTGTCTGCAAAATGGGCTCTGGTCTGGTCCTCCAATCCCGCCAAAGGAGTCTGTTTTGGAGTCACTAGTTTGTGACAGTCCCAGCTCAGAACCAGCACCCTCAGGAACAGCTTAGTCCATCCTTTATGCAGTTTAGGGGTCTTCAATCTGGAGTTTCCAGAAGCAGGTGGTCAGTAAACTATGGGTCTGTCACGCCGCACAGCTGCAAAAGGGTAGACTCGATGCACATTTAGACTGCCAGAAAAGACCTGCTGCACTGCCTGCCGTAGCTGGCCAGGGTCAGCTGACTCAGGCTCGTACCCAGAGATTGCCTGAGTCAGTCATCTAGAGAGGTTAGATACAATCCCATAATAGCACATACACAATTGCATTTTTAACATAATGGACCCCAAATCTATTCAACTTAAATTCAATAATGTTTATCTTAATTCTGTAAGGTTTGGCCAGGATATTGTTATATCTGTCACACCGTGTCTCCAAAGCTTCTCTTGCTGTCTGTTTGGCTTTTTTGGTTGCTTCTCCTGCCTGTTCTCTGGCAGCTGCTGTGTGCTTCTGCTCTCTGATGCACACCTACCTCCATCAAACATTAGCCAGTGAAACCCCTATGCCCACATAGCTCAGGTCCTCACCAGCCTGGCACGTGGCCCGTATTTTGGGCGGTGGCTCCTATTGTTTCAGCTCTCTACTCTATAAAGGAACTTCATTGCTTCTTACATTTATGCTGAACGATGGGTAGCTGTCATGCACTTCCAGCTTCAATGCAGTTTCACCGAACTTCCAGCGGAGCAGCACCTTAGAGATGGATATTTTCAAAGGATAAAGGACAGTTAAGTGCCAAACTCGCCTTGAAAGTCAATAGCAGTTAGGTGCCTAATTTCCATTTGTGCCTTTGAAAATCTCCCCTTTTAAAGCACACAGTTTAAAACTGATTGGGAGTGTAATGATGTTAGCTGTAAGTAAAGTCCCCTCTTGACATAGTCACTTTACTATTGCAAAGAATTATGAAGCGGGTTTAATTTAGATTCCCAAAGACAGCTACAGCTATTGCACTTTAAATACAACCTGATTATTTACCAAGCTCTTTATTGAGTAGTAACTGTGTATTAGATACCAGGAGGCATGTGCCAGACTAAGTGCACTGAGACCCTCATATTTACTATCTAGGTATCTCTGTGGTCCATGTCACTTCTGAGACCCCCGCAGTCATTAACGAATACAGCCTCTCAGTGGCTTTCAGGAGGGCACAGAACTATGATTATCCCCACTTTGCAGATGCAGAGCTGAAACATACACTGAGTAAGTGACTGGCCCAAGATCACACAATAAGTCCATGGAAGAGCCAGGAGCTGAACCCAGTTCTCTTAAGTCCCTGTCTGGAGCCTTAAGCACAAGACCACAATACACTGGGGCTGAAGCCTGTGGTCCATCCAGGATCATTGCTCCCATTAAGGGGAGTTCCTTTGTGCCAGCCTGAGCAATCCTGGGGATGGCCAGACTGGTGTAATATTGGGTGTTGAGCAGCTACTTATTTTGTGGGACCCTGAAATGGATTAAGGGGAGCTCCTGCAAGTGAACTCCCCACTGTCTGTCGTTTAGCTGCAGATCCTGACACTCTGACTCCTTTGTGCAGGTCTTGAGGCTGTCGGTTGCCCCACGTGGAGCAGCCAGCGGGGGAAGACAGGGGTCTGGGGGTTAGAGTGCTTATTGGGAGCTCCCAGAAAAGTTAGTTGATGGGAGGTTTGAGGGGTTGTTGGGAGCTCTGCCAGGCTGCCGCCCCCGATTGTCCAAAAGGGTGAGGTTCCGTTAGCCCCAGGGACACCTACCCAGTGGTGAGCCGGAGCCGGTTCACACTGGTTCGCGCAAACCGGTTGTTAAATTTTGAAGCAGTTTTAGAACCGGTTGTTAACCCGCTTCCCTGCAGGGGGCGCTGAGGCTTTGAGGGGCTCCGGCCGGGAAGTGATGTAATTCCTCCTCCAGCCGCCGCGGGCGCTGGGCTGCGGGAGCCATGTGGGCTGCCGCCTGGCCCTGGGCGCGAGCCCTGTTGCTGCTGCTGCTCCCCTGGCCCTGGGGCTCCCGCTGCTGCCTGGTGGGTCCCCGGCTGCTCTGCTGGGCCTGGGCTGCGTCCTGCTGCTCGGGCTGCTCCGAGCCACTCCCCCCACGAGTACCCAGGACCCTGCCCGCAGCCAGCCCCTGTCTCCAGCCACCCCCGCACCCCCTGCCTGTAGCCAGCCCCTGCCACACCCCCTGCGCTGCCCGCAGCCAGCCCCTGCCGCACGCACCCCCTGCCCTGTCTCCAGCCAGCCCCACACCCTCCTGTCTCCAGCCAGCTCCGCACCCCCTGCCCTGCCCGCAGCCAGCCCTGCACCCCCTGCCTCCAGCTAGCCCTGCCCCACACCCCTGTCTGCAGCTGGCCCCATGTCCACTGGTGCCCTGCAGTTCCCAGGGCAGTAACCCTGCACACCTGCTTCAATGAGGGGGGCAGGGAGCAGCTGGGACCCACACATGTGCACACCCTAGGGTGACCAGACAGCAAGTGTGAAAAATCAGGAGAGGGGGTGGGGGGTAATAGGAGCCTATATAAAAAAAAGCCCCAAATATTGGGACTGTCCCTATAAAATCAGGTCATCTGGTCACCCTAGCGCACCCCCAGGGAGTGGCAGGGACCCACACCTGTGAAAGGGAGCTCATTTCTAGTTCAGGCCCATCTTTTTAAAAAAGAACTTTAAGCAGGGTGAACGCACACCCGTATTTTCCCGACAGGTCAGGCTTTTTGGTTCTTAAATCGCCGTCCCGGGAGGAATTTTTAAATTCCTCCATACAGAGTTAGTGCTCTGCTACAATGGGGCAAATTTTAAAAATTCCTCCCGGGAAAATACGGGCATATGGTTGGTAACCCTCTTGGTACAAAAAATACATACTGGGGCACATCCCTTACATCAGAACTTTTTACAGGGAACCGGTTGTTAAGACTTTGGCAGCTCATCGCTGCACCTACCCCCTCCCCATCCCAGCTTTCCAAGTGACAGCTCTACAAGCCAACCACAAAGCTGTCCGTTCTCATCACTCTGGAGACTTAGGGCCTGATCCAATGCCCACTGCAGTGAAGGGGGAGCTTCTCACTTACTTTGATGGGCTTTGGATTGGGTCCTTATGCTCCTTTCTCCTATTAATCATAATGGTAGCCCACTATGCAAACAGAGTATGAGACACTTATAAAGGGGAGTCATCTGGTCCCAGCCAAGCAAAAACTCAAACAATCTATTATAGAAGCACAGAGGTCTCTCTCTCTCAAGTTAAAGGGTCGGGGAAGGGCTGTATTTAATGAAAAATGGTTGCATAATCTAAAGCGATTACTTGAAAGCAAACATCCCTTGCACAGGTTTCACCAACTAATCCTTGTCATTTCGGAGAGCTGGAGATCTTACCCTGCTGCTTTGCTCTCCTTCAGCCTTTCTTAATTGCTGAAGCCATGCTGAATTTAAATTTAAAAATTACCTCTCAGTTCAGGTTGCTGTTCAATAGGTACTTACATAAGGAATGTGTCTGAGTTATAACTAGAACTCAATGAACCCGGCAAAACCGTTTCCATGAAAATCCACTCACAAGGACTTTGCTGTGGTGCAGCTCCTCGGTAATATTGTATGAAATCAGACAGATAGTGGAGGAAGGGGTCCTACATATCCATCAGCGAGTGATACTAAGTGCTTCAAAGGCTGCTGCCCATGACGGAAGAACTCAAGTCTTTGGCTATGACACTGTAATTTGATTTTCCCCAAAGGCCTAATTGGTGGCATGCACTCTGCTGGGGTAACTCTCAAAAGTCTGATGTGATGATCTCCGGCAGCCCTGGTTTGATCGCTATCTGTGTGCAAAAATGTGTTCCTAGCACACTTGAATTGTAAGAAAAGCTGTTTTATTTGGAGGGCTGTATCTCAGGAACCCCTTGTTTAAAAGACCCCCAAATTTAAATCACTGACCTAATTGCGTGCCTTATGAGGCACGCCCACTTTCCAGGCAATCTGAGGAAGGGTATGTCTACACTACGGAATAAGGTCGAATTTATAGAAGTCGTTTTTTTAGAAATCGGTTTTATATATTCAAGTGTGTGTGTCCCCACAGAAAATGCTCTAAGTGCATTAAGTGCATTAACTCGGCAGAGCGCTTCCACAGTACCGAGGCTAGAGTCGACTTCCGGAGTCGACTTCCGAGGCACTGTGGATAGCTATCCCACAGTTCCCGCAGTCTCCGCTGCCCGTTGGAATTCTGGGTTGAGATCCCAATGCCTGATGGGGCTAAAACATTGTCGCGGGTGGTTCTGGGTACATATCGTCAGGCCCCCGTTCCCTCCCTCCCTCCGTGAAAGCAAGGGCAGACAATCGTTTCGCGCCTTTTTTCCTGAGTTACCTGTGCAGACGCCATACCACGGCAAGCATGGAGCCCGCTCAGGTAACCGTCACCCTATGTCTCCTGGGTGCTGGAAGACACGGTACGGCTTTGCTGCACAGTAGCAGCAACCCATTGCCTTCTGGCAGCAGAAGGTGCAGTATGACTGGTAGCCGTCCTCGTCGTGTCCAAGGTGCTCCTGGCCACGTCGGCTGGGAGCGCCTGGGCAGACATGGGCGCAGGGACTAAATTTGGAGTGACTTGACCAGGTCATTCTCTTTAGTCCTGCAGTCAGTCCTATTGAACCGTCTTATGGTGAGCAGGCAGGCGATACGGATTGCTAGCAGTCGTATTGTACCATCTTCTGCTGGGCAGGCAAGAGATGAGGATGGCTAGCAGTCGTATTGTACCATCTTCTGCCGGGCAGGCCAAGAGATGAGGATGGCTAGCAGTCGTACTGTACTATCTTCTGCCGAGCAGCCATGAGATGTGGATGGCATGCAGTCCTTCTGCACCGTCTGCTGCCAGCCAAAGATGTAAAAGATAGATGGAGTGGATCAAAACAAGAAATAGACCAGATTTGTTCTGTATTTATTTGCTTCCCCCCCTCCCCCGTCTAGGGGACTCATTCTTCTAGGTCACACTGCAGTCACTCACAGAGAAGGTACAGCGAGGTAAATCTAGCCATGTATCAATCAGAGGCCAGGCTAACCTCCTTGTTCCAATAAGAACAATAACTTAGGTGCACCATTTCTTATTGGAACCCTCCCTGAAGTCCTGCCTGAAATACTCCTTGATGTAAAGACACCCCCTTTGTTGATTTTAGCTCCCTGAAGCCAACCCTGTAAGCCGTGTCCTCAGTCGCCCCTCCCTGGGTCAGAGCAACGGCAAACAATTGTGCATCTGAGAGTGCTGTCCAGAGCAGTCACAATGGAGCACTCTGATGGGGCTAAAACAGTGTCACGGGTGGTTCTGGGTACATATTGTCAGGCCCCCGTTCCCTCCCTCCCTCTGTGAAAGCAAGGGCAGACAATCATTTCGCGCCTTTTTTCCTGACTTACCTGTGCAGACGCCATACCACAGCAAGC
Organism: Caretta caretta; assembly: GCF_965140235.1. Taxonomy (NCBI): domain Eukaryota; kingdom Metazoa; phylum Chordata; order Testudines; family Cheloniidae; genus Caretta; species Caretta caretta. Next base: position 47,443,876 of record NC_134206.1, on the reverse strand, counting down.
ATGGAGCCCGCTCAGGTAACCGTCACCCTATGTCTCCTGGGTGCTGGCAGATGTGGTACGGCATTGCTACACAGTAGCAGCAACCTCTTGCCTTGTGGCAGCAGACGGTACAATACGACTGGTAGCCGTCATCGTCATGTCCGAGGTGCTCCTGTCCACGTCGTCTGGGAGCGCCTGGGCAGACATGGACGCAGGGACTAAATTTGGAGTGACTTGACCAGGTCATTCTCTTTAGTCCTGCCTGCAGTCAGTCCTATTGAACCATCTTATGGTGAGCAGGCAGGCGATACGGATTGCTAGCAGTCGTACTGTACCATCTTCTGCCGGGCAGGCCAAGAGATGAGGATGGCTAGCAGTCGTACTGTACTATCTTCTGCCGAGCAGCCATGAGATGTGGATGGCATGCAGTCCTTCTGCACCGTCTGCTGCCAGCCAAAGATGTAAAAGATAGATGGAGTGGATCAAAACAAGAAATAGACCAGATTTGTTTTGTACTCATTTGCCTCCTCCCCTGTCTAGGGGACTCATTCCTCAAGGTCACACTGCAGTCACTCACAGAGAAGGTGCAGCGAGGTAAATCTAGTCATGTATCAATCAGAGGCCAGGCTAACCTCCTTGTTCCAATAAGAACAATAACTTAGGTGCACCATTTCTTATTGGAACCCTCCGTGAAATCCTGCCTGAAATGCTCCTTGATGTAAAGACACCCCCTTTGTTGATTTTAGCTCCCTGAAGCCAACCCTGTAAGCCGTGTCGTCAGTCGCCCCTCCCTCCGTCAGAGCAACGGCAGACAATCATTCCATGCCTTTTTTCTGTGCGGACGCCAATACCAAGGCAAGCATGGAGGCCGCTCAGCTCACTTTGGCAATTAGGAGCACATTAAACACCACACGCATTATCCAGCAGTATATGCAGCACCAGAACCTGGCAAAGCGATACGGGGCGAGGAGGCGACGTCAGCGCGGTCACGTGAGTGATCAGGACATGGACACAGATTTCTCTGAAAGCATGGGCCCTGCCAATGCATGCATCATGGTGCTAATGGGGCAGGTTCATGCTGTGGAACGCCGATTCTGGGCTCGGGAAACAAGCACAGACTGGTGGGACTGCATAGTGTTGCAGGTCCGGGACAATTCCCAGTGGCTGCGAAACTTTCGCATGCGTAAGGGCACTTTCATGGAACTTTGTGACTTGCTTTCCCTTGCCCTAAGGCGCATGAATACCAAGATGAGAGCAGCCCTCACAGTTGAGAAGCGAGTGGCGATAGACCTGTGGAAGCTTGCAATGCCAGACAGCTACCGGTCAGTTGGGAATCAATTTGGAGTGGGCAAATCTACTGTTGGGGCTGCTGTGATGCAAGTAGCCCACGCAATCAAAGATCTGCTGATATCAAGGGTAGTGACCCTGGGAAATGTGCAGGTCATAGTGGATGGCTTTGCTGCAATGGGATTCCCTAACTGTGGTGGGGCCATAGACGGAACCCATATCCCTATCTTGGCACCGGAGCACCAAGCCGCCGAGTACATAAACCGCAAGGGGTACTTTTCGATAGTGCTGCAAGCTCTGGTGGATCACAAGGGACGTTTCACCAACATCAACGTGGGATGGCCGGGAAAGGTACATGATGCTCGCATCTTCAGGAACTCTGGTCTGTTTCAAAAGCTGCAGGAAGGGACTTTATTCCCAGACCAGAAAATAACTGTTGGGGATGTTGAAATGCCTATATGTATCCTTGGGGACCCAGCATACCCCTTAATGCCATGGCTCATGAAGCTGTACACAGACAGCCTGGACAGTAGTCAGGAGCTGTTCAACTACAGGCTGAGCAAGTGCAGAATGGTGGTAGAATGTGCATTTGGACGTTTAAAGGCGCGCTGGCGCAGTTTACTGACTCGCTTAGACCTCAGCGAAACCAATATGCCCACTGTTATTACTGCTTGCTGTGTGCTCCACAATATCTGTGAGAGTAAGGGGGAGACATTTATGGCGGGGTGGGAGGTTGAGGCAAATCGCCTGGCTGCTGGTTACGCGCAGCCAGACACCAGGGCGGTTAGAAGAGCACAGGCAGGCGCGGTACGCATCAGAGAAGCTTTGAAAACCAGTTTCATGACTGGCCAGACTACGGTGTGAAAGTTCTGTTTGTTTCTCCTTGATGAAACCCCCCGCCCCTTGGTTCACTCTACTTCCCTGTAAGCTAACCACCCTCCCCTCCTCCCTTCAATCACCGCTTGCAGAGGCAATAACGTCATTGTTGCTTCACATTCATGCATTCTTTATTCATTCATCACACAAATAGGGGGATGACTACCAAGGTAGCCCAGGAGGGGTGGTGGAGGAGGGAAGGAAAATGCCACACAGCACTTTAAAAGTTTACTACTTTAAAATTTATTGAATGACAGCCTTCTTTTTTTTGGGCAATCCTCTGTGGTGGAGTGGCTGGTTGGACGGAGGCCCCCCCACCGCGTTCTTGGGCGTCTGGGTGTGGAGGCTATGGAACTTGGGGAGGAGGGCGGTTGGTTACAGAGGGGCAGCAGTGGCAGTCTGTGCTCCAGCTGCCTTTGCTGCAGCTCAACCATACACTGGAGCATACTGGTTTGGTCCTGCAGCAGCCTCAGCATTGAATCCTGCCTCCTCTCATCACGCTGCCGCCACATTTGAGCTTCAGCCCTGTCTTCAGCCCGCCACTTACTCTCTTCAGCCCGCCACTTACTCTCTTCAGCCCGCCACCTCTCCTCCTGGTCATTTTGTGCTTTCCTGCACTCTGACATTATTTGCCTCCACGCATTCGTCTCTGCTCTGTCTGTGTGGGAGGACAGCATGAGCTCGGAGAACATTTCATCGCGAGTGCATTTTTTTTTCTTTCTAAGCTTCACTAGCCTCTGGGAAGGAGAAGATCCTGTGATCATTGAAACACACGCAGCTGGTGGAGAGAAAAAAAGGGACAGCGGTATTTAAAAAGACACATTTTATAAAACAGTGGCTACACTCTTTCAGGGTAAACCTTGCTGTTAACATTACATACATAGCACATGTGCTTTCGTTACAAGGTCGCATTTTGCCTCCCCCCACCGCGTGGCTACCCCCTCAACCTTCCCCCCTCCCTGTGGCTAACAGCGGGGAACATTTCTGTTTAGCCACAGGCAAACAGCCCAGCAGGAATGGGCTCCTCTGAGTGTCCCCTGAAGAAAAGCACTCTATTTCAACCAGGTGACCATGAATTATATCTCACTCTCCTGAGGATAACACAGAGAGATAAAGAACGGATGTTGTTTGAATGCCAGCAAACATACACTGCAATGCTTTGTTGTACAAAGATTCCCGAGTACGTGTTACTGGCCTGGAGTGGTAAAGTGTCCTACCATGAAGGACACAATAAGGCTGCCCTCCCCAGAAACCTTTTGCAAAGGCTTTGGGAGTACATCCAGGAGAACCGCAAATGCCAGGGCAAAGTAATCCTTTCACATGCTTGCTTTTAAACCATGTATAGTATTTTAAAAGGTACACTCACCAGAGGTCCCTTCTCCGCCTGCTGGGTCCAGGAGGCAGCCTTGGGTGGGTTCGGGGGGTACTGGCTCCAGGTCTAGGGTGAGAAACAGTTCCTGGCTGTCGGGAAAACCGGTTTCTCCGCTTGCTTGCTGTGAGCTATCTACAACCTCATCATCATCATCATCTTCTTCGTCCCCAAAACCTGCTTCCGTATTGCCTCCATCCCCATTGAAGGAGTCAAACAACACGGCTGGGGTAGTGGTGGCTGAACCCCCTAAAATGGCATGCAGCTCATCATAGAAGCGGCATGTTTGGGGCTCTGACCCGGAGCGGCCGTTTGCCTCTCTGGTTTTCTGGTAGGCTTGCCTCAGCTCCTTCAGTTTCACGCGGCACTGCTTCGGGTCCCTGTTATGGCCTCTGTCCTTCATGCCCTGGGAGATTTTGACAAAGGTTTTGGCATTTCGAAAACTGGAACAGAGTTCTGATAGCACGGATTCCTCTCCCCAAACAGTGATCAGATCCCGTACCTCCCGTTCGGTCCATGCTGGAGCTCTTTTGCGATTCTGGGACTCCATCATGTCACCTCTGCTGATGAGCTCTGCATGGTCACCTGCAGCTTGCCACGCTGGCCAAACAGGAAATGAGATTCAAAAGTTCGCGGTTCTTTTCCTGTCTACCTGGCCAGTGCATCTGAGTTGAGAGTGCTGTCCAAAGCGGTCACAATGGAGCACTCTGGGATAGCTTCCGGAGGCCAATACCGTCGAATTATGTCCACAGTACCCCAAATTCAAGCCAGCAAGGCCGATTTAAGCGCTAATCCACTTGTCAGGGGTGGAGTAAGGAAATCGATTTTAAGAGCCCTTTAAGTCGAAATAAAGGGCTTCATCATGTGGACGGGTGCAGGTTTACATCGATTTAATGCTGCTAAATTTGACCTAAAGTCCTAGTGTAGACCAGGGCTAAGTGTATGGATTTTAGAACACTTTGAACAGTCAAGCTTTGAATAAAAAGTTGGTCTTACCCTTAAGTATGGCAGAGTTAGTGCTCTGCTACAATGGGGCAAATACCAAACAGGCTGCAATTAACAGAGTTTTTAAAAACGTGACTGATTCTTGAATGCATTCCAGGAAAACACAAGCTGTTCATGGATATTCCAGGGACACAAAAAGAGGCTAATTTGTTATCTAAATTCTTCATTGCAGATTTTTTTTTGGTTCAGCGCTGAGCATTACCCAGACTTAGTACAAAGGTTACATTAATCCCGAGGAGAAGCTGGGCATTGGGAGAGACAGACATGTGTCAGCAACCTTCCACAAAGTATGAAGGGGCTATTAGAGTGTTGAGAGGACTTGGTTAGAAAGCACTCCTTGAAACACTCCTTGAAAGGCCAATGCACTTTGGGATGGCTTCCTACAATGACAGCAGGGAAGTAGGAGGCTAAGCAGGTAAGATAGACCAGAGGTTCTCAACCTCTTTCTTTTTGAGACCCCTCTGCTCCGACAAGCTATAAAAACTCCATGGCCCATCTGTGCCACAACTGTTTTTCTGCATATAAAAGCCAGGGCCGGCGTTATGGGCTAGCAAGCAGGGCAGTTGCTCGGGGCCCTGCGAAGCTAAGTTGCTCAGGCTTTAGCTTCAGCCCCGGGTGGCAGAGCTTGGAGCCCCGGACTTCAGCCCCAGGCAGTGTGGCTTCGGCTTTCTGCCCTGAGCCCCAGCAAGTCTAATGCTAGCCCTGCTTGGCTCTCCCCCTGAAACCTGCTTTCAGCCCGCCAGACCCCTGGTTGAACCACTGAGATAGACATAGCTAGAAAGGACCTTCACAACACTGGGACCATGTTAGAGCACAGATACATCCTGCTAGTTTTTGCTTAGCCCTGTCCCCACGCAGCCTTGAGACATAGCTAGAAATGGTGATCCTTACGTATACTAGGTCAGCACAAACCATGAATGGAGTCAACTATTTTCCAGGCTGTTTTTAATCTCTATAAAACTCTGTAAAGTGATGACCCCTGGTAGAAATGCCTTAGGAGCATTTTGTCTTACCTAATTTTTTTTTAACTAATAAATTTTGAGATTCTTCTTCAAGTTGTTGTCCCTATGGGTGCTCCATGTGAGAATGGGAGCACACTTCTGCACTCTGTCTGAGATTTTTCTGCTCGTAGTGCCTGTGGCCCTGTATCTATGCTGTACGGCTCCTTGTGCCCCTGTATGAGGGCATACAGAGAGATGAGGACCCATGCCACTCCAGTTGCTTCTCAGCCACCTGCAGCTCGAGATGGAGTTGTGTGGCACCCGCCACCTAGCTGAAGCAATTTTTCTTCTGCCCCTTTTACTTTTAATTTTTGTTTTATAATTAGTTCCTTAGCTATTTTGTTTTTAATTTACCTTTCCAGCACAGTTTGTGCCTTGAAGGGGATTCTCCCTGTGACGTTACACCCCGTATCCTTCATAGAAATCTGGTTATGATATGAATATGGCATAACTAAGATATAATTTATGCAAGATGACTCATGTAAGATATCATTGGAAAGGTCATGATTTACTGAATGTGGTTATCCAATTTGTATGCACGTATCATTTCTGTATCTGAACTTAGGAATATTGACTATGTAACAATTATAACTGTGTGTGTACTTGGGAAAATGCCCACCAGACAGTAAGCAATCATCCTGAATAAGCCATTTAAGAAGGACAATAGAACTCTGAATATACTAATCTCCCACCTTCTTGAGGAGTTTCCTGGGATGCTACATTGGTCAGGTGATAATGTCACCTGATGCAGAATACCATCTTGGACACTGCTGGTACTTTTTCTCTGTAGAGGGATGAGGATCAAAGAAAGGTTTCCCGCCATAGGTGGATCCATTTTAAGGCTGGGGAAGGAGTTGGTCTTGTCTCCCCTCCATTGCCTAACCAAGAAGAAAGACTGCTGAAAGTTCCTGAGGGGAAAGGCAGGGGTGAGTCTAGACTGAGACAGGGATAAGAAGAGAGACCTGGAACTCTAAGCTACAGAAACTCTGCATCCTGCCTTATTCAACATTTAGGATGAGAAATTACATTTTGTAACCTGTTTCCTTAGTGAATCAAGCTTAGTTTGTGTGTTTTGTTTTATTTGCTTAATAATCTGCTTTGTTCTGTTTGCTTTCCCTTATAATCACTTAAAATCATTCTTTTGTAGTTAATAAACTTATTTCTTGTTTATAACATAACCCAGTTTGTGCAATCCATATCTGGGGGTGGGAGCAAGAAGCTGTGCATATCTCTCTTCACATTGAGGGAGAGGGCGAATTTTTATGAGTTTGCGCTGTGCAGATTTTTCTATACAGCGCAAGACAGTATACCTTGGGGTCTGCAGCTGGGTGTGGCCCTGCCTCTGTGTGTGCTAGAGGAGGCTTAGGAGCCTGGCTCAGTAAGACAGGGTAAAGGGAGCCCAGGGTGGCGGAACAGGTGGGCACCGTGGTATCCCAGTACATCAGTGGCACCTTAAAGGGAGCAACCTGTCACACTCCCCAACCTTTTTCTACCTCTTTCTTTGAGGCCCCCCCTTTTCTCTCAAGCCTTCTTGATTGGTGACATTCTGGGAGGGAATGCTCAAGACCCAAGAATTCAAGTGTCAGACCTGCCACGGGTCTTTTCCACTCAGTGACGGGCACTCCAGCTGCCTCAACTGCCTTGGAGAGGTTCGTGCCCCATCCAAGTGTAAGATCTGCTCTGGCTTCAAGAGCAGATCTCAAAAACCTTGAGACAGATCTTCTAGATTCATAGATATTTAGGTCAGAAGGGACCACTATGATCATCGAGTCTGACCTCCTGCACAACGCAGGCCACAGAATTTCACCCACCACTCCTGCAATAAACCTCACACCTATATCTGTGCTATTGAAGTCCTCAAATCGTAGTTTAAAGACTTCAAGGAGCAGAGAATCCTCCAGCAAATGACCTGTGCCCCATGCTACAGAGGAAGGCGAAAAACCTCCAGGGCCTCTTCCAATCTGCCCTGGAGGAAAATTCCTTCCCGACCCCAAATATGGCGATCAGCTAAACCCTGAGCATATGGGCAAGATTCACCAGCCAGATACTACAGAAAATTCTTTCCTGGGTAACTCGGATCCCACCCCATCTAATATCCCATCATAGGTGTTAGCCGACGGCCAAGGATGTTTGGTGAGGTGCCAGCTATGCCCATTTATACCATCCGTGACTTTAACCGCTAGGACGCACTGTCCCTTCGCGGCGGGCAGCCCGGGCTAGGCTGACGGATGCCCCAAGGTCCTAACCACCCGTGACTTTAACTGCTAGAGCTCAGAGCTCCTTCGCAGCGGGCAGTCAATACTGACTGACAGGTGCCCCAATGGCAGCACTAAGAGCCTTTCCACATCCGTGACTTTAACTGCTAGAGCTCAGAGCTCCTTCGCAGCGGGCAGCCAGGATTGACTGACAGGTGTCCCAAGAGTTTGCCCCGTGGAGGCGGCACAACTCAACGCTAGGCTCTTAGTACTCTCACCTAATGGCCAGGCTTTAGAGCCAAAACGGCTGAGGTTCTTTAATTGTGTTGGCTGCTTTACAGTAAACCAGAGAAAACAAGTCAGGCTTATGCACAAATGGTTACCAAAATTTATTAAGCTGGATTCTAATCATGTGGTTACAAAATTGCTAGTGCCTACTTATTTAAATGTAGAGATGTTACACACACAAACAAGTTACAAAACTGAAGCCACAATCCCAAAGAAAGAAAACAAAGTATAGAGCTCTATTTCAAAATATGTGTACACTAAAGATAGGAGATCAGGTGTGGGTGCTTCTTACCCTCCTTGCATCTCTCGATTCCAGCGGTGCCAAGCCAGGATCGGTCACTCAATTCCGCGGAAAGATGAATAAGGGACAAGGCTTAGGGACCCTCTTAGCTGCAGAAGCCTTGGGAGGCTGTCACTTATCTGACCAGCAGATAGATAGTGAACAGCACTCAAAAATCATGGTGCTGTAGGTCCCCTACTTATACCTCTGTACTCCTTTATTCTCTTTCTCCTTTCTTATGCCAAATTGAGGCTGGTCTGTCGGGGTGACGCCAGCTTTCGCAAGAGTAGTTTACACTTGCAAGGGAGAGAAACAATAAGTTTCGACTACTGGACATTCCTTTTATCAGGGTAAATATTTTCCCACCTAGGATGTTGGTGTGTGTGTGTATCCTTAGTAGGGGCTAAGAGCCATGTCTGTCACAGGGCCTCTGCCTGCTGTGAACTTAATCGTTGTATATGTTCCCAGAGGCACATTGTAGCAGCACACCTGTGCTTTTCACAGCTTCAAAGGCTGTGCTGGAATATATGTTAAGTGCCCTGTTCCGGCTTCCTCCTATGTTCCCAGCAATGCTGGTCTGAGGGGGGGGGGTGCTGGCTGTCTGGCTACAACAGGCCATTGGGCCTATTTACCATGAATATTTAATTACCAAAACCATGTTATCCCATCATACCATCTCCTCGATAAAGTTATCGAGTTTAATCTTAAAGCCAGATAGATCTTTTGCCCCCACTGCTTCCCTTGGAAGGCTATTCCAAAACTTCACTCCTCTGATGGTTAGAAACCTTCGTCTAATTTCTAGTCTAAATTTTCTGGTGGCCAGTTTATATCTTGGAAGACTGCTGGAAACTGCTTCTCATGGAACGCTCCCTTAGACCTGTGTGGTCAGAGTCCTCTGCCTCTACATTGGGCTCAGCCATGGAGAATTATCCAGAGACTTCATTGGCTCTGACCTCCAGAAACCAAGGGACAATTTCAATCTCACAGAAGGCAACGAAATGTAAGAGACCCCACTCCCCTGACAGACTGTCTAAAACACGGGTGCCAAAGGCGGCACATGAGCTGATGTCTGGCCACTGGTCCCGGGGGCTCCGCTGCTGGTCTGGGGTACCAGCCGCCAGCTCCCTGGCAGCCGGGGTTCCGTCCGCTGGCCCCGCTCAGCCAGCTGCCGGCCCCGGGTCCTGGCCACCGGTCTGGGGGGCTCTGTTGGTGGCCTGGGGTCCCGGCTGCCGGCCCGGGGCTCTGCAGCCACTCCCAGCGGTGGCCCACTGGCCCCAGCCTGGGGCAGGGAGGGGTGCAGACAGAGGCAAAAGGGGGGCGCAGCTCAGCACCCCCGCCTTAAAAATTGTTCCAGCACCACGGTGCTGGGATATTTTTAAGACCTGATTTGCTGCTCACATCACTATCCTGCCACGTGGAACAGCACACTGCGTTTGACGCTGAGATTAGAATGTACATGCAAGAACTGGAATCTGAATTTTCTAATAGATTTCAAGGTTTCCCGCAATCTGCCCCAATGCTTTCTTTTCTAATTAAAGCTGAAAAGTTCAACGAAAGCGACTTTATTTCAGTGGATGGGTGTTGAAGATTTCGAAATGCAGCTCATTCAGTAAAAAGCTTTGAATTATGGGCATCAAAGTTTAGAGATCTGCGGAGTTCACTTGAAGTTACTAAGAGAGATCATGGGCCTCTATTCTGGACTTCCCTGCCAGTGAAATTTAATTGGTTGAAGAAAATTGTGTTTGCAATGCTTTCAGCATCTGGATCCACATAACTATGTGAACAGGTGTTTTCACACATGAAATCTGTCCTCTGTCCCTCTTGGAGCCGGGTAACAACTGATCACTCAGAAGCCTGTGTGCAGCTTAAAGTATCCAAATACGTGCCAGAAATTGGAAAACTCAGCAAGGAAAAGCAAGGGCAAGGATCACATTAAACTGATAAGATCTGCATTTTAATTTAATTTTAAATGAAGCTTCTTAAACATTTTAAAGTCTTATTTACTTTACATACAACAATGGTTTAGTTATATATTATAGACTTATAGAAAGAGACCTTCTAAAAACGTTAACATTTATTGCTGGCACGCGAAACCTTAAATTAGAGTGAATAAATGAAGACTCAGCACACCACTTCTGAAAGGTTGCCGACCCCTGGTATATTGGAAATATCGTGCTCCACACTAGTCCCCTGCAATGGTAGTTCGGCTCTGTACAGCTTCTTTGTTTTGTAATCCTTTAGCTCAGGGATCGGCAACTTTTGGCATGTGGCCTGTCAGGCGGTGGGGGGTAATAGAAGCCTATATAAGAAAAAGACCCCAAAATCAGGACTGTCCCTATAAAATTGGGACATCTGGTCACCCTAAGCAGAGTAGTAGATCACAGCTGCAGCCTTCTGAGAGAAAGGCCATGGCAGGAAGTCATGCACTGAAGCTTCAGTAGCTTTTTGGGTTTCCTCTTTGTCTTGATGTGTAAGAAAATCCCTTTGCATCTCTTTCATGTGTTGGTGTTTTTAAATGAATTTTTGCATGGTAGCAAACAGAAGCAAGTATTGAAATGAATAATCCTACAACAGTAAATATGGACACAAAATGGTGTACAACAGCTATTCACATAAAGACAAAACTAGATCTTGTTGGAAAAACCTTGGATGGAACAATTTTCCATTGGAAAATGGAGTTTTGTCAAAATCCAAACGCTTTGAAATCAACATGATTTTGCTCAAATTTCATTTGAGAGAAAAAAAATGGGGGAAAGTTTTAACAATGTCAATGCCACATTTCTAGATTTTTGGAATGATACAGTTTGATTTTTCCTTTCAAAATCACTTTTCATTTTCAATTATTTATTATATTTTATATAATAAAATTTTAAAAAATCAAAATTGAAACAAAACATTTTGATTCTAAATGAATTTTTTTTCCAAATTTTCTTTCATGCAGAATTTTGAAATTTTCAGGCTTAATTCCAAATTCCAAATTGGAATTAAACCAAATTTCAGAATCCTCTGAGAAACAGAATGTCCATTCTCTACACAGCTCAAGACAAAACACTACCCATTTTTGTACTGCTCAAAGGACAATAGACTTTCTAGCTTTTTAGGCATGTATATTAGATTAAGTAAAAGTCATAAATGAAGCCCAAGTAGAAAAAAATACGGATTTTTTTTATTGATGAAGTTGTTTTTAAAAAATGTATCCTCCATTGTAAGGGTGTCCCAATTTGCATTGTCTCAGATGCTCATAGAAGCAACATGCTGCACCTTTGGGCAGCAGTAGAAAGTACTGCAGCTATTTAAAAAAAAAAATCATGGAGGAGGGAATCAACTTTTCTAGTTGGAACATCACTGTTTAAAATTCACAATAACAAACAGCATTCAAAAATCCATATAATAGGCTGTGCATCCCACTCTAATAAGCACTCTCCAGCAGACATCTTGGAAATGAAAACCCCCTCCAGTCGCTCAGCCTAGCCTGCCACCACCCCCATGCTCAAGCAACCTTATAAAGAAGATCACAGTGGCACTCTGAGCTTCCAGTGTCTCCTAAGAGAATGAGGTTTATTCGGGCATGAAAAATGATTTATGGAAAATTACAGGCACAGATTAAACATTTTTTTTTCCTTAGGAAAGATTGTAGCTGAAAATATGAAGTGGCCATCGCAGGTTTGATCAATAGCTCCATCAGGTCAGTCTCTTTCCCAGGCTTTAACTGTCAGTTAGTTAAACTCAGACAGTCACATGCTGATTCTGTCTGCTCTCCTTTGTGTTAATCACTGCTCTGTAAATCCCAGCCAAAGGCTGATGTGATCTATCAGCAAACCCGGCTGCAGCCAGCTCCTTTCCCTCCCTTTGTGGGAGTACCTGCATGTGATGTTTTTTGACTAGTGTTGCTAGAGAACCTGTGTCACCTGTGTGAGAGGAATAAGAAAAGCCTTGTGCTCTCCGTCGGGAGCACAGCATCACTGTCTCTCTCTCTCTCTCTGTCTATTATTCTAAATTACCTCAAAGGCTATTGAACCAGAACAGTGTTGGTATAGCAGTGGCATCCAGTGGCTTATCCCCAGGCAGGACTCCAACACTTTCCAGAGACGTGAAGCAGGAAGCTGTCAGCTCTGGAGGATTAGGACAAGTGATCCTCAAAGCCTAAGCTGCGCATTTTACAGACACCCAGCGTTCATTCTGTGTCCCAGAAGCTGGGAATGGGCGACAGGGGGTGGATCACTCGATGATTGCCTGTTCTGGTCATTCCCTCTGGCCACTGTCAGAAGAAAGGACACTGAGTTAGATGGACCTTTGGTCTGACCCAGTGTGGCTGTTCTTATGTGATGTTCTTATGCAACATCTCAATCACCCTGTCGCCTTCACCCCAAGGAAAGCCTGTTGCAGTGTCGGCCCCAGTCCTGCTGTCTGAATGCAGGATTTCCTGACTGTAGGCAGGTGGTGAGCTGAGACTACTGTGCCTATGCCAAATGTGCTTTTTCACTTTTGTCTCGGTGTCACGCCCCAGCTGATTTGTCTCTTTCGTTCGCCTGTCATGTCTTGTCACAAAGCTGGCTTGGGAGCAATCTTGTTCTTATTATTTCTTTGTATAGTGCCCAGCACAATGCAGCCCTGATTCTTGACTGGAGCCTCTAGGGAACTACTATAATATTATCTCTGAGCAGAACTGTTCACCTTACTTGTTGAAACCAGTTTGTTTATTTATAGACTTTAGACCTTTTTTTCTGTATGTCAAATTTCCATCCTGATTTATTATTCAAACCTGTTCAATGCACTGGCATTGGCCACTGTCGGTAGACAGGATCCTGGGCTGGATGGACCTTTGGTCTGACCCAGTGTGGCCATTCTTATGTTCTTATGTAATGCGCAGTTTTTACAAACATATTTCAGCCTATGCTCAGGAACCATTCACAGTAAAGGCTTGATACTTGCAATGTACTATTTGTGATGCAGGATTGGTCACCTATGTCACATGGTATTATTTCTGTTCCCTGACTGGAGGACCATCAGGGAGGCAAGAGGAAGCCAGTGGAATAAAAGAAGCAGGAGGGCCCGGTAGAGGTGCTGATGATTTGTACAGTGCTGTCTTTCGCGTGATGGACAGGCAACCAATAGCAGCACAGAGGGCAGCACCTAATACACACCAGAGGCTGACATGCTGGGGGTGGAGGGCTGGTGCTGCTCAGTGCTGTTACTATTATTATTAGAGTGTGTTGGAAATTTTCCATCAGAAAATGCCATTTTGTTGAAACTGAAACGTTCAGCAGAAATGTGTCAATTCTGATTAAATTTCACTTAAACAATAAAATGGAAAAGAAGACTTTTGGTGAGGTTGTAATGTTACGTTTTGACATTTTCAGAATGCAACATTTTGATTTTTTGGTTTGTTTTGAAATTTATTTTATATTACAAGTTTTTTAAGGCAAACTTGAAACAAAACAAAAAATTGAAACCAGAAGAATTCCCAGCAGGGAAAATAAACCCAGCTTTTTTCTCCTGTTGTCTGTCCCCAGGACAGGAGGGAGTGGGGCAGAGATTTTGATATACATAAGTAGGCTAGGTCAGCATTTCCATCATGAGTACACTCACATTCATACATGAATACACTTCAACACCAAAGGAAAAGCTCCTCTCCAAACATTTATGAACTGAAAACCAGGTTTGTGCGAAACCAGAACAAAAAGGGATGAACTGAAAAATTATTTAGAATTTGATGAAATAGTCATGGAAATTTTTTCACAACATTAATTCATGCCTTTATTTTACATTAGGCTTCTATCTGGCAGTATCACAAATTATAGCGCTTTCCACCAAAACCGTCAACCACAGAAGCTCCAAAACGCTTTCTGCTGTTACGAGGGCTAGGACAAGTTATCAGAGTTAGGCATTTGCAATTACAAGCATACATTTGTGTGTACCTCACTTATGCATGTGAATACCTGAAGTGAGCATGCAGGAATATTTAATATTAGACTGGTATGTGCACATTACAGGCTCACTAATATGTGTGTGCAGTTGCTCATTGAAACCCACGCTCTTTATTTTCCAATGCATTTCAGTTTCCTCATAGCAAGACTTGAGCTGGATTGCCATTTCCCATAAATGAGAAAACAGATGAAAACAAGGCACTCCAGGTGAAAGCCACTATCAAATCTTTCAGACTGCAGCTCCTTGAGGCAATAACTGTTATTTATTAAATGTTTGCACAGTACCTGCTACAAAGGCACCCAAATCTGATCAAGGTCTCTAAGAACTATTCCAATATAAATGGTAAATAAAATAAATAAAATAAAACTGATCTTCTTAATATATTTACATAGAATCTATGTTAGGGTCTGTATGCAATCTGTTCAATTTTCTATATAATTTGCAACATCAAGTTACAGTACAAATTGACTAGGAACACATTCATATCAGACATTGCTCTGTTCAGTGAAAAAAATATGGTTAAAAATCTGAACAGTGGAGTAAAGGCATAAGTTCATTTGATGTGCCAGAAAAAAATAATTCTGTATTATTAAAGAACAGAGCATAATGTGGCTTGGTTTCTCGTTTTATCTTCCATGATTCATAGACTGACTCATTTCAGAACATTGTCAGTTACATAATTGATATATTCTTGAAGAGATACAGAGTTCTGAAGTTTTCATAATGAATAAAATTCATATTGAGGCCTCTATTATTATATTACTGGATTGCATCAGCACTGAGACATTCTTGAGAGAAGTAAAAACTGGCTGTAAAAAAGTATGGTTAGGATGGAGTCAGACAAGTCTGCAGCTTAAAAGCTGGAATTTTTAGAATATGCACTAGATAACAGCTTTCTGGAGAAACACCCTGCTGGTGCTTAACCCTTGACGTCAGTGCCGTTATTCTGGGTTCAGACAGGTATAAATCAGAGCGGGATTTAGTGACCCATATTTTTGCTTCCTAGTTAGAAGTGAACTTCAGAAATTTACCTTTTCTCGACAGTGCACGGCTATTGCAGTTCTCCGAATTGTTTAGGGTCAAGACACTGGCAAATGAACAGAGCGCCTTTGATGTCTAGGTTACCAACTGAATCTAGCATAGGTGGTATGACCAAAAGGAGCATTATTTTCTGACAGCTCTTCAGTAGCTTATATGGCAGGAATTGGTGGCCTCAATCCAGTTCCTTATGGCCAGCTGTTTACATTATATCATAACCCCAGGTGATCTCAACAGAAAAGACCAGGCTTTGGGATGAGCATGGAACCTGAAATACCCTCATCCCTGGACATGGGCCTTCTCAAACAGGGTCAAGGCACATGACAATATCTGCCACTACAAGTTTTAT